>NC_057806.1:12090418-12449320 GCF_018294505.1 Triticum aestivum | reverse complement strand
CAAAAGTCGATTCAGTCAACTAAAGTGTAGCTAAAATGGAGCAGCATCACAAGAAAGAGCAAGAGCGAGAGCAGAAGCACGAGCAAGAGCAATAGCAAGAGCAGACCAGGCAGGGGACCGAGAGCAAGAGCAGAGCAGCAGCGCGAGCGAGAGCTAAAGTAGCAGCAGCTCCTACTGATGTGGACGCCGCCGCCGAGGGAGCGACGTCGTGGAGGAAGTGGCCGGCGATGCCGCCGTGGATGGAGACGCGCCGTGTCGGCTCGGGGCCGAGCGCCGACAGCACTATGAGATCGAATAAGAAGAAAATGCGGCGATTAGTGTACAACCTCTTTGGTGGCGCCGATTAGGCCACAGCTTCATCCAAGGAAACGGTGATGATGTTGCTCTTCCGGTGGTGCAGGTGAAGACGGCGGTGTAGGAATGGAGGTGGCGCGAAAGACGAGCGGAACATCAGGGAAGCTCCTTGGAGGTGGAGGACGGGGTGGCTGAATCGGCGGGACGATGAGATCAACGACGGATCCTCATCCGATACGGTGGATGAGGGACGTCGAGGTGTTGCTGTGGACGACGTCGTCGGGGAAGAGGCTCCGGCTGGGTGGCGGACGGAGCAGGGTGTTGGGTTTCGTCATGGGTTTTTGCGGCCTCGGTGTACGAATGGGTGGGAGGATGGGATGGCAGTGGGGAACCATGGCTTAGAGACGCACTTGTCCGAAATGTGGGGTAAGTTACGAAAATAACCCCCACCGATTTGAGGCGGTTCTTTCGGTTCAGGGGTACCACGGGCATTTCGTGTGTCGGGATTTCAGAGGAGGTGGGAGTTTCCGCGCGCGTTGTAATTTTGGAATAGCAAGGCGCGGGTTGAGATGGAGGGAGTTGTCGGAGCACAACGAGACAAAGATATATCTTAAATATTTCGGGCTAACAAGGTGCGGGTTGAAATTTACGGACAGGCCTAACATGTACTGTACCAAATCAATGAGCACTACAAATGTCATTCAAAACTTTGAATTCATGTTATGTTCAATTAAAATATTTCGCTACGTGTATAATGCATGCAACCTACTACTCAAATGAACGTTTTAGTGCATTCCAAACGTATATACTACTGCTTCAATATGAACTAAATTTGAATTCTTTTCTCTATTTGAATAAGATCTATAGTAATGATTTCTGTGAAGTCAAAGCATTTGAATTCGTTTCTCTGTTTTAATAATATCTACAATCATCATTATTGTCAAGTTAAACCATCGTTTGTGTATTATCTTCACAGCACACCACATGATTAGTCTCGAGTTACATATGAACTATGTGTACTATATGAACTCGAACTAGATTTTTTTGAATCCACTTTATTTTGATTTCAAATCACATTACATTTCTAGCTCTAGCTAGATCTTCATAATCTAAACCATGTCTCATATGTATAATGTGTTTATCACATTATGTATGGTGCCCCGCCCCCTACGCCTACAAGTATTTAGATGTGAGTTGCAAACACCAGACATTACCACAAATTCAAATAAAGTGTGAGAATGTTCGATATATAGTATTGTTTAGATTGTTCGATATTTAGTTGTAAGCTGCAAACGCCACACATTATCACAAATTCAAAGAAAATGTGAGATTGTTTGATGTATAGTATGGTTTAGATTGTTCGGCATCTAGCTGTGAGTTGCAAACGCCATGCATTATCACATTATGGTATACATGTGCACAACACGTGTATCACCACTATATTCATGCATTCAATGTTTAAAACACAATGATCTCCTATTCAAATATATAAATCCGCTTTCATATCAAATTATGATCTTTGTTAGTCTCTTACACCCACACAATCCTCTAACCTTTGTAGCTACCACTAACTTTCTCTCGTGCATGCACACACCCTCCTCGCCCTCCCCCTCCCTCGACATTCTATACACCGGGCACATTCATTTTTTCTTTAGGTCATTCTCCCAGAGTCTCCACAACTCCTTTCCGACACACACCAATCGATAAACCTCTCCAGCAATGCCTGCCTACAACATACACACAGACCTTCAATCTCCTCCTTTATGTGTACTTGCCTCGTGTCTCTCATACGGTCAGACACACGTGTAAACTCTCGCCCCTCTGTTCATCGATCTCACAACCGCACACTCCTCCCCCTATCTAGCTAGTAGTTGGGCCTCCCGTACCACCTCCTAGCTCCATTCTCTCTGTCTATCCATCTCGCTAGGCCTTATTTGCCTCTAACAAATGGACGTACACCGACCGATCTCTCGCTATACATATAGATAGCTAGGTCCTTATAACTTGTTTTTACCCACACGTCAATCGATCTACCTCATTAGTTGTGTCTCTCCCTTCCTCCGACAAACAACAATTGATCTACCGCTCTAGTTAGGTTTGCTTACCAAACACATGGTTCCCCTTCATCATCCATGGATGCATCCCGACAGATCTATCACGCACAGGGACACACAGAAACACATCCCCACTCTTATTGATAACATTGCAGTTCCACCCTCAGTTTGTCTAGTAGGCCTCTCCCACCATCTTCGAGAAGCAACTCCATCACCCATCCAGCACTCTACCCCTCTCCCTCTCCCTCCCCCTCTCTCTCCTCTCTCTCTCTGTCCCATCATATTTACCGTCCTTCAGTTATGTATGGATGTCGACTGATCTCCCTCAAGACATAGCTGGGTCTCTCCTTATCAACACATATACGAGTCGTTCTACCTCTATAGTTAGGCTTCTGCCTACCCCTCCCCCCACCCCCTCCCCTCCACACACCGATACATCGAGCGCTCTAGTCATGTCTCCCTGCCACACACAAACTTGACATGTGCCCTCTAACGTTCCGGTAGGCCAGTCACCCTATATCTTTGACTTGCACACACACACAATTTCGATGGCTCTCTTCATCAATCTCGCACCCACCCACTTGATCCTCTCTTTGACTCTATCGATAGCTATGACCCCTCCCTCTCTTCTCGTGGATTGCCCGACCCTCTATGTATGATATGGATAGGCCTCCATTTCACACACACTGCATGTAAAATTTTGTTTGAGATGTCATCGACACATATTCCCACAAATAATTCATGAAATCAACCCCCACCCCACCCCCATCCCAAAACAAAAAACACTCACGAACGCGGTTTGTATCTCTCACACACACCCACGTAGGTGGGGGGTGCACGAAGAGAAGAGGTGCATGCATGGCGCACGTAATCCCGTCTCTTTCCCAACCACACCCGCGCGGGTACACGGTGGAGCTCATTTTTGTACGAAAAAGGCAGCCCACATGGTAATTTGGCACGTGTACTGGTTGTCCACTTGGTGGAGGGAGGATCGTCTACCATGGGTGAACAAACAAATTGCGACTTGACGTGTTATGTTAAAAAAAAGAGGCAAACCATGTGGGGCCTACCTTAGAGGCAAGGCTCTATACACTGGAGTACTTTTGATGTGTCCCGTCAACTTGCAGAACGAGGAGAAGCTTGCTTAGTACGTCGTCTCCCCCATTCCTAAATATAAGTCTTTGTAGAGATTTCACCATGAACCACATGCAGATGTATATAGATGCATTTTAAGTGTAGATTCATTCATTTTGTTCTGTATGTAGTGGAATCTCTACAGACTTATCTACTAGTAATAGCTAGCCCCCACTACTAGGAATTCTCTATCCTCTCCTTGAGCCACATCATCAAAAATGATGTAGCCGTTAGATGAAGTAAATAAGTCAATAATAGCCGTCTGATCTAGATGTTGAGAGGCTCCGCACTAAGCCACATGCAAGCATGCAGAAATACCGTGGCACATGCATGTGAGTGGGTTTTAAATCACACCAACATGTCTGCATGCAAGCATGCACCGATAGCATGCATGTAAGTGAGCTTTTAAGTCCCATTAACATGTCAAAAAGAAAAATATAATCCCATTATGCAGTAGGAGTTGGCTGATCTTTTTTCCTTACGTGGGATGATCTAAATGATGATGGGAGTTTATTTAGTTTGGCTACCACATTTGTCATCGGTTATAGAGTTTTTTTAGTTCTATGAATTCGATAATTTTGTGCAGAGAGACATACCGATGTTCAGCGGCAACGCGCGGGGACTCATCTAGTAATATTTAGGAACGGAGGGAGTACTATGTAAAGAGTTAGGTGTCGCACGGTGATAGTGTGAGGTGGGCCATGTAATCACTGAGCCTGCGTGTTTTCACTGCTCTTGCACGCCTCCGCTGTAAGAATGGAGAAAATTGTAATCTAGTAGTAGTACCTCCTTTCGCCGAAAGTGTGGGACATCCAGCAGTCCTACCACCTCAGTAATAAAGACCAATGCGCCGTCAAATCACATAGACCCAGCAGTAAGTTGGACGGACGAAGCAACCATCACTCTTGCGCCAGTGAGAGGTCGCGTCCGCTCTGCCCAGGCATGAATGCGGCACCGATTCTTTGGAGCGGTGCTGACCATTTCGGGCAGGAAGCACGCGCGGGCGATGGAGGAGCTTTGGGTGGGCCAGGCTAGTCAGGAGCGGGCATGGCAGCTATCCGCATGTCCCTACCGGACACACCCAGAAACGAGAGGATGCACCAACTCTCGCGGCTAAAATCGTACACTACACGACATCTCTCTGTAGGAGTAGGTCGATCTGTCGCTCTCTCTAACACATACATGCTGTTAAACACACACACACACACACACATGCACACGCACGCACCTTCGTCCCGTTGCACCTTCTAACGTGACTTATTACACCTAGACGGAGGGAGTAGTAAGTATGCAAGATACGGTGGCACACTGACTTAAGTCAAATACAAGTGCCCAAAATTTGTGTGCATGTTATAATAAGGATTCACTTAAAATAGTACGTGAGCGAACAGGGGGATCAATTGGACAGTGTTCCCGAGCAGTAGCGAGATGTGTGAGGTAAGAAACACCACTGGCGCTTTTAATTTTTCTTATTAATTTGTTTTTTTTCACCCTCTGACTGGTGGGACCCGACGTACTACATGGAGAGAGGTAAGGTGACTAAGGTTGCATTATTTCTGCACCACTGTGGATAGTCTTACCACTAAAGCCACATGACACGATTATGATTGAAATCCCAATGACTCCCGCACACATAAAAAACACGACATGCTTGTCACACGAATGCAGGAATGTATAAAAGGTTATTTCCCTCTCGTTGAACATAACGGGAGGGTTGTGTAGCTGGTTAGCCTGTTCGCTCATCAAATTGAGGTCTCGGGTTCGATAACTACACTTGAGCATAATTTGTGCCAGGAGGATTCTTTGACTCGTCAAAATGTTTACTAGGGTTTGCACACTTCACACTCTCTCTCCAGTATATATATACACGCTGGAGCCTCAGTGCTTGTAGTTGCTCTCTTCACACTCTCTCGCCCTCTCCCGCTGGAGCCTCAGCGCTTGTAGTTGCTCTCTTCACACTCTCTTTCCCTCTCTAGATATAAACAAGACTTCATTGGCCTCTCTCTCCCCTCACTGCTGCTCAAAGAGCCGGCAGGATCCGTCCACCGAGAAGGGAAGGAGGCTTAACGCTGTCGGCGTCGGTGAGGGACTACCGGCGCAGCTGTTCACTTTCCACCCAGCGGTGGCGCGGGAGGGCCTCCGACCCCTTCTTATTCACCGCTGTCCCGTCGCCCACCAAACCACGCCCCAAGAACCTTAAGGTATAATTTACTTACTCCACATGCATTGCTCTAGTTGCATGTATACCATGAATCTAGGACGTGGTTCAAAGAGGAAAGGAGTGGGGGGAAGTAGTAGGAAAAGTTGTATATAGCATGAATCTAGGACGTGGTTCAAAGAGGAAATGAAGGGGGAAAGTTGTATAACATGAATCTAGGACGTGGTTCAAAGAGGAAAGGAATGGGGGAAAGTAGTGGGGAAAGTTGTATCGCATAAATCTAGGACGCGGTTCAAAGAGGAAAGGAAGGGGCGAAAGTACTAGTTCAAAAAGGAAAGGAAGGGCCAAGGCTGTAGAGTTTGAGCAGGACTAGATTTACTGCGCTCACATAGGGAAAGGTGTCTAAAGATAACAAAACTGGGACCAACACAAATATGCTCCTTGGTTGTTTGTTCTTTGTTGCAACAGACTGTGCATGACTGTCGGTGTCAAAACTGGCGGATCTTGGGTAGGGGGTCCCGAACTATGCGTCTAGGCGGATGGTAACAGGAGACAAGGGACACAATGTTTTTACCCAGGTTCGGGCCCTCTCGATGGAGGTAAAACCCTACTCCTGCTTGATTAATATTGATGATATGGGTAGTACAAGAGTAGATCTACCACGAGATCAAAGAGGCTAAACCCTAGAAGCTAGCCTATGGTATGATTGTTGTTCGTCCTATGGACTAAAACCCTCCGGTTTATATAGACACCGGAGAGGGCTAGGGTTACACAGAGTCGGTTACAATGGTAGGAGATCTACATATCTGTATTGCCAAGCTTGCCTTCCACGCCAAGGAAAGTCCCATCCGGACATGGGACGAAGCCTTCAATCTTGTATCTTAATAGTCCGAGAGTCCGGCCAAAGGTTATAGTCCGGCTATCCGGACACCCCCTAATCCAGGACTCCCTCAGTAGCCCCTGAACCGGGCTTCAATGACGACGATTCCGGCGTGCAGATTGTCTTCGGCATTGCAAGGCGGGTTCCTCCTCCGAATACTTCATAGAAGATTTTGAACACAAGGATAGTGTCCGGCTCTGCAAAATAAGTTCCACACATTGTCGTAGAGAGAATAATATTTACACAAATCTAATCTGCTGATGTATTCCGTAGCATGTCATCATGCCACAGCCAAGCCTTTATTTGAACCGTTTTTACCGTCCCACCTCAGCGCGTTTTGCGAGGCGGTTTCCTTGGCACGTCTTGTCGAAGCAGAGATCGTGTCCCCTTATCCCGGGATTCTCATCAATACGGGCGTGGGTAACCCAACCGCGCCATTGATTATGGCGCTTGGGAGATAAGCGAGTTTTACCAGGCTGGTGGGGACGCATAGTTTCGTCCGCCCATATAAGGGGATAAGGATCCGCCTTTCCATCCAGGCCTTCCTCCTCCTTTGCTCATCCATTTTAGTGCACTCAAGCTCTAGCGCCCAAGTCTGCATTCCCCACCTCAACCTTCTCCAGCCATGTCCAGAGCGGGAGGCAAGTGGATGGTCTCCTCCGTTTCGGAGGGACACATCAAGAAGCTGAGGAAAGCCGGATACTTGTCTGACGACATCGCGCACTGGCTCCCAGACGAGGGGCAGCTCATCACCACCCCCAGGCCCCATGAGAGGGTGGTGTTCCTCACCCATTTCCTCCGCGGACTAGGCTTCCCTCTCCACCCATTTTTCCGGGGACTCATGTTCTACTACGGCCTGGACTTGCACGATCTGGCCCCGAACTTCATCCTCAACATCTCGGCGTTCATCGTCGTATGCGAGGCCTTCCTCTGTATCCAGCCCCACTTCGGCCTATGGCTGAAGACCTTCAATGTCAAGCCGAAGGTAGTGGGCGGCCACCAGGCGGAGTGCGGAGGCGCCATGGTGGGCAAGATGCCCAACGTCCTATGGCTCGAGGGCTCCTTCGTGGAGACCATAAAGGGGTGGCAATCGGGGTGGTTCTACATCACTGAGCCGCGTGACCCTGAATGGGTCGCAGCCCCCGAGTTCCGATCAGGAATCCCTACACGGCTCACCTCCTGGAAAGAGAAGGGCCTGTCGTGGGGTAAAAAAGGAGAGCTGGCCGGACTCCAAACATGCGTCCAAAACCTGGTGAGCAAGAAGCTCAAACTTGTTAACGTAGTCCAGGTCATGCTCATCCGCCGGATCCTCCCGTGCCAACAACGGGATTTCAGCTTGTGGGAGTTCAACCCGGCCCAGCACTGAACTCTGAGCAGGCTCTTCAACACAACATACAAAGATGCCTGGAAGGTGCTATTCAAGGGCGCCGAGGCTCCCGCATCCGCTACCGAGGATCGCGGATTCAGCGCGTAGTGTCAAGCCAACGCGGTAAGCTGTTTTTACCTCTTACAGGATATTTGTCTTTCATAGTTTGACTCTATGCGGGATCTAAGCCCCCATGCCTTTGACAGGACCGGCAGAGGACAGCCGAACAGATCAACTGTCCGGCTCCTTTTCCCGAAGACCCAACGGACGCCCGCTTGGCGGAGCTGCTGGTCCCGGCACCTTACGTGGTGCTGGAGAAGAAGGCCAAGAAGAAGGCCACGGGAACCCGGAAGAGTTCCCGGCGCCCGGTGGAGTCGGACTCATCGTCCAATGACTCCAAGGTGCACTCCTCCCACGAAGACGAGGAGGAGGAAAGAGAGGTTTCTTCCCCAGCAGGGGGAGAAAAGAAAAGGAAGGCCGTCTGTCGGTGTCAAAACCGGCGGATCTCGGGTAGGGGGTCCCGAACTGTGCGTCTAGGCCGGATGGTAGCAGGAGACAGGGGACACTTTGTTTTACCCAGGTTCGGGCCCTCTCGATGGAGGTAAAACCCTACTCCTGCTTGATTAATATTGATGATATGGGTAGTGCAAGAGTAGATCTACCACGAGATCAAGGAGGCTAAACCCTAGAAGCTAGCCTATGGTATGATTGTTGTGTATGGAGTTGATTCTGTCTTACGGACTATAACCCTCCGGTTTATATAGACACTGGATAGGGTTAGGGTTACATAGAGTCAGTTACAATGGTAGGAGATCTTGAATATCCGTATCACCAAGCTTGCCTTCCACGCCAAGGAAAGTCCCCTCCGGACACGGGACGAAGTCTTCAATCTTGTATCTTCATAGTCCTGGAGTCCGGCTGAAGGTATAGTCCGGCTACCCGAACACCCCCTAATCCAGGACTCCCTCAGTAGCCCCCGAACCAGGCTTCAATGACGACGAGTCCGGCGCGCAGATTGTTCGGCATTGCAAGGCGGGTTCTTTCCCAAATCTTGTGTACCTGTAGGAATAATGTCCGATTTTTGTAATGTAGCGCTCCTCGGCTTCCACGTCCAATAATGGCCGTCTTCCACGTGTCAAACGAATGCGAAAAGCCAGGGCATTTTTTTTACACCTACACCCCTGGCCGTATAAACGAGCCGCCTATTTAACGGGATGGGGATCTAGGTCCAAACCACATCTCTTCCCTTCCGCGAGTTATCATCAGAGTGCTTCCAGCAAAGGTCCATTCCAACATGGCCAGCCATCCCAGCTCCTCCTCTCGCCCTTCCAGCCCTAAACCTGGAGACTGGGAGAGGTGCTCCATCCTGCACAGCGAGCTAGTGTCGCTTCAGGCCAAGGGATTTCTCCCTCAGGCCTATATGGTCTCGGTCCGAGCCGGACTCGCCACCTATAACGGTGGAGAGCAAGAAGAGAGCACCCCCAATCCCTCTAAAGGAGAGCGGGTGTGCCTCGTCCCCTATCTAATAAGGGGACTGGGATTCCCAATTGATCCATTTCTCCGTGGGCTCCTGGAGTTCTATGGCCTCCAGCTGCACAGTCTCACGCCCGCCTCCCTATTGCATATTGCGGGTTTCGTCGCCCTTTGCGAGTTATTTTTAGGCGTTGAGGCTCATTTCGCGCTATGGAAGCGGTTATTCTGCCTGGTGCCCCGTTCTCAAAAGGGGTCCATATATCAAGTGGGCGGAGCCGAAGTATGGCGCATCACCGGGACCGGATACCTATCCGGAACCCCAAAGGAAGCATCCAAGGACTGGACCTCGAAATGGTTTTATATAGATGACGTCCCGCTACCGGACCCTATCCGGGTCGGCCTCCCTGAGTTCAACAGTGCTCCATTGAAGAAGCGCTTGAGCTGGCGTGCGCGGAGCTCTCAGAGAGAAAGCGACAGAGATGTCCTTTACCTGATGGGCCGAATAAGATTGTTGGCTCATTCCGGACTAACCATGATTGGAGTCATGGCCGCATGCATTATGCGGGGGGGTGAAGCCGCTTCAATATAGAGGCCACCCAATGTGGGAATTCAACGGGGAGGATGATGCCACCCGTTACGGTCGTAAAGGGCCGGACTCAGCCGCCGCTCTCGAAAAGATCTTATCCTCTCTGTACAAGGGCGAAAAGGAGGAATTCCTCCGTGTCAACCCGCAGGCCAGATTTAGTATGTATGATCCTCCGAGTTGGGTAAGTGAACAATTGCGCTTGCCTGTCTGTTTGATACTCCCGTGGTTAGATAGGTAGTCTAATGACTTCACTGCAGGAATTGCGACAGGAGGTAAAGAATATAAGCAGCCGCCCTCCACAGCCCGAGGACCCAGAACAGTCCCTCGATACGGACTTTGAAGAGGATCCGGACATATCAGTGGAACTTATCGACGGGGTGTTTTATCAGCTAAGCAAGGACAATACCTTGGTGGCCATCACGGCTGATTACCCGGGGTTAATCCCGGCCTCCCAGGTGACGGAAACTGGAGTCTCATTCCCTTGAGAGGGATTCCACTCTTGCGCATTTCGGTGTTTCTGACGTCAACCGTGTTTTGCAGGGGAGATTTCCGAGGCAGGAAGCCGAACCTACGGCGGCCAGCCAACGAGGGGCCGCAGAGCCCCGTAGGGCGAAAAGGAATGAAGTCCAGACTGAAATGCCAGCGCAAAGGTATAATGCACCCTCTGCTTTCCTGGAGTTATTCTATCAGGGCACATTAACGCTCGTGCTATCTTCAGGATGAAGAGACCTCGTCGGACTACATCCGAAGAGGTTGCCAATCGCGCCTCCACCAGCCAGGCTCCAACGTCTGGCCAGAAAGCGGAGGCGAGTACAAGGCGCGCACCGGACGTTCCTCCAACAGAGGATGCGGACAGGCTGTCCGCCACAAATTCAGAAGTGGAGAGTGCCATGAACCACAGGTGTCGCTGGACAATTCTACGCGATGCTTGTTTCTCTCGAGAGGCTTTAGATGCCTTTAATTCGGGAGATGCGTACCTCGATGCCGCTCAAAATGGTTTAGCCAGAGCCACGGAGCAGTATGTGAAAGACATACGGGTAAGAAAATTTTGGTTAATTATATATATATGCCAGTAGCCCCCGAGACTTGAAACAGTTAGAGCAACTGATTTAAGGATCATTTAATATGCAGGTTCTTTCATAGAAGAATACTGTACTGTCCCAGGAGCCGGAAAAGTGCAAGGCCCAACTAGAGGCCGCACTAGCCGCAACAGGGGAGCCCAAAGGGACCCCCTCAGGTAGAATACACTTCGAAAGATTAGTATTGTGTGGTGTGGGCGTAAATCTGACAAATCATTTTGCAGATGGTGCTGGACTTGATCCGGAGAAGCAAAAACTCTTACGCCAGCTAAAGGCCGGTGAGAGTATGTTGACGAGGGTGAGGCGAGAGAAGAATGATCTTCAGGATGCCAGCACCAAGCTGGACGTCGAACTTAAAGATGTTCGTGGCCAGCTTTTGGACTCCACAAAGGAGAATCAGCGGCTTCGACGCGGCATTTTTAGTAAGTGCTTGAACGAACTTTGAAAAAAAAAGTTTGGCAAGGAAGTCGACTAACAGAATAATGTCTGGTCGTCCTGCAGAGGAGATGCCCGGTTCTACGGGTGACCTTCTTCCCGAACTCATGCAACTGCACGAGTGAGTTCGGCAGGCGATGCGAGGCGTTGCCCGAGCCTTATGGCCTGCCCACTCCGTGCCCGAGGGCCTTGGAGAGCTTGCGGAGAAGCTGAAGGGAGCTCGGCGGTGCTTCCATTTGTGGAAGATATCGGCCTGCCGACAAGGCGCTTGGGAAGCCTGGGCCATGGTGAAGACCCGTTTTACGAAGTCTGATCCAAACCGCATGGCTGAGGTTGGACCAGTGGGGCGTGACGGGAAGGAGATCCCTGTGAGCTTAATATACGGCCAAGTAGAATTGGCCGCGAAGTATTCCCAGCAGGACTGTAAATTAGACAGCATGTTAGATGGTATAGAACAGGAATACAATCAGTCAGAATGACTATGTAATTTTGAATTGACATGTGTAATGCCTTCTAGCCGGATTGTAGATCGTTTGTCGTTGCCGACCTTTCCGCTTCAACCTCGGGACCTGACGGTCCGGAGTGTGTCCGAATACCATAGCGGTTATATAAGAACCGTGGTATGCATGGAGACCAGACGTAGGGGTCATTTAGTGCTTTATCAGACAAGTGCCCGACTAGTTATGTTATATTACATGGTTAGTAAAAAACATCTTCCAGAGAGAATAGTTCCGTTAGGGGTTCCTTTCGCTGGGAGGCATGCCCTAAAGTGCATGTCCGGACTGCGTAGAAGGACGCAGAAAAAGGCATCTGGGGGCGCATAAAATGGGTAAAAAGATCGTCTTTTGTCTCACCGACCGAATATTCCCTTAAGAACGCTAGCTTTCGGCTTCACCCAGTCTGAGGTACACATCCGGCTGACCCGGCAGTAACAATCGCAGAGGTGCTCCCTTTACCTCCTAGTCGAACAATCGGGAACGTAGGGGTAAGCACAGGAGCCAGGCAACCCAGCTTGGCCAAAACTTAAGTCATATCGATGCATATAATGGTGAAGAAAAAGGTACATGCGGAAGTTTGACACATGCGTTGGGCATGAAGCCCGTATAAATAAGCTTCTGTTAAAGAAGCCCCCAGGTTTAATGAGCGCGAGTGGCACGGCACTAGATAAGCCTTTACGGGCTATAAAAGAAAATAGGGGAAGGAGAGAAATGTAAGACAGAAAAATACAAAAAATGGACAGAGGAAGGAGACAAACACAGAGTCTGACACTAGGCATAGAATCTTCGAAGACGGGTGGCGTTCCACGGGTTCGGCTCGAGTCGGTTATCCGACGCATCTCGTAGGCGGTACGCCCCTCCAGTCAGGACTTGGTCTATTATAAATGGACCTTCCCACTTGGGCTTGAGTTTGTCCTTTTTCTTATCCGGCAGGCATAGAACGAGTTCGCCAACATTGTAGTTTTTGGCCCGTACTTCTCTGCTGTGATATTTTCGGGCCTGCTGTTGATAAAATGCGGAATGGGCTTTTGCCACGTCATGCTCCTCCTCTAAGGCGTCCAAGTTATCCTGCCGATCGAGCTCGGCTTCTCTTTCTTCATACATGCGCACTCTAGCTGAGTCATGAATTATATCGCAGGGCAGAACTGCCTCTGCACCGTACACCATAAAAAATGGTGTGTATCTGGTGGTGCGATTTGGCATGGTCCGCAGTCCCCAGAGTACGGAGTCGAGCTCCTCTACCCAGTGCGTATTAGATTCCTTAAGGGACCGCACTAATCTGGGTTTGATGCCGCTCATAATAAGACCGTTTGCACGTTCGACCTGGCCGTTGGTTTGTGGGTGATAGACGGAAGCATAATCGAGCTTGATGCCCATGTTTTTGCACCAGAGTTTTACCTCATCTGCGGTAAAGTTCATGCCGTTATCAGTTATGATGCTGCGGGGGACGCCATAACGGTGTACAACCCCGGATATGAAGTCTATCACAGGTCCGGATTCGGCCGTTTTAACAGGTTTGGCTTCTATCCATTTGGTGAATTTATCCACCATGACCATAAGTATTTCTTTCTATCGGTCCCGCCTTTAAGAGGTCCGACCATGTCAAGCCCCCAGACCGCAAAAGGCCAGGTGATTGGTATAGTTTGGAGTGCGGTGGGTGGCATATGGCTTTGGTTGGCAAAAAGCTGGCAACCAGTGCATCGTTG
Organism: Triticum aestivum; assembly: GCF_018294505.1. Taxonomy (NCBI): domain Eukaryota; kingdom Viridiplantae; phylum Streptophyta; class Magnoliopsida; order Poales; family Poaceae; genus Triticum; species Triticum aestivum. The sequence continues at coordinate 12,435,658 of NC_057806.1, read as the reverse complement.
GACTAAGTCCTGAGCGTCTGCCCGGGCCGTCGGCCAATAAAAGCCTATACGGAAAGCCTTGCTAACAAGGGACCGAGCAGCGGCATGGTGACCACTGAGTCCGGCACGAATTTCAGCCAGAAGGTTCCGCCCTTCCTCTTCGGAGATGCACCTTTGAAGGACTCCGGTAGTGCTTTTCTTATAAAGCTCTCCCTCATGGACTCTGTAGGCTTTAGATCGCCGCATGATGCAGCGGGCCTCGTTTTGATCCTCCGGGAGTTCCTGCCTAGTAAGGTAGGCTAGGAATGGTTCTGTCCACAGGGCGATGATCGCCATTATTACGTGGGCTGAAGGTGTAATTTCATTGGCAGAGCCTCCAATTGTGTCAGATTGTTTGGCGTTAAGTGGTGCGGCTGGGTCCAGGCTGTTATTTACGGGTTCCCCCTCCCATGCTACGGATGGCTTGAACAATCTTTCTAAAAAGATGTTGGAGGGGACTGCATCACGTTTTGCTCCGATGCGTGCCAGGACGTCCGCTGCTTGATTGTTTTCTCGGGCTATATGGTGAAACTCCAGCCCTTCAAACCGAGCTGACATTTTTAGGACGGTGTTGCGGTAAGCTGCCATTTTTGGGTCCTTGGCGTCGAAGTCGCCATTTATTTGGGATATCGCGAGGTTCGAATCCCCGCGTACCTCTAGGCGTTGAATGCCCATGGATACTGCCATCCGGAGGCCATGTAGAAGGGCCTCGTATTCGGCTGCGTTGTTGGAGTCCGTGTACATAACTTGGAGTACATACTGGACTGTGTCTCCTGTTGGGGACGTCAAAACGACGCCAGCCCCCAGTCCGGCCAACATTTTGGAGCCGTCGAAATGCATGATCCAGTTTGAGTATGTGTCGTACTCTTTAGGGAGTTCGGCCTCCGTCCATTCTATGACGAAGTCGGCCAAAACTTGCGATTTGATAGCTCGCTGTGGCTTATAGGTTATATCGAACGGGAGGAGCTCGATGGCCCATTTTGCGATCCGGCCCGTTGCATCACGGTTGTTGATAATATCGTTAAGTGGTACTTCCGAGGCTACTGTTATGGAACACTCTTGAAAGTAGTGTCGTAGCTTTCGGGATGCCATGAATACCGCGTATGCGATTTTTTGATAATGCGGGTACCGTGATTTGCATGGAGTGAGGACAGTGGACACGTAGTAGACCGGCCTTTGAAGGGGGTATTTGTGTCCGTCCGTTTCCCGCTCGACAACAAGCACTGCGCTGACAACTTGATGTGTTGCTGCAATGTACAATAGCATTGGTTCGCCGGTGTTAGGCGCGGCCAGGACTAGGTTTGTTGCCAATATGGCTTTTATCTCGTTGAGTCCGGCCATGGCGGCATCCGTCCACTCGAAGTGTTCGGTGCGCCGGAGTAGGCGATAAAGGGGCAGTGCCTTTTCTCCCAAGCGGGAGATGAAGCGGCTTAGAGCTGCCACGCATCCAGTTAATTTTTGTATTTGTTTGAGGTCCTTTGGGATATCCAATTGTGACAAAGCTCGGATCTTGGCTGGATTTTCTTCAATTCCTCCCTACGGACTACTCCACCAACGCCGACGACGGCGAAGAGGAGTGGCCGCTCAGGGCCAAGCCCCTGGCAAAATCGTAAGCATTCGGATACCTGAGTGACTCATGGCATTCCTTTATTGCACAGCTTCTCCTGACGCTGAATATAATTATGCAGTCTGCCCAAAGCCTGGCTCGACGTGTCGTCGAGCGGCTCCCTGGATTCGTCGGATGTGAATAGTTTTTCACTTCCGACCGCTACCTCCCCCCGCCCTACGGACGACGCTGAGGTGTTGTCCCAAAAGGTTCCAAGCCAGGAGGAGGTGGTCTTGGAGGCGCCGCAAGGCGACCTCCCGGACTCCAGGCGCAAAGGGGAAAAAACCCAAGGGCTCCAAGTCCGGCCCTGGGCCGGACACCGCAGCGGAACCTTCAATGGTTCCGGAGTTCGGCAGGTGCCCCCCTAGTAAGAAGGGCAAGCCTACAACGCCGGTGACCTCCATCCAACCGGAGGCACCTGATAATTTGCTGGAGGTGCTTAACGGCGCCTCCATCAACGAGGAGCACCGCACTATTATGAGTGCGGTGATCTAGAAGGTTTAGTCCGCCAAAAGTGGGCTGACGGAAGCCTGTGCCAGCCTGCTAACAGGCTTTGAGGTATGTGAAAAATATGTGAAAATAGTACCGCATAGACAGTAGCCCCTGATGCTCTATTTGGCGTTCGGAAAGAAAAGCCGAATAGAGGATCTAACAACATTCGCAGGAGTCTAACATAATTAAGTCAATATGCGTATGCAGGCTTCACTGCTGGCCTCTGCCGCACTGACTGCGGAGGTGGATGCGCTGAAGCAGAGCCTCGAGCGGTCCAAGCAAGAGCTCGGCCTTGCTAAAAAGGAGCTCGAGGGAAAAGAAGGTAAGTAATACCTTGTGGAGTATATTTAAAAAGATGCAGTTGCAAAAAATGACAGGATCGCTATTTGTGTCCTAGGGGCCACGACTGAGGTGGTGACCCTTAAGCAAGCGCTTTCCGAGGCCGAAAAGAAGGCGGCCACGGAGCGCACCGAGCGGGAGCAACATGAGGCGCGGGTCGGCGAGCTGCAGCAAGAGCTCCAGGCTCTCATGAAAAAACATGAGAGTTTGGAGTTTGACTCAAAGACGCGAGAGTCCGAGCTCGCGGCAGCCCTTGAAAGCGCCAAGTTTGCCAAGGCCAAAGCCTAGAAAGCCCTCCAAGTTGAGGCGATGAAGAAGATAGCGGCGGGTAAGGCATTCTTTATGCAAAGCAAGCACGTGAAAGTGAATTACTTGTTACTTACCCGAATCTGGAGCTCTCCAGGAGCATTCGCGGTTTTCCCCCGTAGCGTGTCAGATGCCGCCGCCTTCTACCGGGCCGAGGAGGGCAGCTCGACGGAGAAGGTGTTCTGGTCTTAGTATGCTGAGGCCGGACACTCGGTGCCCTTGAGCGACCAGCTTAGGCAACTGGTCGAGCTCCATAAGATGGCCGAACAGGCCATGAAGGGCCTTATAGTTCGGCTGTGGCCTAGAGAGGCCCTGCCTGGGAGCTACTTCGGGCTGGTGAGGCGGCTGGTCGATGCCTGTCCGCGGCTTGAAGTCGTCAAACGCTCCGTCTGCATCGAAGGTGCCCGTAGGGCGCTTGCCCGTGCTAAAGTGCACTGGGGCAAGATGGATGCGGAGAAGCTTGTGAAGGACGGGCCACCGCAGGGCAAGGAGCATCGCCACTCCGAGATGTATTATGAGGGCATCCTGAAGGGCGCCCGCCTTGTGGCGGACGAATGTTCCAAAGATGTAATATTTGAGTGAACTTGTTCGTTTTATCCTGTGCGCTGAAAACTTGTTCATATGCGCTATGCAACGCTTGTTTTAATTTAAAATATTACCTTCTATGCGGCCGTTTATCGAGTCTGAGAGATGGCGAGTCGTTGGCTTCTGCCCCCATGCCACGAGTGCTGGGGTGTTCGGGATAAACATGAGCACTCTTTTTCCCATTCTTGGGTCCTTCGAGGGAGGTGCTCAGCACAACGAACAAGGCAATCGGACTATAATGCATTATCATTCTCACTTAGCCAGAGAATTCTATAATTTTAAATTTCGGCGAAGCCCCTAGTGTTCGGAAGACCGAGTTCGGGGCGCTATACACGCCTAGGCCGGACAAAGCCGACTCCTCGCTCTAAGCGGCATAAGTCTTTAGGGACTCGAAACCTCCCGAACAGCGACCAGCTCTCGCCCTATCATGACAGTCAGTTTTAGCTTTCTCTACTGAGGTGCTTAGCCCAGCTCAACCGGGGCACAATCGCAGTAGTTCTCCCAGCGCTACCTTAGCCGATATAGCGGAACGTAAGGTACCAAAACATGGGAGCCGGGCAAACCCAACTATCGACCAAATACATGATTCGAAGCTGATGCATATAATGCTATAAGTTCGGAGGGCCGCACTTTGTGAAAGTGTTCGGACTTCTCATGCCGTATTATGGGGTGCTTGAGCCCCTGGCGTATGGACCGTACCAAAGTGTACGGGTGCTAAATGTCATAACTGAACATATGTATTGAAAAAGAAATGAATAGAGAGTGCAATAATAAGCTGAAGCTAAGCATTGTTTATTTTAAAAGACTGCTGTGAAAGCAGAACGATACAAATAGTGCGGTAAGAAAGAGATGGGACTATTTGACATGTCCCCCTCCAGGGGCGAGCTGCGAGACGGTATGTAAGACAGGTATTTTGCTCATTATAGAGACCACCTGGGAATTCGACGTAGCTTTCTGCCTCCTTGGTTGTTGCATCATGTGTTCGGCGGTTGTACTGCCGGACAGGCCTTCCGAAGAGTGGAGTCCTGAAAGTAGGAAACAATGACAAAATCGGGAGCCCCTAGTACGGTTGAGCCGCATTTTTGGGTGTGTCGTGGTCGTGCCCCTCCCCTTGTGCCCATGGTGTTTTCAAAGTGTAGTTATGTACGCGTAGTACTGATTTCGCAGTTTTGCGAGGGCTGGGGTTGGGGCCGTATTGCTACGCTTGCTCGGAACGTGCCGGGCGGTCTTGTTGTAGGTTATTCCGGGTGCGCTTGACGGTGTCTGGACGTTTAATAGCCGGACTCGAGAATTGCCTTGAGAGGCTGCTTTGTACTTCCGCTGCGAGGGCCACCATGTGCTCCTCCGTTCGGAGAGAGCGTTCGGTGTTTCCATTGACTGTAATGACTCCTCGAGGCCCTAGCATCTTGAGCTTGAGATATGCATAGTGCGGCACCGCATTGAACTTTGCAAATGTGGTTCGTCCGAGCAGTGCATGATAGCCACTGCAGAACGGGACTATGTCGAAGATTAACTCCTCGCTTCGGAAATTATCCGGGGATCCAACGACCACTTCAAGTGTAACTGAGCCTGTACAGTTGGCCTCTACACCTGGTATGACGCCTTTAAAGGTTGTTTTTTGTGGGTTTAATCCTTGAGGGATCTATGCCCATTTTCCGCACTATATCCTGATAAAGCAGGTTCAGGCTGCTGCCGCCGTCCATAAGGACTCTAGTGAGGTGAAATCCGTCAATGATTGGGTCTAGAACCAATGCGGCGAATCCGCTATGGCGGATGCTAGTGGGGTGGTCCCTTTGATCAAAAGTGATCGGGCCGGAGGACCATGGGTTGAACTTTGGGGCGACTGGCTCCAACATGTATATGTCCCCGAGTGCACGCTTCCGCTCCCTTTTGGGGATGTGGGTTGCGTATATCATATTCACCGTCCGCACTTGTGGGGGGAAGCCCTTCTGTCCACTATTGTTCGGCGGCCGGGGCTCTTCGTCCTCATCGCTGTGCAGCCCCTTGTCTCTGTTTTCGGCATTTAACTTACCGGCCTAGTTGAACACCCAACAATCCCTGTTGGTGTGATTGGCTGGTTTTTCGGGGGTGCCATGTATCTGGCACGAGCGATCGAGTATACGGTCCAAACTGGATGGGCCCGGAGTGTTCCTCTTAAATGGCTTTTTTCCGCTGATCGGGCTTAGAGCCTCTGAATCTGGCATTAACTACTGTATCTTCAGCGTTGTCGCTCTTAATGCGGCACTTGTGCTTGTTGCGACGCGACCTGCCATTGCTGTCCTTGCTATCCGAATTACCAGGGCTCTTGGTCATGTTATTGCCATGAGCCAGCCAGCTGTCTTCTCCCGCGCAAAAGCGGGTCATGAGTGTCATGAGGGCTGCCATAGATTTCGGCTTTTCCTGTCCAAGGTGCCAGGCAAGCCACTCGTCATGGATGTTATGCTTGAAGGCTGCTAGGGCCTCTGCGTCCGGACAGTCAACGATTTGATTTTTCTTGATTAGGAACCGTGTCCAGAATTGTCTGGCAGATTCTTCTGGCTGCTGAATTATGTGGCTCAGGTCATCGGCGTCTGGTGGTCGCTCATAAGTTCCTTGGAAATTGTCGAGGAATGCGGCTTCCAGGTCCTCCCAACAACCAATTGATTCTGCTGGCAGGCTGTTAAGACAATGCTGAGCTGGTCCTTTAAGCTTGAGTTGGAGGTATTTGATGGCGTGTAGATCATTGCCACGGGACATGTGGATATGAAGGAGATAGTCCTCGATCCATACCGCAGGATCTGTTGTGCCATCGTATGATTCAATGTTTACGGGTTTGAAACCCTCTTGGATTTGATGATCCATTACTTCAGTTGTGAAGCATAGTGGGTGTGCGGCGCCTCTGTACTGGGCTATATCACTACGTAGCTCAAATGAGCTTTGTCTGCTGTGTTCGTCCCAGCCGGATTTACTGTATCCAGCGTGACGGTTATCGTCTCGTGTCGTGGGGTGCCCGTGTGATCTGTAGATCGATCTTGTTTGCCTTGTCCTGTCTTCCAGCATATCTCACAGGTCTAGCGCATTTCCCCGTGCCTTGGTATTTTTTGAGCGACGCTGGGGTGCGGCTTGAGTGGAGGGCCGGGAGGACTCTCTGTCGCGGCCGTGAAGTGGCCGGTCAGCCGCATTATGCACTGGTGATGTAGGCTTAAGTGCTTCCTCCTCTAAACGGGGTAGCAACCTGCGCTTTGGGTAGCTCTTGGAGGGGCGTTCAAGTTCGTATTCCTCGGCCGCAAGGACTTCCGTCCATCTGTCGGCTAGCAAGTCTTGATCAGCTCTAAGTTGTTGCTGTTTTTTCTTAAGGCTACTCACCGTGGCCATAAGCATGCGCTTAAAGTGCTGTTGTTCGACGGGATCCTTAGGCACGACAAATTCGTCATCGCCGAGGCTTGCCTCGTCTTCGGAGGGAGGCATGTAATTATCATCCTCTTCTTCTCTGTCTGCCGCTCTCTCAGGGGGCCTGGCTTCTCCATCCTCCTGCGCTAAATCTTGCTGGAGGGAATTGTCTTCGGCACTGTCTGGGGTGTTATTATCTCCCGTGCCGGCATCACCGTTTTTGCTTTGGCGGGACTTAGAGCGGCGCCGCTGACGCTGGCGCTTGGGTTGCTTCTTGGAGGGGTCATCCCCCGTTGTTCTGTCGCCATTGACTTCTTTGGGTGTATCCACCATATATATGTCCTATGACGAGATGGCTTTCCAGTGCCCTATAGGCGATGGTTCATGTTCGTCTCATACATCGTCGTCCATACCGTCGATGTCTTCGGAGTCGAAGTCGAGCATGTCGGTTAAATCATCGACAGTGGCTACGAAGTGGGTGGTGGGTGGGCGTCGAATTTCTTCGTCGTCCGCATCCCAATCCTGTTGGCCATAGTCCGGCTAGGGCTCTCCTGACAAAGAGAGAGACCTTAGTGAATTCAGAATGTCGCCGAAGGGCGTGTGCTGAAAGATATCCGCGGTGGTGAATTCCATGATCGGCGCCCAATCGGTTTCGATTGGCAGGGGCGCGGAAGGTTCGGAGTCCGGAAAAGAGTCCGACACCTTGGAGTCATGGGCTTCGCAGAGGATGAGGCTGGTGTTCGGCTCGATCACCGTTGAGACTGCAGCCCCCGAGGCGGTGTTTAGCCACCCATCCTCGATCAGCGCAGTTGGCTCCGAGCTAAGGGTCAGAGCTGATGTGAGCGTGGCCTCTAGGGTACTGTTCAGCAGCAGAGCTAGGTTATACCCATCGTGACAGTGCGGCGCGCCCGGTTGTGGCTCGAATCCGTCTAAGATCAAGTCTCCGTGGATGTCAGCCGTGTAGTTCAAACTTCCAAATCTGACCTGATGGCCAGGGGCATAGCTTTCAATCTCCTCCAGATGGCCAAGCGAATTAGCCCGTAGTGCAAAGCCGCCGAACATGAAGATCTGTCTGGGGAGAAAGGTATCACCCTGGACCACATCGTTGTTGATGATCGGAGGAGCCATCGGGCCTAAAGGTGATGACACACAGGAACTCTCAATGAAAGCACCAATGTCGGTGTAAAAACCGGCGGATCTCGGGTAGGGGGTCCCGAACTGTGCGTCTAGGCGGATGGTAACAGGAGACAAGGGACACAATGTTTTTACCCAGGTTCGGGCCCTCTCGATGGAGGTAAAACCCTACTCCTGCTTGATTAATATTGATGATATGGGTAGTACAAGAGTAGATCTACCACGAGATCAAAGAGGCTAAACCCTAGAAGCTAGCCTATGGTATGATTGTTGTTCGTCCTATGGACTAAAATCCTCTGGTTTATATAGACACCGGAGAGGGCTAGGGTTACACAGAGTCGGTTACAATGGGAGGAGATCTACATATCCGTATTGCCAAGCTTGCCTTCCACGCCAAGGAAAGTCCCATCCGGACACGGGACGAAGTCTTCAATCTTGTATCTTAATAGTCCAAGAGTCCGGCCAAAGGTTATAGTCCAGCTATCTGGACACCCCCTAATCCAGGACTCCCTCAATGACCATAGTACATCGGTAGATGCACATGGTGCTGGTGCGTCCACTGTCCCGTGCAACTCATTAGCTGTTGTTAATCTAAGGCCCTGTTTGGTTAAAAACTCCCTAGTCCCTACCTGCTTGGTTCCAGTGACTAAACATGGACTAGAGGTTATTAAATGACATGCTAAAAGACCATGTTACCCCTAGTAATGAACTAATAGAGACAAGGTGCGATGCATGGCAGGGGAAACTTTTGGAAAAAGTCCCAAAAAGACTCCCTCGGGGTCTTCTTTCTTTAGTCCCAAATGCCCACTTTAATCCCTAAAAGTCCCTCCTGTTTGGTTTAGATGGGACTGACACGGAGTTTTTTTAGTCCCTACACCAAAATGTCCCTGTAAACAAACACCCTCTAATGATGCCGCTGGAAAATTGATGCAATGCCATAGTTAAAAGCAAATTACATGTTTAATGAATTTTATTGTTAATATAATCTCTATGTTAATATTAATCAATGCCACTGTTTGAGAAATGCTACTGTCTTGCTTTCTTTCCCATTTAGATAAGGTAGATGCTTCTTTTTGTTGGCTTTTATGTCATCCATCGTTATTGACCACTAATTATTTCCTTTGCACCTCTATGTAAACATGGTTATCTACTTCACCTTGTTGCCATTGTGACCTTTTGTTGCACTGCACAAAACACTTTTGTTTTAAGAGTGTTTTGTGCAGTTCAACCAAAATGTGACACCGACAACATTGCTTGATTGCTTGATCTTAGTGGAACTGCACAAGAGGAGATCTTACTTCCTATCTGTTAAGGCGAATTTGGTTCAGATCTTCTTCTTGTGAGTTGTTTGAATTCCGCATCATGAGAGGTTAGTACTAGACTTCTTTCACATGATTCTGCAGTGTGCTTTCATATGTTGTGCTACTTGTATGATAATGTTGCTTGATTTTAGTGAACTGCACAAATGGAGACAAGACTTCCAATATGTATGTGCACCGTAATATCCCATTGAGGTAAGATAAGGATATTTCACAACTGCTGGCCTGTATTTTGCCACTTTCATCAGAAAATTAAGTTTAGTACTATACTTGTGCTCCCTAATTGACATGCCAAATCTTACATTGAAGGCGAAGCTTGTCTGTTATTGAACCAAGTGATGAAGGGGAAAACAAGCAAAAGAAAAACAAAAATCAACTCCCGGTGCTGTAATGAAGCACTGGAACTATGATCACACAAGTAATGATATAGTTTTGCATCTTAATTTATTGCTATGGCTGGAACGAGCAATTGTTTTGCCACTGATTTGATGCCACTCTTAATGTAATATGTAATTATCTCTACTTGTGCAAACAGGGATCTTCTTTGAAGATACCATATATTTTAGTGGAACTGCACAAGAAGATGTTGGAAACATTAAACTAATCGAGGAGTATGTAGTAAGCATGGCCACCACCGTAGATAGCAACAGATGGTTCCGAAGAAGTGCTTCATCTGTATGTTCTACACAATAAGCCTCGTGACAAAGGTTGGTACTCGCCCACTGATTTCATCCATATGATTGAGCTTTGTTATGTCTATTGGTGTTGTGCTACTGTTTAGATACTGTCATGAAAAAGTGGTATATTGTCCTTGATAAGTGCTTCATCTGTGTTGTTTTAAATATTTCCTTTCCTTTTTTCCGTCAAACAGGGATGCTAGCATTTAGTAGTCCTCTTGTCTTTGCACAACAGGATCATCTTCCTCTGAAGAAGAATATGGAGTACGTGAAGTGACTAGTTCCGATTATGCCAGGGTGAAGAAGCCCTATCTATCTTCTCATCAGAAGGAGCAGTTGAAGGATGGTTACATTACTCCCCACAAGACCAAACTAACTTCACTCAGAAGGACTGACAAATCTCCATTTTTTTGCTGTGATGCGCGAGTACAATGTTGTTCTAGGATTCTTTCTGGTGAGTTCCATTTTTCTAAAAGTGTGCTCTACATGGACCATGTATGTGCCTGTTGAAACTGTCAATTCATAGTATAGTTTGCTTTATACTAATCACTTTTTTGTATTTGTGCTAACAGGGGTGCACAACTTGATTTCAATGGGAACTACACAAAATGTTCATGAATACATCGAATAATTCATTTCCACCAGAAGAAAGGAGGTGCCGATAAGTTCAAGGCATTGCAACATATAAGGGCGAAATCATACAAGCTACACGCGAATTTGGTTGATTTTGGTGGAACTGCACAAAAAGAACAGCTGGTTTATTTAGCACGAGGTGCCATGTCAATGTCCGAACTAATGGCAAACCCTGCCCATTCCACAATCGTAGGCATTTGATATTTTGGAATGGGATAACCTTGTCAAATTTTGCTCATTGATTTTAGCAAGACATGCGTTTGATATTTTCGAATGGGACGCCCTTTGCTGTCAGCAGCGTCGATCAATTTTTTCTTTACTCTTTAGTTGTGAAGTAAATATTGCCTCTGACATGTGAGTCACTGAGATGCATAATCATCGATTGTTTTGAATGTTCTCTATAAATTGTCAGGCCTGTGTGTTTGATTGCAATGTACAGAAACGCTAAAAAGCTGCTCAAAGTCTTTGTACTCCTTATGTTCCTTTTTACTTCGCACATTGTGAAAGTGCATACTATTTTGTATATGATTAGTCAAAGTAGAGATACTTTGACTGCAGACAAAACTTGTATGCAGACTAGAAAGGACCGGAGGGAGTACATGTGAAACTGCTGCAAACGAGGTGATCACCCTAGGAATAATGCTAGTACGTATTGTTTTGCATGTTCATCCAATGCCAGTGATACAGGAATTCGAAATAATCGAAATAAATTCATTCATACACGGTCGGATTTCATATAAACATGCCGGATTTCATTACCTTTCATACATTCTTCAACTAAAAAGGGGTGCGCTGGAGGTATAATTAATTAACCGAAGCTACCCACCTGTCTCCCGCTGAGCCGAACAGAAGCTTCAGTGACTTAACTGCAGGTGTAGTTGCATAACTGACATGTGGCCTGTTGGGCCCACGTGTCAGTCAGCCAACTGCACCAGCAGTTAAGTAGAAGCAGCGTTCTTCTCCAGCGCAGCTCTCCGACTCCATGTTGCCGCCAAGAAGCTAACCGGCTGTCAATGTTCAACCTGCCTAGCTTGGCTTCAATCGGAGGGGAGCAGCGGTGGCCTTACTTGGACCCGAGCGGCGGCGACCTACCGTGTTCTACTCTTCCTCGTTTTTTGTGTGGCGCGGCCTCGTTGGCAGTGGGGCGGGGCCTTGGCGGAGCTGGCAATGTCCTATGTCTCGTTGCCCGCAGGGTGGGGCCTCGGCTGAGCCGGCGATGTCCTCTGCCTCGTTGTTGGCGGGGCGGGGCCCCGGCGGAGCCGGCGGTGTCCTCTGCCTCATTGTTGGTGCCACGGGGCCTCGGCGCAGTAGGGCCTCGTCGACGCCAGCGGAGCGGGGACTCGTGGGAGCCGGCATTGTCCTCTGCCTCGTCCTTGGTCTCGCCAAACAGCGCCTCACCCGCTTCATCGCCCTCTTTGCTAGCCTCTTTGTAGGCGGTCGTAGCCTCCATCACCTGCATGCGGTACCGCCAGCGCTCGAGGCGGCCCTTGCGGGCGGAGCGGTACGAGTCGAGCAGCGCCTCCTGCTCCGCCCGCTCCACGGCGATCTGCTCCTCCGCCTATAGGTGCTCCTGGAGGAGATGGTGGTTGTAGGCGGCGTCGGCCTGTGCCTCCCAGAACTGCTCCTCACGCATCTACCTCATCCTGTCCATATATTGGGCACGGGCCTCTCCGATGGTCATGGTGCAACGCACCGGCGAGGATGGCGCAGAGGAGGGGGTTGGTGCCGGATCATCGACTACCATGTTCTCCATTGGGACGTCGTCGTCCTCCGGCTGCCTGCTGGCCAGCCGGTCGGCAGCAATGGCTGCCATCTCCTTGTGGCCCGTCGTCCGCCCGTCCCGAAGAGCGTTGTAGCGCGAGGAATCCATGGTGGGCAGTAGTGGTGTGGACAGGAGAAAGGGAACGGATGCGGATGACTGCGGCTATGGCCGGCGCAGCAGTTTATATAGCAATGGTGCGCGGGCAGAGGGACGGACGTGTGGCGTCGGAGTAGCCGCCTCGGCAACCGCATATCATTAATGTGGGCGGCAGATGGATGGACGGACGACACTTGTGTTGTTTGAAGGCGGAGCAATCGCCTGCACCGGAAGTGGGGCGGGCGGCGCTGACTGTTTCGGGCAGAAAGTGTGCCCGGGCGAGGAGATGACTTTACTTGGAGAGGATGACAAGGGGGACCCACAAGGTCCATAGCCTCACGTACGCAAGTGCCTCCTTATTTTATATATAAATATAACTATAATTTATTTTGCTTCCTCCTGGTTTCCTGACATCATGGTTGTTGGGGATCGTAGCAGAAATTTAAAATTTTCTACGCATCACCAAGATCAATCTATGGAGTAATCTAGCAACGAGGGGAAGGGGAGTGCATTTACATATCCTTTTAGATCGCTAAGCGGAAGCGTTACTAGAACGCGGATGAGGTAGTCGTACTCGTAGCGATTCAGATCGCGGTCGATTCCGATCTAAGCGCCGAACAACGGCGCCTCTGTGTAGGATCGAAAGTATGTCTAGAGGGAGGGTGATTAGACTACTTGACCAAATAAAAACTTAACCTTTTCCCAATTTTAGTTCTTGGCAGATTTTAGCTAATTTAGGACAAGTCAAGCAATCATCACATGATTCAAGCAAGCATGCAAAGAGTATATAGGCAGCGGAAAGTAAAGCATGCAACTTGCAAGAATGTAAAGGGAAGGGTTTGGAGAACTCAAACGCAATTGGAGACACGGATTTTTTTTCCCGTGGTTCGGATAGGTGGTGCTATCCTACATCCACGTTGATGGAGACTTCAACCCACGAAGGGTAACGGTTGCGCGAGTCCACACAGGGCTCCACCCAATGGTAACGGTTGCGCTAGTCCACACAGGGCTCCACCCACGAAGGGTCCACGAAGAAGCAACCACCCACAAAGGGTCCACGAAGAAGCAACCTTGTCTATCCCACCATGGCCATCTCCCACACAGGACTTGCCTCACTAGCGGTAGATCTTCACGAAGTAGGCGATCTCCTTGCCCTTACAAACTCCTTGGTTCAACTCCACAATCTTGTCGGAGGCTCCCAAGTGACACCTAGCCAATCTAGGAGACACCACTCTCCAAGAAGTAACAAATGGTGTGTAGGTAATGAACTCCTTGCTCTTGTGCTTCAAATGATAGTCTCCCCAACACTCAACTCTCTCTCATAAGATTTGGATTTGGTGGAAAGAAGATTTGAGTGGAAAGCAACTTGGGAAGGCTAGAGATCAAGATTCATATGGTAGGAATGGAATATCTTGGTCTCAACACATGAGTAGGTGGTTCTCTCTCAGAACATATGAGTAGGAATTGTGTATGTGTTCTGATGGCTCTCTCCTCGAATGAAGAGGAGGTGGAGGGGTATATATAGCCTCCACACAAAATCCAACCGTTACACACAGTTTTCCAATCTCGGTGGGACCGAATCAATAAACTCGGTCGGACCGAAAATGTAAACCTAGTGACCGTTAGAGATTTTCGGTGGGACTGACATGCAACTCAGTAGGACCGATATGGTTAGGGTATGGGCATAACGTAATCTCGGTGAGACCGATTACACAAACTCGGTGAGACCGAATTTGGTAATTAGCTAACCAGAGAGTTGGTCAGGAAAACTCGGTGGGACCGATTTGCTCTTTCGGTGAGACCGAGTGGAACTCGGTGAGACCGAAAAGTTACAAAGGGGAAACACTGAGTTTACATTGCAATCTCGGTGGGACCGATTCGCTCTTTCGGTGAGACCGAAAAGTTACGAAAGGGAAACAGAGAGTTTGCAATCCCATCTCGGTGAGACCGAGATCCTTATCGGTAGAACCGAATTGCTAGGGTTTGGCAGTGGCTAATGACAAGTGAAACTCGGTGGCGCCGGATAGGAAGAATCGGTAGGACCGAGTTTGGCTTAGGGTTTAGGTCATATGTGGATATGGGAAAGTAGTTGAGGGTTTTGGAGCATATCACTAAGCACATGAAGCAAGAGGCTCATTAAGCAACACCTCATCCCTCCTTGATAGTATTGGCTTTTCCTATGGACTCGGTGTGATCTTGGATCACTAAAATATAAAATGAAGAGTCTTGAGCTTTTGAGCTTGAGCCAATCCTTTGTCCTTAGCATTTTGAGGGTTCCACTTTCACATCCATGCCATGCCAATCATTGAGCTTTCCTGAAATAATCATCTTGGAATAGCATTACCTCAATGAGCTATATGTTGTTATGAATTACCAAAACCACCTAGGGATAGTTGCACTTTCAATCTCCCCCTTTTTGGTAATTGATGACAACATATAGATCAAAGCTTCGACAAATGATAATAAGCATGAAATATATCGTCGCTTTGAGAAGTATGTGATAAGTAAGAGCTCCCCCTAAATTTGTGCATATTTAAAATTTGCTTTGGACTGCAAATGCACAAAGAGTTAGAGTCATGGGTTACTCTTCCATGTCACATACATCTTGGTGGAGCGCTTAAAATGATAAGAATGAAATACATGCACTCATCACCAATAGTGAATGATCACACAAGATAGATAGGATAATAGCAATAAGCAAGCATTAAGTGTAGCTTATGATCAAACACATGATCATCAATGTCTCACAAGCATAGTATCTTAATCACTCAAAAGCAAACAAGTTCGAAAAACCACCGAATAAAGCAAGAGAGAGAAAAAGCAACACTCACTCTCTCTCGAAGCCTATGATCTATACATCTTCTCCCCCTTTGGCACCAAGTTACCAAAAAGTTCCTAGAAAATGCATAGTGCTAGATCGACGCTCAGGCTTGATCTTCAGGTGGTGGTGGAGTCCGGATCACTCCAAGGACGAAGGCTTTGGTAGATGCTGAAGTAGACGCTGGAGTTGGAGCTGAAGTAGATGTTGGAGTTGGTGGAACTAAGGCTGTGGCTGGTGCTGAGGTGGTGGCTCTTGTGTCAGCAACTGGCACGGCAGACGACCTCAGACCTCTTGGCACTCTGGCAAAGGCATGAGTGGTAGTCCTGCCTCTCCTCTCCTGCATGTCCTCCTGGAGCTGCTCCACTACAGACTGAACTTCCGTTACTTTGACATCCAAGTCATAGAATTTTTGTTCCATGATTCTCTCTAGGCTCTGCTGATTCTGAGTGAGGGTGGCTAGACTTTGCTCAATCCTCAGCGTGGATGCAATCAAGTAACCAAGCTGCTCTTGTTTAGTCTTCAAGAAATACTCAGATGCCTCCTCTTGAGTAGGCATCTTGGCAGCTTTCTCCTTCCTCGCCTTCTCCTTCTTTGCGTATGCTTGGGCAGATGATGGCTCGTTCTCAGTCATGACAACTTGATTGTCCTCAAAATCTGGACGGATGGGCAAATGTTCCTTGTCCAATAAATATATGCCCGTGCCCATCTTGGAGTTGATGAGCTCCTGAATCTGAGGGGCATATCTGCAACTCCTCTTCTGATCTGCTGCAGTCCTCTTGATTGTTTCCACTATGAGGCTCATCACCTTGAACTTCTGAGGCACATCAAACACATGTAGCAAGTTGATAGCATGGCCTCTGATCATCTTGTGATCACCTGACTTAGGCAATAAGGTGTGCCTCAAGATCCAATTGATAGTCAGGAGCCCTGACAGAAGGTAATGTACTAAGCCAAACTTGAAGGTATCAAGTGCTTCATTTGGGATCTCCTTGTACATATTTGACATTGAGTTGTGGTCCATTTTCTTCTTGGCATAGATATCCAAGTCGTCATCTTGCTCCTCTGGGGCATTTATTATCTGTGCCCACTCAGCAACTGTGGATTGGTACCTTGTACCCTCAGACATCCATGTGATCCTCCCATCTGGATAAAAATGTGCTGTGGAGTAGAACTGCATGATAAGTTCCTCGTTCCACTTTGTGAGCTTCTGCCCAACAAAGTCAGCTACTCCACAAGCTATGAAGCTGTCTTGCACTCCAGGATAGTGCTCCTCATTGTCCTTGATGTATGTCCAATCAACCCATCGCATATCACAGACAATGGGCTTCTTATCTAGCAGCACTGTCTCATAAAAATCCTGCTGCTCCTTGGTGTGAAACCTGTAGTCCACGGCAGTCCTTCTCCTTGAAGCATACGGGTCTGCTTCTTTCCACTTCCTTAGCCCTGAATCTCTCCTGAGCTTCATATCCTCAGCCACAGGATGAGCATCGTTGTGGTCTGGGATCTTGGGCTTTAGCTTTCTCAGGACATTCTCTTCCTCTTCTTCAGCAATAGTCTCAGGCACTCGGGCCTTGTTCTTCTCAGCTACAGGAATGCTTCTTGTGTTCCTCTTTGGCTTTGGCTTTGGAGCTGGCTTGGCCTTGGAAGCAGCTCCCCCTGATTTTATGGCATCTCCCATTAGCTTGGGTGCCTTGGGTGCTGGTGCAGCTACTTCTTCTTCCTCCTCCTCTTCCATGATGGAAGCTTTGCCAAGCACTCTAGCCACAGTCTTCTTTACCCTTTCCTTTCTTTTCTTGCTCTCAGCTGCAACTGGCTCTATGGGCTTCTCAGTTGACATTTTGGCCTTTGACATTGGCTATCTGCCTGCTGGCCTTTTGATTTTCAGGCCTGGCTTAGTGCCTTGAGCTGGCTCAACTCTCATGGAAGTGGCCTCTTCCTCTACCACATAGTCTTCATCTTCGGAATCTGAAGTCCTCTTCTTCCTCTGTCTCGTGGCAGCCTTTGGCAAGTTGCTAGGGGTGCTCCTGCTGCCTTCATCAGAAGAACTTGAGGGACTAGTGCCCTCACTCATGTGCACCTGCTGCTCTGACATGTTTTGGCTATCACTTTGATCAGACATGCTGCAAACTGACTGCTGACCCTGTGAACAGATTATAGATGAGGTAGAAAGGATGAGCATCACAAAATGCAGAGATTTTTGCAAAAGAATGATCCAAAAACTTAGTTTTAGTTTCCCACTGCAATCATCTCGGATCTACCGATCTTCAAACTCGGTGATACCGAAGCAGTTTTGGAACCTAAACTAGTGAACTCGGTAGGACCGAGTCACAGTTCGGTGGCACCGAGACTTCTAGGGTTTCACAGAGTTCCAAAATCGGTCACACCGATAAGTAATTCTCGGTCAGACCGAGTCTCACTTGTGCAATGGCATAAGCCAAATCGGTGGGACCGAGTTTTTCAACTTGGTGGGTCCGAGATGGTTTCGGCGGAAACCTAAACCTAGAATTTTCGAATCAAACCTAATCTATGAGTTCATTGACTGGATAGAAGTTTATCAAACGTGGCTAGAATCAATATGATCACAATGTGCTAGGAATCAGATTGAGGAATAGCACAAAGATCAAGTCCATACCCTAGTTTGGCGGGGACTTGCTATGGCGGCAACGGCAGGGCAGAATTCCCGTTGACGGCGACGGAGACCAGCTACTGGAGGCGGCTGGCGGCGAGAAGACGATCCGGAGACCACGAGGGCAGAGCAGGCTATCGCACGGGCGAAGGGGTTTGGAGAAATTTCCAAAATTTTGCCCGTGACTATATATAGCCCGACCCTGTCGGTGTGACCGAGTGGAACAACTCGGTGGCACCGAGATTCATAACTGCAAGCAGTTACTGAAACTCGGTGTGACCGAAAGGTTCAAATCAGTTGCACCGAGATCGAAAACCTAGATCAACTTAATGATCTCGGTAGGACCGAAAGTGGAGTATCGGTCAGACCGAGAATCATAAAGAGGTTTTGGAAGTTTAAGTCTATGACGAATCGGGGACTCCGAGCGCTCCTCACACAGAGTGGTTCGAATCTGACTTGATCAAATTTTGTGATGCAGCATGAATAGAGTTTGAGACGAGAAAAGCATAGATAGCTAGAGGAGGTTCTTAGGCATTCTTGTCCATCCACTTGGCAAAAAGAAATAAAGCCGAACAATCAAAACAACAAGTGGATGTCCTCGAATGAGTAAAATATGCAACCAGCATGCTCACACAATAAGATGGCAAATGAAATATGTGACAAGGCATGCACAACCAATTCTAGCATCTATCAAGCAATTTGCGATGACTAGGTCATCTATATATGAGTATATTGACTTAGGAGTCAAGTGAGAACACTTGATCATAGGTCATACTCATCGTTTAAGCTCAAGTGGGGTTACCACTTTTACATAAAGCATTGTTGTGTTCACATCTTTAGAGTAGCTTTAGCTCAAGTCTTAGAGTAAAGCTCCCCCTAGATGTGATATCCCCCCTAAGAGGGATGAACTAACCTTGGGTTTTGTCGATGATGACTTCATGTAGATATTGAAGATGTGGATGCTCAATGTTGATGTAGATATCTTGGAGCTATCCATTTGAGTGAATTGCACTTTCAATACCTACATGGGTTAGTCCCACAAGGAACAAACAAGGATATCCATAGACATAGAGTGATGCACACAAAGATGATGTCCATGAAAACTTTTAGATTACCTTGTCCCTTGTCTTACCAACAAGAGGGTTTGTGACTCCTTGAACTAGTGCAAGATGTGGAAGTTGATTGCACTTATTCTTGCCAAAATGATAAGAGTGAAGTATGTTGGCGGAGTCACCCTCAAGAACTCTCTAGTTCTTCTTCTTTTGGATCCACACCATCTTGATGGGAATCCTTGGAGTTGTAGTCATACTTGATGAAGTGGAACTTGAAGTAGTCTTGGGAATCCACTTGACTAAGGACTTAGGAGCTTCTTCAAATGCATCAATTTCCTCTTGAAGCTTGTCCTTGCCTTTTTGCTTGTAGTCTTGTGGTGGAAGATCATCTTGAGCTTGTGTCCCCTTGAAAGAAGAATCATACTTCTCTTGTTGAGGGACAAACTTTGTCTTGGGGTATTGATCTTCTTCCCACTCAACTCCATTGGCATTGAACTTTCGTTCAAAACCAACACCTTGATTCTTTCGGTGCATTCCTTGCTTGCGCACAATTTCCTCGAATTGCTTACTCCCGGCAAGGCTTTTGTACACTCCTTTCTCTATAATTCCCTTCAATAAACTATTTTCTTGCTCAAGTGTAACTTGGCTAAGAGAATCATTAGTGGAATCAAGAGAACTACTAGAAGCAACAATATTGGATTTAGCATGATCATTGTTACTGCTAGAGGAAGAATCTTTCTTGTTACTAGACTTGACTTGAGGCATGTAAGTAGATAAGAGTAAACGCTTGGCAATGTAAGAAGAACTTTTCTTGTGGAGATCATCATTGATTGCCTTTAAGAACTCATGCTCTTGCTCAAGATTGAGCTTTTCAAAGCATAATTTCTCATGAGCTCTTAAAAGTTCTCGATGATCTTCGAAGATAGTTTCATGAGCTAACTTAAGAGTGTTTAGTTCTTTAGTTAGAGCCTCAATCTTATCCTTATCATTGTCATTCGTTTTATCTTGGTTAGCATGATTAATTGGTCTTTCATCATAATATTCATCACTAGAGTTGTCACCAAGCAAATCATCACCTAACAAGTCATCTTCATCACTATTGAAATCAACATACTCGGGGTGTGTTACCTTAGGACCTTTGGCCATGAAGCATCTTCCAATTCCTTCATTTGGTGAGTCAAATATGTCGTAGGAGTTGGTTGACACAAGTGCTAGACCGGCAACACCTTCATCTTGAGTATCTTCGGAGTCGGAGTGATAACTTCTTTCGGAGTGGCTGTCGGAGTCGGAGCCGGATACCCATTCACCAACATGAGCTTGATGTCTTCGTCTTGTATAGCTCCTTGATGATTTTTCCTTCCTTTCCAAATCCTTGCTTCTCCGTGAGTATCTTTGTTCATAACGATCATCTCTACTCCTTCTCTCTCTTGGTGGTGATCCTTTGCTTCTTCTTTTTGGAGAATCTTCTCTTCTCTTGTAGGGAGCCGTACACTCATTGGAATAGTGTCCGGGTCTTCCACAATTGTAGCAGTTTCGCTCTCGACTAGAAGATCTTTTGTCATTGTTGGGCCTTGACTTGAAGCTTCTATCTTTGCTTCTACTCTTGTAGAACTTGTTGAAGTTCTTCACCATTAAGATCAATTCTTCATTGAAGTCTTGTTTCTCACTTGGTGATGTAGGGGCTTCACATGAGGCTTTATAGGCACCACTTGATTTGTTGTGAAGTTCCTCTTTATCCTTAAGTGACATCTCATGAGCAACAATTCTTCCAATCACCTCCGTTGGCTGGAGATCTTTGTAATTGGGCATCATTTGGATCAATGTGCACACGGTATCATATTTTCCATCCAAGGCTCTTAGAATCTTCTTGATGATGAATCTATCGGTCATCTCTTCACTTCCTAAGCCGGCAATCTCATTTGTGATGAGAGCAAGCCTAGAGTACATTTCAGCGACACCTTCACCATCCTTCATCTTGAACTTGTCAAGTTGGCTTTGAAGCACATCCAACTTGGATTCCTTGACGGAGTCGGTACCTTCGTGCATATCAGTCAAAGTGTCCCAAATTTCCTTTGCATTCTCAAGACGGCTGATTTTGTTGAATTCTTCGGGGCACAATCCATTGAACAGAATATCACAAGCTTGAGCATTGTATTGCAACATCTTCAACTCATCCGCGGTAGCTTCACGGTTCGGTTCTCTCCCATCAAAGAAGTCACCTTGCAAACCAACACACACAATAGCCCAAACCACGGGGTTATGTCCAAGAATATGCATTTTCATTTTATGCTTCCAACTAGCAAAATTAGTACCATCAAAGTAAGGACCTCTACGGTGATAATTTCCCTCGCTAGACGCCATACTCTCCTAGGTTGTGAAACCAAGGCTATGACCACCAAAAGCTATGGAGATCAAGCAAATGGAGACCAAAGCTCTGATACCACTTGTAGGATCGAAAGTATGTCTAGAGGGGGGTGATTAGACTACTTGACCAAATAAAAACTTAACCTTTTCCCAACTTTAGTTCTTGGTAGATTTTAGCTAATTTAGGACAAGTCAAGCAATCATCACATGATTCAAGCAAGCATGCAAAGAGTATATAGGCAGCGGAAAGTAAAGCATGCAACTTGCAAGAATGTAAAGGGAAGGGTTTGGAGAATTCAAACGCAATTGGAGACACAGATGTTTTTCCCGTGGTTCGTATAGGTGGTGCTATCCTACATCCACGTTGATGGAGACTTCAACCCACGAAGGGTAACGGTTACGCGAGTCCACACAGGGCTCCACCCAAGGGTAACGGTTGTGCGTGTCCACACAGGGCTCCACCCACGAAGGGTCCACGAAGAAGCAACCACCCACAAAGGGTCCACGAAGAAGCAACCTTGTCTATCCCACCATGGCCATCGCCCACACAGGACTTGCCTCACTAGTGGTAGATCTTCACGAAGTAGGCGATCTCCTTGCCCTTACAAACTCCTTGGTTCAACTCCACAATCTTGTCGGAGGCTCCCAAGTGACACCTAGCCAATCTAGGAGACACCACTCTCCAAGAAGTAACAAATGGTGTGTAGGTAATGAACTCCTTGCTCTTGTGCTTCAAATGATAGTCTCCCCAACACTCAACTCTCTCTCATAGGATTTGGATTTGGTGGAAAGAAGATTTGAGTGGAAAGAAACTTGGGAAGGCTAGAGATCAAGATTCATATGGTAGGAATGGAATATCTTGGTATCAACACATGAGTAGGTGGTTCTCTCTCAGAACATATGAGTAGGAATTGTGTATGTGTTCTGATGGCTCTCTCCTTGAATGAAGAGGAGGTGGAGGGGTATATATAGCCTCCACACAAAATCCAACCGTTACACACAGTTTTCCAATCTCGGTGGGACCGAATCAATAAACTCGGTCGGACCGAAAATGTAAACCTAGTGACCGTTAGAGATTTTCGGTGGGACTGACATGCAACTCGGTAGGACCGATATGGTTAGGGTATGGGCATAACGTAATCTCGGTGAGACCGATTACACAGACTCGGTGAGACCGAATTTGGTAATTAGCTAACCAGAGAGTTGGTCAGGCAGACTCGGTGGGACCGATTTGCTCTTTCGGTGAGACCGAGTGGAACTCGG
Organism: Triticum aestivum; assembly: GCF_018294505.1. Classification (NCBI taxonomy): domain Eukaryota; kingdom Viridiplantae; phylum Streptophyta; class Magnoliopsida; order Poales; family Poaceae; genus Triticum; species Triticum aestivum. Next base: position 12,413,196 of record NC_057806.1, on the reverse strand, counting down.
TGAGACCGAAAAGTTACAAAGGGGAAACACTGAGTTTACATTGCAATCTCGGTGGGACCGATTCGCTCTTTCGGTGAGACCGAAAATTTACGAAAGGGAAACAGAGAGTTTGCAATCCCATCTCGGTGAGACCGAGATCCTTATCGGTAGAACCGAATTGCTAGGGTTTTGCAGTGGCTAATGACAAGTGAAACTCGGTGGCGCCGGATAGGAAGAATCGGTAGGACCGAGTTTGGCTTAGGGTTTAGGTCATATGTGGATATGGGAAAGTAGTTGAGGGTTTTGGAGCATATCACTAAGCACATGAAGCAAGAGGCTCATTAAGCAACACCTCATCCCTCCTTGATAGTATTGGCTTTTCGTATGGACTCAATGTGATCTTGGATCACTAAAATATAAAATGAAGAGTCTTGAGCTTTTGAGCTTGAGCCAATCCTTTGTCCTTAGCATTTTGAGGGTTCCACTTTCACATCCATGCCATGCCAATCATTGAGCTTTCCTGAAATAATCATCTTGGAATAGCATTAGCTCAATGAGCTATATGTTGTTATGAATTACCAAAACCACCTAGGGATAGTTGCACTTTCACTCCGCGTTCAACACATGTGCAGCCCGGTGACGTCTCCCATGCCTTGATCCAGCAAGGAGAGAGGGAGAGGTTGGGGAAGACTCCGTCCAGCAGCAGCACGACGGCGTGGTGGTGGTGGAGGAGCGCGGTACTCCAGCAGGGCTTTGCCAAGCACTACGAGAGACGAGGAGGGAGAGAGGTAGGGCTGCGCCTTGGGAGAGAGAGACTCGTGTGTTGTGCAGCCCCAAAACCTCCAATATATATAGGGGCGAGGGCAAGGGGAGGCTCCCTAGGGTTTCCCTAGGGGGCGGCGTCCAGGGCAGATGGGATCTCCCCCTTGGGTGACTTGGCCCCCAAGCCAGGAGGTGGGAACCCTATATAGGGCGCCCCAAACCCCCTGGTTACGTGGGAATAGGTGAGGGGGCGCACAGCCCCTTAGTGAGCTGGTTTGCCCCCTTCCCTTGGCCTATGAAGCCCCCCAACACTTGTCGGGGCTTCCGAAACACCTTTCGGTCATGTTGGTCATCACCCGGTACCTCCGGAACACTTCCGGACTCCAAAACCCTTCCTCCAATATATCAATCTTCACCTCCGGACCATTCCGGAACTCTTCATGACGTCCGGGATCTCATCCGGGACTCCGAACAACATTCGGTAACTGCGTACATACTTTCCCTATAACCCTAGTGTCATCGAACCTTAAGTGTGTAGACCCTACAGGCTCGGGAATAATGTAGACATAACCGAAACATCTCTCTGGTCAATAACCAACAGTGGGATCTGGATACCCATGTTGGCTCCCACATGTTCCACGATGATCTCATCGGATGAACCACGATGTCAAGGATTCAGTCAATCTCGTATACAATTCCCTTTGTCTACCGGTATAGTACTTGCCCGAGATTCGATCGTCGGTATCCCGATACCTTGTTCAATCTCGTTACCGGCAAGTCTCTTTACTCGTTCCGTAACACATCATCCCGTGATCAACTCCTTGGTCACATTGTGCACATTATGATGATGTCCTACCGAGTGGGCCCAGAGATACCTCTCCGTTTACACGGAGTGACAAATCCCAGTCTCGATTCGTGCCAACCCAACAGACACTTTCGGAGATACCCATAGTGCACCTTTATAGCCACCCAGTTATGTTGTGGCGTTTGGTACACCCAAAGCATTCCTACGGTATCCGGGAGTTGCACAATCTGATGGTCTAAGGAAATGATACTTGACATTAGAAAAGCTTTAGCAGACGAACTATACGATCTTGTGCTAGGCTTAGGATTGGGTCTTGTCCATCACATCATTCTCCTAATGATGTGATCCCGTTATCAATGACATCCAATGTCCATGGTTAGGAAACCATGACCATCTATTAATCAACGAGCTAGTCAACTAGAGGCTTACTAGGGACATGTTGTGGTCTATGTATTCACACATGTATTACGGTTTCCAGTTAATACAATTATAGCATGAACAATAGACAATTGTTATGAACAAGGAAATACAATAATAACCATTTTATTATTGCCTCTAGGGCATATTTCCAACAGTCTCCCACTTGCACTGGAGTCAATAATCTAGTTCACATCACTATGTGATTGCAATGAATCCAACACCCATGGGGTTTGTTCATATCTTGCTTGTGAGAGAGGTTTATTAGTCAATGAGTCTGAACCTTTAAGATCCATGTGTGCTTTACAAATCTCTATGTCATCTTGTAGATGCAGCTACCACGCGCTACTTGGAGCTATTCCAAATAACTGTTCTACTATACAAATCCGGTTTACTACTCAGAGTCATCCGGATTAGTGTCAAAGTGTGCATCGACGTAACCCTTTACGACGAACTCTTTTACCACCTCCATAATTGAGAAAATTCCTTAGTCCACTAGTTACTAAGGATAAGTTTGACCGTTGTTGTGTGATCCATTCCTGGATAACTCTTGTACCCCTTGACTGACTCATGGCAAGGCACACTTTAGGTGCGGTACACATCATAGCATACTGTAGAGCCTACGTCTAAAGCATAGGGGACAACCTTCGTCCTTTCTCTCTCTTCTACCGTGGTCAGGTCTTGAGTCTTACTCAATATTCACACCTTGTAACACAGCTAGGAACTCCTTCTTTGCTGATCTATTTTGAACTCCTTCAAAATCTTGTCACGGTATGTATTCATTTGAAAGTACTATTAAGCGTTTTTGATCTATCCTTATAGATCTTGATGCTCAATGTTCAAGTAGCTTAATCCAGATTTTCCATTGAAAAACACTTTTCAAATAACCCTGCGTGCTTTCCAGAAATTCTACATCATTTCTGATCAACAATATGTTAACAACATATACTCATCAAAAATTCTATAGTGCTCCCACTCACTTCTTTGGAAATACAAGTTTCTCATAAACTTTGTATAAACCCAAAATCTCTGATCATCTCATCAAAGCGTGTCAGGACCCCGATTCCAAGTCACATCGACCTAGCCGGTAACACCTCATATCACTTTACGGCCTCACGCACGGTATTCCCACGGGTGTCGCCTTACCATGGCCCGGGACCGTTTGCGCCTTTTGGCTCACGTATATGATAGTGTCGCTAGCATCCATATGACAGAGAACCTGGGCCGACATGGCTAGTCGTGAACCCAAAGCGGCACTAACCTATGGGAACAGGCATACATGAATCACATCGAGCATGTCGATCAGCAGCATGTGAATCCGGCCTGTAGCACTGGGCTAACAGGACTCGGGGAACCCGGGCTATAGCAGGCTAGGCAGGACTCCGGATGTCACCGCGTGACATTTCCCTAAAGGGACAAACACAGGAACGAAGTGAAACACATGCCGGCCAATCAAGTGTTCTGAGCAGTAGTGCTGGGCTAGCAGGACTCCGGTGAATCGGGCTGTAGCGGACTACTATGGCTCATGGAAGCACTATACTACATTTCCCCATAAGATAGGCTGCCAAGGATAAACAACTAGATTGTCGGATCCCACACATACCAAGCATTTCAATCATACACACAATATGCTCGATATGTGTAAATACAACATGGCATCACAACATAACTCTACGACTCAAGCATTTATTCATTAGGCTCCGAGGAGCGAGATATTACAAACATGGGTCTCATGACCCAACAATCATAGCATACAAATCAAAGCACATGCGGAAGCTTAACATGTCTGAGTACAGACATCTACAAATGAAGGCTAAGAAGCCTGACTATCTACCAGATCCTGCCGAGGACACAAGATCGTAGCTGAGGTATCAAGCTAAACGTCAAAGTCCACGCGGAACTACTAGCGAGATTGAAGTCTCTCTGCAAAACATAAATTAAGCAAACGTGAGTACAAAAGTACTCAGCAAGACTTACATCAGAACTAGCTACATATGCATCGGCATCAACAAAGGGATGGTGGGGTTTAACTGCAGCAAGCCAGCTTTGACTCATTAGCTAACCTAAACTACGACTGCAAGCAACTCTTTTGAGGTGGCGCACACGAGTCCACATATTCACCATATCAATACACCACTATGGATCCGCTCCCGTCTCCCTACGAGAAGGCCATCCATAGCACTCACGCTTATCTTGCGAGTTTTAGAGTATCCACTTTCACTTGTCTATGAACTATGCAAGGGGTCCAAGTTTCCATATCTGAGGAATCCGGCTACTCGAATAGATAATGATAACCCTGCAGGGGTGTGCTTCTTCACACACACTCCCACCACTTACCGTCGTTTACACGACATGTACTCGGCAACCTTCAAGCGGAAGCCCAACGAGGGTGTCGGCCACGGCCTACCTAAACACTCAAGTCTCTAGTCCAGGTTTATCGCCTATCCAGGTTCCATCCGTAGGGAGTCCGGCCGAGGTTTCCACATACGGCCCCGAACGATGTGTACAGGGTTCCGAGACACCAAACGGGCGCCCGGCATGCCCGGCCACGGTGTATCTACCGCAACATAGCCCACCCCTGGGGTCAGCGCTACGCACGGCCGCCAAGACATATCCTACAAGCACCAGAAACTAGTTGCAACTCCTGGACAGAGGACTAGGGTGATTAAGAAGCCAAGAGGGTCAATTAAGGATCCCAATGAGTGGTAGTAGTTGTTCATGGATCACAGACATAGAACTCAGTTCCTAAGAACGGTTTCAATGAGACAACCCACCATGTACTCCTACATGGCCTCTCACCGCTACCTTTACCAAATCGTGTTCACACACTTAGCTCACACACAGTAGGACATGTTCATCACCATTCCAATTCATTCCCGATGAATCAGACCTGACACAACTCTATGCAATAGCAGGCATGACAAACAAGCATGAATGAGTAGGCACATCAGGGCTCAAACAAGTCCTACTCATGCTAGTGGGTTTCATCTATTTACTGTGGCAATGATAGGTCATGCAGAGGAAAGGGGTTCAACTACCGCAGCATGTAATAGTTGAATCGTTGTTGTCCTAATGCAGTAAAAGAGAGCAGGAGAGAGAGAGTGGGATTGTATCGGAATGAACAAGGGGGTTTTGCTTGCCTGGCACTTCTGAAGATAGCAATAGCTCTTCATCGGTGTCATCAAACTCATCATTGGAACCACATTTACCGAGAGGGGACAATACCGGCAAACAAGGAAGAAACACAATCAATGCAATGCAACAATATGATGCATGCTCATGACATGGCAATATGCGGTTGATTGAACTAATGCAACTAGCAACCATATTAAATGAAGTTTGTTTGAACCCTAGGTTCAAATTCAACCCCCATATGTGCTTTCTTAAATGCCATTTAATTGAATTGTCCTAAACATAGGATATAAGTTGCTCTAACATGCATGCAAATGCCATAAGCAGATTCTTTGGATTTTTTCTGATCATTTTTCATATATAATTTTATTTCATTCTGAGCTACGGTTGATGTTCTATGAATTTTTAAAGTTTTAAACATTTTCTGGAATTTCCTGAATTAAATTAAATCCAGAAAATAGCTTATTGCGTCAGCATGACATCAGTGTGACATCAGCAGGTCAACACACCAGGTCCAGGTCAAACCTGACCAGTGGGTCCCACTGGTCAGTCTCACAGAGCTGGGTTGGGTGGATGACAGGTGGGACCGGTCAAGGGCCACATCAACAAGGTCAACCCTGACGCGCGGGGCCACTGTGTTTAACTAAAACTAAACATGATTTAATCCGTGTGATTAAATATGGGCATGGGGCCCACCTGTCTGTGTCACCAAAGTTAATTAACTAGCCCATTAGGGCCTAATTAAGCCGGCCACGTCAGCGGTTAATGCCGGGGCTAACCCAGGCACGGTTGCATTTGCCGTTCCGGCGATTCCGGCGATGGGAGCAAGCGGGGCTGATCCCGTTGGAACGGCCGCGACGCGGTGCATCCAACGGTGGCTGCGGCTGGAGCTGTGGTGGCCGGGGGCGACGACTACGGCAGCCTTGGCGGCGGCCGGAACTCGGGCCAGCGCGGGCGCGGGGCTACGCTTGGCTAGCGAGCGAGCTGAGAGGCTGGGCGGGCTCCTGGGAGCTCCACGAGCCCAGGGCCGTGCTTGGACGCGAGGTCGGTGACCTACCACGACGGCGGTGACAAACACGGCGGTGGGAGCTTGCGGGCAGGACGGCGAGGTCAGATAGCGGACGAGCGTGACCAGGGGGTAGGGGGAAACTACGACGGAGCTCACTGGGGGTCGATGCGCAGATCAGTGGGCTCGGGGACGACCGGAGGGGGGCGAATGGGTGAACGGCATCCGGCGGGTACCGAGGTTGAAGACGACCAGATGGCAGCGATGCAGTGCCTCCGGCGAAGCGTGGCTCAATGAGGAGGTCGAGGGCGTCGCGGCGGAGGTCTTGGACAACACAGAGAGGCAAGGGGAACACGGTGGTTGCATCTACGGCGAGCGGTAGCGACGGCCTCCTCTCGGTGAGCAGAGAAGCGAGCGGGGGAGGGGATGAGGACGAGCGGGAGTGGGTGAGAGAGTCCGGGGTGATGCGTGGCGTCATCTAGACGCGTCGGGGCAGCGGCGGAAGCAGGAGGTGGTCGGCGCGCGGCAAGCACACGCCCTCCTGCCTACTGGCAGGAGTTTGAAGACGGTGGCCAGCGCTGGCTGGGCTGGGCCAGCCAGGTGGCCTGGCTAGGTGGGCTGCTGCTACAGGTAAGAAGCCCAGGTGAGGTTTCTGTCTTTTCATAAATTCTATTCTGTTTTCTATTCTTGTTATTTTGTTTTGATTTAGTTTATAACCCAAATCATTTTAATAAATCCTGAAAATAATTGTGGGCATTAAGTTAATTATTACAGAGGCCCTTAACTATTTTTAGAATTGTTGGAGCATTTAAAAATATTGATAGTATTTAACTGCCCCAATTCAAATACAATATGGGTTATTCAAAAATCCAGAATGGCCTAAAACTATTGGCATCATTTTTGGCAGAAGTTTTCACCTTTATCAAAAATCATGAACATTTTCAAAGGCATTTTGGGTTCATTGAAAAATATTGTTTATTTGAACCTAGTTGAATTCATTTAGTGCTAGGGTTTCAACATCCCCATTTCAACTTTAATTGAAAAGTTAACATGATGCATGGATGCTTTAAGGCAACTAATGGCAAGCAAATTCTAGGGCTGTGACAACTCACCCCTACTAAACAAGAATCATGTCCCGAGATTCAAGACGTGAGGTAAGAAGACAGAGGGAACACAAAGCTAACACAATCTTCATGATCCAGGTTGCACTTCGTAAGAACGTTGATTTGTCACCATCTTTTTCCCGACGTCTTGCTTCGGAAACTCCAACTAACATGACAATGAGAGGAAAGAGAAAACTCTAGAAGGATCGATCTTATCGAAGATCGAACAACTCAGGATCAACTCATGGAGTGAGACATTGAAACATCTCTCAAGCTGAGACACGAAGTACACATCTAGAGGGGTGGAGTGGAACAGATGACGAGGGTTCACTAGGTAGACAACAATTCCACACCTAAGAGGGTGGTGAGCGGTTGTCAACGTAGTGAGGATTTGAGTTGACATGATACCGTAATGAGACACCCTAGAGAAGGATGGCTTATAGAATTATCCCTTAAGTGGAAAAAAGAATTACTTTTGATCCAGAGATCAATAAAATTCCCTATACGAGCCTAGGGAAAATCTCGAGCAATCGTCCAAAGGAGTTCGAAAGAATGACATACCCTGACTAGAATGGATGATGTGGACTACCTTGTTGAAGACAACGCAATGGATGATTTTTGCTTATCATCGGAAATGGATGGGATCCATGGTAGGACCACTTTTGAAGATCATCCTGAACAGCAACTGCTAAGAAGGGCAGTCCATAGTAGGATAACACAATGGCGGTGCAAGCTGGGAACAAAATGCAAATGTTGGGAATGTTCCAACCATCATATCTGGCTGAGATTTAGATCTGGTCAGTAACAGGATACTTCAGACTCAACATGTCTGAAAAAGAAAAGTTGCAACACAAATCGACGAGATAACGTTGCAAGATTCTCGGGAATGAACTACGATAGCAAGCTCCAAAACATGAGTGGGTTCTGCTACACACATGTGAACAAGCTGTCCCAGACAAGCATGACCACGTAGTAGTCTTATAATAAAACACTACCGAGTTCAGGTGGAGAACCATCGTCGAGGATATCAAAGTCCTTGCATAAGGCATGCTCTTAAGAAGGAACTTCTTCTCCTTGAACAAGTCATTCAGTGGCTTGGTGTGCTAGGAAACACATATAGAATGGAGGCGGCCAACCTATCAAACCATAGAGTACTTCGCACATGCGTGACTAACTTGGGATGATTCCAGAGGAAGCGAAAACAATCTTTCTCGTATTCACGGCGGCAACTTGCATAGAATGCGCATGAATTCGAGGAAGTCACTTCTTCCATCCAAGCATAAGCTTCATGAACGAAACACGAAGCATTGCTTACAAAGTTTCCAACACTAATTTACATGTTCAACATGAATCATGGACATGATGAAATTGTTGTCAATGGGCTCAACAACAAACCATCAAGGCTTCCATATAGATGGAATTCCACAATTAAGTGAACACGGTGATAGCATTGGTCAGACCAAAGGATGTAAGGGTGTATGCCCGAGGGATCAACCACAAGTAAGACAACATTATGAACATCGTTGGTTCTGATTTGATTTGATGATAGCCCATACTCAAATCAAAGTTTTGATACGACAATAGATCCAACAACTGATCACAGGGACCAATCGATGAAGATATCGTCTATCTTCAACACACGTAAATGTATCCCTTGAAATGAACTAAGCTGGCAAGCTTTTATCTTCCAACTCTCCAAGTTGTTGTTTAGCTCAACCAACTAGTTCCGGGGTATCCAACATGGATTATTGGAGAAGGAACGGCTTACAAGAAAACCAACTTGATCACGAACTCAACATAGCGGTCAGGTGACAACCTGGTAACACTTCCAAGAAGATATTCGGAAAATCACGAACAACCAAAATGTTATTATGCTCGGGAGCAATCTTGCTTTCGAGGCAAGATGATATGATCAAAAGAGCGAGGGATTGACACAATCCTGACTCGTTTATCGAAAAGTGCACTGGGAATAAGGCTAGGTAGCATGATCAATCTTAGGATGATGATCCAGTAACCAACACGCTAAGAATGAAATTATTGTCCATTAACTACCAAGCAACGGAGTTGCTAGGAGTGTGGATTTCACGCATCACGATTCACTTGTCGGATAACATGGGGACCAAGGAATGAATAATGATGGCAAGAAGTATCACTATATCAAGAGTTCATAGGATGGTGTGCAATTTCCATGACATTCTTGATATAAAGATGGTAATACTCCAAGGTAGAACAAAATCAAAATCTGGATTGGCATTCGATTTGCGGATTACAACTATTTTGACCCAATCCTAGAAATGGATGAGGTACTAGAGTTTGTTTCTCCTAGTCATTCCGAAATAGAACGGCTCGACGGACCACAAGAATAATAGGCACCGATGAATGAATGCTCACATACTCTTGACTATCAATTGATGGATGAAGGTCGGAATATAACGGAAGGGGGACAACTGAAAGGAACATATAACTTTCTGAGTTGTGGATGCATAGATTAGTATGTCGAACGAATTCAACATATTTCTTCCGGATAACCCATGCAGAAGGGTAGGGTTGGCAGAGTCACAACATAGAATGGAGAACTCATCAGGAGCACTCTGTCGTGACCTTTTGGTTCAAAAGAACTCCTGCCAAGAATGGTTCATGATAATTGGAAGAAGGATGTACCACGAACCTCGAGGACTATCGCAAAGGTTACTAATATCCTAAAGGAACTAGCAACACTATCAACATGAGGTAATTAGGGTGAATCTCGGGTTCAAGAACCCATGAATAGAATACCTACTACTACATGGCATCACGGGATGCTTTCGAGAATAATGGCCAGAATCACACACTAGGGATACAAAACATGGCTAGATCACTAGGTGACTCCCTAAAACACCTAGGGCCATAAAAAATAGCTCCAACATATATGTCGAGGCAACAAAGTACCTCAACTCACCGCTTAGTGTGGTTGAACTGGCCCCAAGGGACATCGGGAACGGAAAGAATGGATTTGAAAATGCATCAGACTATGTAGAGACCTGGGATGACTCGGACAGTATAACGGCTATAAATGCTCAAATATATTTGAGACATCCTGCAAAATGATGGCATAACCACTTAACAACATCATATCAAGGTTGTGAGGCCATTTAACAACACACTGGAGTAGTAGAAACTGAACTGAGGCTTGAGACCAACAATCCTACGAATCTATGGATTAGTAACACGTGATCCTGAGAGATCGAAGAGAAGCCTAGTTCTTAATCCCCGTAGAAGAGAAGAGGGTGACTCAGATCAGAAGGCATAAGGTATAAGGAGCAAAAAGAGCCTTACATTCCCTTCCACAATCAATTCCCGTATATAACTAAAGCATTTCTAGACTCAACTTCGACCAGTTTGGCTTGGTAATCCTACAGGCAGTCAGGCTCTGATACCAAAGATGTCAGGACCCCGATTCCAAGTCACATCGATCTAGCCGGTAACACCTCATATAACTTTGCGGCCTCACGCATGGTATTCCCACGGGTGTCGCCTTACCATGGCTCGGGACCGTTTGCACCTTTTGGCTCACGTATATGATAGTGTCGCTAGCATCCATATGACAGAGCACCCGGGCCGACATGGCTAGTCGTGAACCCAAAGCGGCACTAACCTATGGGAATAGGCATACATGAATCACATCGAGCATGTCGGTCAGCAGCGTGTGAATCCGGGCTGTAGCACTGGGCTAACAGGACTCTGGGAACCCAGGATGTAGCAGGCTAGGCAGGACTCCGGATGTCACCGCATGACATTTCCCCGAAGGGACAGACACAGGAACGAAGTGAAACACATGCCGGACAGTCAAGTGTTCTGAGCAGTAGTGCTGGGCTAGCAGGACTCCGGTGAACCGGGCTGTAGCGGACTACTATGGCTCATGGAAGCACTAGACTACATTTCCCCATAAGAGAGGCTGCCAAGGATAAACAACTAGATTGTCGGATCCCACACATACCAAGCATTTCAATCATACACACAATATGCTCGATATGTGTAAATACAACATGGCATCACAACATAACTCTACGACTCAAGCATTTATTCATTAGGCTCCGAGGAGCGAGATATTACAAACATGGGTCTCATGACCCAACAATCATAGCATACAAATCAAAGCACATGCGGAAGCTTAACATGTCCGAGTACAGACATCTACAAATGAAAAAGGCTAAGAAGCCTGACTATCTACCAGATCCTGCCGAGGACACAAGATCGTAGCTGAGGTATCAAGCTAAACGTCAAAGTCCACGTGGAACTACTAGCGAGACTGAAGTCTGTCTGCAAAACATAAATTAAGCAAACGTAAGTACAAAAGTACTCAGCAAGACTTACATCAGAACTAGCTACATATGCATTGGCATCAACAAAGGGATGGTGGGGTTTAACTGCAGCAAGCCAGCTTTGACTCAGTAGCTAACCTAAACTACGACTGCAAGCAACCCTTTTGAGGTGGCGCACACGAGTCCACATATTCACCATATCAATACACCACTATGGATCCGCTCCCGTCTCCCTACGAGAAGGCCATCCATAGCACTCACGCTTATCTTGCGAGTTTTAGAGTATCCACTTTCACTTGTCTATGAACTATGCAAGGGGTCCAAGTTTCCATATCCGAGGAATCTGGCTATTCGAATAGATAATGATAACCCTGCAGGGGTGTACTTCTTCACACACGCTCCCACCACTTACCGTCGTTTACACGACATGTACTCGGCAACCTTCAAACGGAAGCCCAACGAGGGTGTCGGCCACGGCCTACCTAAACACTCAAGTCTCTAGTCCAGGTTTATCGCCTATCCAGGTTCCATCCGCAGGGATTCCGGCCGAGGTTTCCACATACGGCCCCGAACGATGTGTACAGGGTTCCGAGACACCAAACGGGCGCCCGACATGCCCGGCCATGGTGTATCTACCGCAACATAGCCCACCCCTGGGGTCAGCGCTATGCACGGCTGCCAACACATATCCTAAAGACACCAGAAACTAGTTGCAACTCCTGGACAATGGACTAGGGTGATTAAGAAGCCGAGAGGGTCAATTAAGGATCCCAATGAGTGGTAGTAGCTGTTCATGGATCACAGACACAGAACTCAGTTCCTAAGAACGGTTTCAATGAGACAACCCACCATGTACTCCTACATGGCCTCTCACCGCTACCTTTACCAAATCATGTTCACACACTTAGCTCACACACAGTAGGACATGTTCATAACCATTCCAATTCATTCCCAATGAATCAGACCCGACACAAATCTATGCAATAGCAGGCATGACAAACAAGCATGAATGAGTAGGCACATCAGGGCTCAAACAACTCCTACTCATGCTAGTGGGTTTCATCTATTTACTGTGGCAATGACAGGTCATGCAGAGGAAAGGGGTTCAACTACCGCAGCATGTAACAGTTGAATCATTGTTGTCATAATGTAGTAAAAGAGAGCAGGAGCGAGAGAGTGGGATTGTATCGGAATGAACAAGGGGGTTTTGCTTGCCTGGCACTTCTGAAGATGGCAATAGCTCTTCATCGGTGTCATTGAACTCATCGTCGGAACCACGTTTACCGAGAGGGGACAATACCAGCAAACAAGGAAGAAACACAATCAATGCAATGCAACAATATAATGCATGCTCATGACATGGCAATATGTTGTTGATTTAACTAATGCAACTAGCAACCATATTAAATGAAGTTGGTTTGAATCCTAGGTTCAAATTCAAACCCCATATGTGCTTTCTTAAATGCCATTTAATTGAATTGTCCTAAACAGAGGATATAAGTTGCTCTAACATGCATGCAAATGCCATAAAAAGATTCTTTGGATTTTTCTGATCATTTTTCATATATAATTTATTTCATTCTGAGCTACGGTTGATTTTCTATGAATTTTTAAAGTTTTAAACATTTTCTGGAATTTCCTGAATTAAATTAAATCCAGAAAATAGCTTATTGCGTCAGCATGACATCAGTGTGACATCAGCAGGTCAACACGCCAGGTCCAGGTCAAACCTGAGCAGTGGGTCCCACTGGTTAGCCTCATAGAGCAGGGTTGGGTGGATGACAGGTGGGACCGGTCAAGGGCCACGTCAGCAAGGTCAACCCTGACACCTGGGGCCACTGTGTTTAACTAAAACTAAACATGATTTAATTTGTGTGGTTAAATATGGGCGTGGGGCCCACCTATCTGTGTCACCAAAGTTAATTAACTAGCCCATTAGGGCCTAATTAAGCCGGCCACGTCGGCGGTTAACGCCGGGGCTAACCCAGGCACGGCTGCGTTCGCCGCTCCGGCGATTCCGGCGACGGGAGCGAGCGGGGCTGATCCCGTTGGAATGGCCGCGACGCGGTGCGTCCAACGGTGGCTGCGTCTGGAGCTGTGGTGGCCGGGGGCGACGACTACGGTGGCCTTGGCAGCGGCCGGACTGGGGCCAGCGCGGGCCCAAGGCTACGCTTGGCTAGCGAGCGAGTTGAGAGGCTGGGCAGGCTCCTGGGAGCTCCACGAGCCCAGGGCCGTGCTTGGACGCGAGGTCAGTGACCTACCACAACGGCGGCGACAAATGCGGCAGCGGGAGCTTGCGGGCAGGACGGCAAGGTCAGATAGCGGACGAGCGTGACCAGGGAGTAGGGGGAATTGATGACGGAACTCACTGGGGGTCGATGCGCAGATCAGTGGGCTCAGGGACGACCGGAGGGGGGCGAATCGGCGAACAGCGTCCGGCGGGTACCGAGGTTGAAGACGACTAGATGGCAGTGATGCAGTGCCTCCGGTGAAGCGTGGCTCAGTGAGGAGGTCGAGGACGTCGCGACGGAGGTCTTGGACAGCACGGAGAGGCAAGGGGAACATGGTGGTTGCATCTACGGCGAGCGGTGGCGACGGTCTCCTCTCAGTGAGCAGAGAAGCGAGCGGGGGAGGGGATGAGGACGAGCAGGAGTGGGTGAGAGAGTCCGGGGTGATGCGTGGCGTCATCCAGACGTGTCGGGGCAGCGGCGGAAGCAGGAGGTGGCCGGCGCGTGCCGGCGCGCGGCGAGCACACGCCCTCCTGCCTACTGGCAGGAGGTTGAAGACGGTGGCCAGCGCTGGCTGGGCTGGGCCAGCCAACTGGGCCGCCAGGTGGCCTGGCCAGGTGGGCTGCTGCTACAGGTAAGAAGCCCAGGTGAGGTTTTTGTCTTTTCATAAATCATGTTCTATTTTCTATTCTTGTTATTCTATTTTGATTTAGTTTATAACCCAAATCATTTTAATAAATCCTGAAAATAATTGTGGGCATTAATTTAATTATTACAGAGGCCCTTAACTATTTTCAGAATTGTTGGAGCATTTAAAAATATTAATAGTATTTAACTGCCCCAATTCAAATACAATATGGGTTATTCAAAAATCCAGAATGGCCTAAAAATATTGGCATCATTTTTGGCAAAGGTTTTCACCTTTATCAAAAATCATGAACATTTGCAAAGGCATTTTGGGTTCATTGAAAAATATTGTTTATTTGAACCTAGTTGAATTCATTTAGTGCTAGGGTTTCAACATCCCCATTTCAACTTTAATTAAAAAGTTAACATGATGCATGGATGCTTTAAGGCAACTAATGGCAAGCAAATTCTAGGGCTGTGACAAAGCGTACATTCCAACTCCGAGATGCTTACTCCAGTCCTTAGAAGGATTGCTGGAGCTTTGCATACTTGTCAGCATCTTTCAGGATTGACAAAACCTTCTGGTTGTATCACATATAACCTTTCCTCAAGAAAAATGTCGAGGAAACAATGTTTTTTACATCCTATCTGCAAGATTTCATAAATAATGCAGTAACTGCTAACATAATTCCAACAGACTCTTAGCATCACTACGAGTGAGAAAGTCTCATCATAGTCAACTCCTTGAACTTGTTGGGAAACATCTTAATGACAAGTCGAGCTTTCTTAATGGTGACACTTACCATCATTGTCTGTCTTCCTTTTAAAATCCATCTGCACCCAACAGGCTTACGACCATCAAGTGGTTGTTTCAAAGTCTATACTTTCTTTTATACATGGATCCTCTCTCGGATTTTATGGCCTCGAGCCATTCTTCAGAATCTGGGCCCACCATCACTTCTCCATAGCTCGTAGGTTCATTGTTGTCTAGCAACATAACTTCCAAGACAGGATTACGTACCACTCTAAAGTAGTATGCATCCTTGTCGACCTATGAGGTTTGGTAGTGACTTGATCCGAAGTTTCATGATCACTATCATAAGCTTCCACTTCAATTGGTGTAGGTGCCACAGGAACAACTTCCTGTGCCCTGCTACACACTAGTTGAAGTGACAGTTCAATAACCTCATCAAGTCTCCACCATCCTCCCACTCAATTCTTTCGAGAGAAACTTTTCCTCGAGAAAGGACCCGTTTCTAGAAACAATCACTTTTGCTTCCGGATCTGAAATACGAGGTATACCCAACTATTTTTGGGTATTCTATGAAGATGCATTTATCCGCTTTGGGTTCGAGCTTATCAGCCTGAAACTTTTTCACATAAGCATCGCAGCCCCAAACTTTTAAGAAACGACAGCTTAGGTTTCTCTAAACCATAGTTCATACGGTGTCGTCTCAACGGAATTGTGTGGTGCCCTATTTAAAGTGAGTACAGTTGTCTCTAATGCCTAACCCATAAACGATAGTGGTAATTCAATAAGAGACATCATGGTATGCACCATATCCAATAGGGTGCAATTGTGATGTTCGGACACACCATCACACTATGGTGGTCCGGGCGGTATTAGTTGTGAAATAATTTCCACAATGTCTTAATTGTGTGCCAAACTCGTAACTCAGATATTCATCTCTATGATCATATCATAGACATTTTATCATCTTGTCACGATGATCTTCAACTTCACTCTGAAATTACTTAAACCTTTCCATAATTTAGGCTTGTGTTTCAT
Organism: Triticum aestivum; assembly: GCF_018294505.1. Classification (NCBI taxonomy): domain Eukaryota; kingdom Viridiplantae; phylum Streptophyta; class Magnoliopsida; order Poales; family Poaceae; genus Triticum; species Triticum aestivum. Next base: position 12,397,047 of record NC_057806.1, on the reverse strand, counting down.
CAAGTAAATATACTCAGCATCTACTCAAATCATCTGTGAAGTAAGAACATAACGATATCCACTACGTGCCTCAGCACGCATTGGACTGCACACATCAAAATGTACTACTTCCAACAAGTTGCTTTCTTGTTCCATCGTACTAAAAATGAGGCCTTTCAGTCATCTTGCCCATGTGGTATGATTTGCATCTCTCAAGTGATTCAAAATCAAGTGAGTCCAAACGATCCATCTACATGGAGTTTCTTCATGCATATCTACCAATAGACATGGTTCAAATAGCAATTCCACAAGTACATGGTACTATCATTACTATCTTATATCTTTTGGCATGAACATGTGTATCACTACGATCGAGATTCAATAAACCATTCATTTTAGGTGCAAGACCATTGAAGGTATTATTCAAATAAACTGAGTAACCATTATTCTCCTTAAATGAATAACCGTGTGGTGATAAACATAATCCAGTCATGTCTATGCTCAACACAAACACCAAATAACAATTATTTCGGTTTAACACCAATCCCGATGGTAGAGGGAGTGTGCGATGTTTGATCACATCAACCTTGGAAACACTTCCAACACATATCGTCATCTCACCTTTAGCTAGTCTCCGCAGCCTTTTATTTCGAGTTACTAATGCTTAGCAACCGAACCGGTATTTATTACCCTGGTGCTACTAGGAGTACCAGTAAAGTACACAATAATATGATGTATATCCAAAATACTTCTGTCAACCTTGCCAGCCTTCTCATCTACCAAGTATCTCGGGTAGTTCTGCTTCAGTGACTGTTCCCCTAATCATAGAAGCACTTAGTCTCGGGTTTGGTTCAACCTTGGGTTTGTTCACTAGAGCAGCAACTGATTTGCCGTCTCATGGAGTATCCCTTCTTTCCCTTGCCCTTCTTGAAACTAGTGGTTTAACCATCAACAATTGACGATCCTACTTGATTTCTACTTTCACGGTGTCAAACATCGCGAGTTGCTCAAGGATCATCATGTCTATCCCTGATATGTTATAGTTCATCACGAAGCTCCAATAGCTTGGTGGCAGTGACTATGGAGAACCATCACTATCTCATCTGGAAGATTAACTCCCACTCGATTCAAGCAATTGCAGTACTCAGACAATCTGAGCACATGCTCAACGATTGAGTTTTTCTCCCTTAGTTTGCAGGCTTAAGAAACTTGTCAGAGGTCTCATACCTCTTGACATGGGCACTAGTCTGAAATTCCAATTTCAGTCTTTGGAACATCTCATATGTTCTGCGATGTTTCAAAACGTCTTTGGTGCCACAATTCTAAACCGTTAGTATTACATACTGAACTATCACGTAGTCATCAAAACGTGTATGTCAGATGTTTCCCAACATCTACAGACGATGCTCGAGGTTCAACACTGAGTGGTGCATTAAGGACATAACCCTTCTATGCATCAATGAGGACAATCCTCAGTTCACGGACCCAGTCCGCATAATTGCTACTGTCAACTCTCAACTAAATTTTCTCTAGGAACATATCTAAAACAGTAGAACCAAAGCGTGAGCTATGACATAATTTGCAAAGACCTTTTGACTATGTTCATGATAATTAAGTTCATCTAATCAAATTATTCAATGAACTCCCACTTAGATAGACATCCCTCTAGTCATCTAAGTGATACATGATCCGAGTCAACTACGCCGTGTCCGATCATCACATGAGACGGACTAGTCATCATCGGTGAACATCTTCATGTTGATCGTATCTACTATACGACTCATGTTCGACCTTTCGGTCTTCCGTGTTACGAGGCCATGTATGTACATGCTAGGCTCGTCAAGTTAACCTAAGTGTATTGCGTGTGTAAATCTGGCTTACACCCATTGTATGCGAACGTTAGAACCTATCACACCCGATCATCACGTGGTGCTTCGGAACAACGGACCTTAGCAACAGTGCATAGTTAGGGGGAACACTTTCTTGAAATTATTGCGAGGGATCATCTTATTTATGCTACCGTCGTTCTAAGCAAATAAGATGTAAACATGACAAACATCACATGCAAATCATAAAGTGACATGATATGGCCAATATCATCTTGCGCCTTTGATCTCCATCTTCGAGGCGCGGCATGAACACCATCGTCACTGGCATGACACCATGATCTCCATCATCGTGCCTTCAGGAAGTTGCCTCGCCAACTATTACTTCTACTAGTATGGCTAACGGTTAGCAATAAAGTAAAGTAATTACATGGCGTTTTCATTGACATGCATGTCATAAATAAATTAAGACAACTCCTATGGCTCCTGCCGGTTGTCATACTCATCGGCATGCAAGTCATGATTCCTATTACAAGAACATGATCAATCTCATACATCACATATATCATTCATCAAATCCTTTTTGCCATATCACATCACATAGCATACCCTTCAAAAACAAGTTAGACGTCCTCTAATTGTTGTTGCATGTTTTACGTGGCTGCTATTGGTGAGGGAGTCCTGGATTAGGGGGTGTCCGGATGGCCGGACTATACCTTCAGCCGGACTCCTGGACTATGAAGATACAAGATTGAAGACTTCGTCCCGTGTCCGGAAGGGGCTTTCCTTGGCGTGGAAGGAAAGCTTGGCGATACGGATATGTAGATCTCCTACCATTGTAACCGACTTTCTGTAACCCTAACCCTCTCCGGTGTCTATATAAACCGGAGGGTTTAGGTCGGTAGGACAACATACAGAACAACAATCATACCATAGACTAGCTTCTAGGGTTTAGCCTCTCCGATCTCGTGGTAGATCTACTCTTGTACTACCCATATCATCAATATTAATCAAGTAGGACGTAGGGTTTTACCTCCATCAAGAGGGCCCGAACCTGGGTAAAACTTCGTGTCCCTTGCCTCCTGTTACCATCCGGCCTAGACGCACAGTTCGGGACCCCCTACCTGAGATCTACCGGTTTTGACACCGACATTGGTGCTTTCATTGAGAGTTCCTCTGTGTCGTCGCCATCAGGAAGGATGCCTCGCCCCGTCTTTAAAGACGGCACCGTTGCTAAGGGAGCTTTGGTTGTCGGCCAAACCCTCTGGCTAGGTGGTTTTCTTATGACCACCTATTCGGCTTCTGCGTCGACGATGACCTCTCGAGCCATCGAAAACAATCTTCATGTCAGCTCGGAACTCGCCGAGCAGTTAGATCCAATGGAGCTCTCCTCCATAAACGAGTTCTTGGATCGCATCGCCGCCCTGGGAGTCGCTACGGATTACGACCAGATTGGGCCTAAACCCGATCTGAGAGAGATTAACTCTCCCCAAGTCACCCATCACGTTGCCGTGGTAGAGGGACAGTGCGGCGACCCTTCATCTATCTTAAGGACTAGCTACGTCCGGATTCCCGATCCCTCCAAGCCGTATACCCGCAGAGGGGAGTATATCACTCAAGACCTGAACTTAGAGTTAGGTGACGGGCTGGATTCATTGGACAACATCCAGGAATCCAAATTTTCGAGTTCGGAAATTCCTCGGCCTTTGAGCCTCAAATTGGGTGAGGCTTCGGATTTAATTCCACCCACCCACCCGAACATAAGCAATCTATCCCAAATCAGGCAAGAGCCATCAAGTCGCAAGTTTTGGCCAACTTCGTCGCAGAATGGACGGAGGCCGAACTCCCTAAAGAGTACGGCACATATTCAAATTGGATCATGCATTTCGACGGCTCCAAGATGTTGGACGGACTAGGGGCTGGCGTCGTTTTGACGTCCCCCACAGGAGACACAGTTCAATACGTACTCCAGATTATGTACACAGACTCCAACAATGCAGCCGAATATGAGGCCCTTTTACATGGTCTCCGGATGGCAGTATCCATGGGCATTCAACGCCTAGAGGTGCGCGGGGACTCAAACCTCGCAATATCCCAAATAAATGGAGACTTCGATGCCAAGGATCCAAAAATGGCAGCTTACCGCAACGCCGTCCTAAAAATGTCAGCTCGGTTCGAAGGGCTTGAATTTCACCATATAGCCCGGGAAAATAATCAGGCGGCAGATGTCCTGACACGCATTGGCGCAAAACGCGATGTAGTCCCCCCAACATCTTCTTGGAAAGGCTGTTCAAGCCATCCGTAGTATGGGTAGGGGAGCCGAATAATAACAGCCCGGACCCAACCGCACTGCCCGACACCGAACATTCTGACACAATCGGAGGCTCCGCCAATGAAATAACACCTTCAGCCCATGTAATAATGGCCATCATCGCCCCGTGGACAGAACCATTCCTCGCCTACCTTACTAGGCAGGAACTCCCCGAGGACCAAAATGAGGCACGCTGCATAGTGCGGCGATCCAAAGCCTACAAAGTCCATGAGGGAGAGCTTTATAAGAAAAGCACTACTGGAGTCCTTCAAAGGTGCATCTCCAAAGAGGAAGGGCGGAACCTCCTGGCTGAAATTCATGCGGTACTCGGCGGTCATCACGCTGCAGCTCGGTCCCTTGTAAGCAAGGCCTTCCGTACAGGCTTTTATTGGTCGACGTCCCGGGCAGACGCCCATGACTTAGTCCAGCGATGCGTCGGTTGCCAGCTCTTTGCAAACCAAAGCCATATGCCACCCACCACCCTCCAAACTATCCCCATCACTTGGCCCTTCGCGGTCTGGGGGCTTGACATGGTTGGACCCCTTAAAGGCGGAACCCACAAGCAAAAATACTTACTGGTCATGGTGGATAAGTTCACCAAATGGATAGAAGCCAAGCCTGTTAAGACGGCCGAATACGGACCGGTGATAGACTTTATATCCGGGGTTGTATGCCGTTACGGCGTCCCCCACGGCATCTTCACTGATAACGGCACAAACTTTATGTCCGACGAGGTAAAACTCTGGTGCAAAAACATGGGCATCAAGCTCGATTACGCTTCCGTCTATCACCCACAAACTAACGGCCAGGTCGAACGTGCAAATGGTCTTATCATGAGTGGCATCAAACCCAGATTAGTGCGGTCCCTCAAGGAATCTAACACGCACTGGGTATAGGAGCTCGACTCCGTACTCTGGGGGCTGCGGACCACGCCGAATTGCACCACCGGATACACACCATTCTTTATGGTGTATGACGCAGAGGCAGTTTTGCCTTGCGACATAATTCATGACTCACCTCGAGTGCGCATGTACGAAGAAAGAGAAGCCGAGCTCGATCGGCAGGACAGTTTGGACGCATTGGAGGAGGAGCGTGACGTGGCAAAAGCCCGTTCCGCATTCTATCAACAGCAGGCTCGAAGATACCAAAGCAGAGAAGTACGGGACAAAAATTACAACGTTGGCGAATTAGTTCTACGCCTGCCGGACAAGAAAAATGACAAACTCAAGCCCAAGTGGGAAGGTCCCTTCATAATTGACAAAGTCCTGACTAGTGGAGCGTACCACCTGCGAGATGCATCGGATAACCGACTCGAGCCGAATCCATGGAACGCAGTCCGTCTCCGAAGATTCTATGCCTAGCGCCGGACTCTCTGTTCGTCTCCTTCCTCTGTCCATTTTTTATATATTGTCTGTCTTACATTTCTCTCCTTCTCCCCTTCCTTTCTCTTATAGCCTTTAAAGGCTCATCAAATGACGTGCTATTCGCACTCATTAAACCTGGGGGCTTCTTTTAACAGAAGCTTATTTATATGGGCTTCATGGCCAACACATGTGTTACACTTCCGCATGTACCTTTTATTTCACCATTATATGCATCGATATGACTTAAGTTTTGGCCAAGCTGGGTTGCCTGGCTCCTGAGTTACCCCTACGTTCCCGATTATTCGGCTAGGCGGTAAAGGGAGCACCTCTGCGATTGTTACTGCCGGATCAGCTGGATGTGTACCTCAGACTGGGTGAAGCCGAAAGCTAGCGTTCTTAAGGGAATATTCGGTCGGTGACATAAAAGATGATTTTTTTTCACTTATTTATTTATGCGCCCCCAGATGCTTTTTTCCACGTCTTTTTCATAGAATAGGCATGCACTTTAGGGCATGCCTCCCAGGGAAAGGAACCCCTAATGAAACTATTCTCCCTGGAAGATGTTTCTTACTAACCATGTAATATAACATAACTAGTCGGGCACTTGTATGTTCACGCACTAATGACCCCTACACCTGGTCTCCATGCATTCCCCAGTTCTTATATAATCGCATGGGAATTCGGACACACTCCGGACCGTCAGGTCCCGAGGCTGAAGCAAAAAGGTCGGCCATGACAAACGATCTACAATCCGGCTAGAAGGCATTATAAATGTCAATTAAATTACATAGTCATTCTGACTGATTGTATTCCTCTTCAATACCATCTAACAGGCTGTCTAATTTATAGTCCTGCTGGGAACACTTTGTGGCCAATTCTACTTGGCCGTATACTAAGCTTACAGGGATCTCCTTCCCATCGGGCCCCACAGGACCGACCTCAGCCATGTGCTTGGGGTCAGCCTTAGTGTACCGGGTCTTCACCATGGACCAGGCCTCCCTAGCGCCTTGACGGTAGGCCGATATCTTCCACAATCGGAAGCGCCGTTGTGCTCCCTTTAGCTTATCCGCAAGCTCTCCAAGACCTTCAGGCATGGAGATGGATGGCCACAAGGCATGGGCGACGCCTTGCATCGCCTGCCGAACTCGCTTGAGCAGTCGCGAGAGCTCGGGAAGAAGGTCACCCATAGAACCGAGCATCTCCTCTGCAGGACGACCTGTTAGCACACCTACAGGCATTACTCTGTTAGTCGACTTCCCCACCGAACTTTTTTTCAAAGGTTCGTTCAAGCACTTACTAAATATGCCGCGCCGAAGCCGCTGATTCTCCTTAACGGGGTCTGACAGCTAGGCACGAACATCTTTCAGGTTGACGCCCAGCTTGGTGTTGGCATCTTGGAGATCGTTCTTCTCCCGCCTCACCTTTGTCAGCACCTTCTCCCCAGCCTTCAGCTGGCGTAGGAGTTGTTGCCTTTCCGGACTCAATCCGGCGCCATCTGCAATTTCATTTGTCAGATTCGCACCCATGTCGTGCTTCACAAAATACTTATCTTTCAAAGTGTATATTACCATAGGGGGTCTCCTTGGGCTCCCCTGCCGCGGCTAGTGCGGCCTCAAGTTGGGCTTTGCACTCTTCCAGCTCCTGGGATAGTAGGGAATTCTTTTTTGTAAGAACCTGCATAACATATGATCCTTAAATCAGTTATTCTAACTGTTTCAAGTCTCGGGGGCTACTGGTATATATATATAATTACCAAATTTTTCTTACCCGTATGTCTTTTACATATTGCTCCGTGGCTCTGGCTAGACCATTTTGAGCGGCACGGAGGTACGCATCTCCTGAATTGAAGGCATCTAATGCCTCTCAGGAGAAACAAGCGCCGCGAAGAATTGTCTGGCGACGCCTGTGGTTCATGGCACTCTCCACCTCAGAGTTGGTGGCAGACAACCTGTCCACATCCTCCGTCGAAGGAGCGTCCGGTGCGCGCCTTGTGTTCGCCTCCTCCTTCGGACCAGGCTTTGGAGCCTGGCTGGTGGAGGCGCGATTGGCAGCCTCTCCGGATATAGTCCGGCGAGGTCTCTTTGTCCTGAAGAGAGCACGAGTGTAACATGCCTTGAAGGCATAACACCTGGGATAAGGGGGCGTGCCATACCTTTGCACTGACGTCTCGGTCCGGACTACACCTCTTTTCTGCCCACGGGGCCCTGCGGCCCCTCGTTGGCTTGTCGCCACAGGTTCGGCCTCCCGCCTCAAAAACCTCCCCTGCAAATCTCAGTTGTAATCAGGAAACTGAAAACACGAGAGGGCGGACCCCTATTCGGGGTACTGGGACTTCGATCTCAGTTACCTGGGAGGCCGGGATTATCCCTGGGTAATCGGCCGTAATGGCCACCAAGGCGTTGTCCTTGCTCAATTGATGGAACACTCCATCAATCAGCTCCACAGATAAGTCTCGATCCTCTTGAGAGGCCGGGTCGAGGGACCGTCCTGGGTCCTCGGGTTGTGGAGGAGGGTTGTTTATTTCTTTAACAGCCTGGCGCAATTCTTGTGTTAAAGTCGTTAGACTGAATATTTAACAATGGGAATATAAAACGGATGGGCAAGTAAACCACTTACCCAGCTTGGGGGTTGTACATAGAAAATCCACCCTGCGGGTTGACGCGGAGAAATTCCTCCTCTTATCCCTTATACAAAGCGGACAAGGTCTTTGTTAGGGCCGCAACCGAATCCGGTCCCTTACGGCCGTAGCGGGTGGCGTCGTCCTCCCCGTTGAAATCCCACATGGGGTGGCCTCTGTATTGTAGCGGTTGCACCCCTCGCATGATGCATGCGGCCATGACCCCGATGATGGTCAGTCCGGAATGAGATAACAATCTTATCCGGCTCATCAGGTAACGGACATCCTTGTCACTTTCCCTCTGAGGGCTCCATGGACGCCAACTTAGGCGCTTCTTTAGTGGAGCACTGTCGAACTCAGGGAGGCCGATCCGGACAGGATCCGGCAGCGGGACGTCCTCTATGTAAAACCATTCCGAAGGCCAGTCCTCGGACGCCTTCTTTGGGGTTCTGGATAGATATCCGATCCCGGCGATGCGCCACACTTCGGCTCCGCCCACTTGATATATCGACCCCTTCTGAGAGCGGGGAACAAGGAAGAATAGCTCTTTCCACAGCCCGAAATGAGCCTCAACACCCAAAAACAGCTCGCAGAGGGCTACGAAGCCCGCGATATGCAATACGGAGGCAGGCGTAAGATTGTGTAGCTGGAGGCCATAGAACTCCAGGAGCCCCCGGAGAAACGGATGGATTGGAAATCCGAGCCCTCTTATTAAATAAGGGACGAGGCATACCCGCTCTCCTTTGGAGGGATTAGGGGCACTCTCCGCTTGCTCTCCGCCATTATAGATGGCAAGACCAGCTCGAACTGGGACCATATAGGCCGGGGGGAGAAATCCCTTGGTCTGGAGCATCACTAGCTCACTATGCGGGATGGAGCATCTCTCCCAATATCCAGGATGAGGGCTGGAAGGGTGAGAGGAGGAGTTGCGACGGCTGGCCATGGTGGTATGGACCTTTGTCGGATGCGCTCTGATGAACACTCGCGAAGGGGAGAAGGTGTGGTTTGGATCTAAATCCTCGTCCCCTTAAATGGGCGGCTCATTTACGCGGCTAGGGGTGTGGATGTAAAAACACTCAGACTTTTCATATTCGTTTGACACGTGGGAGACGACCATTATTGGGCATAGAAGCCGAGGAGCGCAACATTTACAAGAAACCGGACTTTATTCGATAGGTACATGGAATTTGAAGGAGAACCCACCTTGCAATGCCGAAGACAATCTGCGCGCCGGACTCATCGCCATTGAAGCCTGGTTCGGGGGCTACTGAGGGAGTCCTGGATTAGGGGGTGTCCGGATGGCCGGACTATACCTTCAGCCGGACTCCTGGACTGTGAAGATACAAGATTGAAGACTTCGTCCCGTGTCTGGAAGGGACTTTCCTTGGCGTGGAAGGCAAGCTTGGCAATACGGATATGTAGATCTCCTACCATTGTAACCGACTTTGTGTAACCCTAGCCCTCTCCGGTGTCTATATAAACCGGAGGGTTTAGGTCCGTAGGACAACATACAGAACAACAATCATACCATAGGCTAGCTTCTAGGGTTTAGCCTCTCCGATTTCGTGGTAGATCTACTCTTGTACTACCCATATCATCAATATTAATCAAGCAGGACGTAGGGTTTTACCTCCATCAAGAGGGCCCGAACCTGGGTAAAACTTTGTGTCCCTTGCCTCCTATTACCATCCGGCGTAGACGCACAGTTCGGGGCCCCCTACCCAAGATCTGCCGGTTTTGACACCGACAATGGGTTTCTAGCAAGAACGTTTCTTACCTACGCAAAACCACAACGGTGATATGCCAATTGCTATTTACCCTTCATAAGGACCCTTTTCATCGAATCCGATCCGACTAAAGTGGGAGAGACAGACACCTGCCAGCCACCTTATGCATCAAGTGCATGTCAGTCGGTGGAACCTGTCTCACGTAAGTGTACGTGTAAGGTCGGTCCAGGCCGCTTCATCCCACAATGCCGCCGAATCAAGATAAGACTAGTAATGGCAAGAAAATTGAACAAATCATCACCCACGACTACTTTGTGTTCTACTCGTGCATAGAATCTACGCATAGACCTAGCTCATGATGCCACTGTTGGGGATCGTAGCAGAAATTTAAAATTTTCTACGCATCATCAAGATCAATCTATGGAGTAATATAGCAACAAGGAGAAGGGGAGTGCATGTACATACCCTTGTAGATCGCTAAGCGGAAGCGTTACTAGAACGCGAATGAGGTAGTCGTACTCGTAGCGATTCAGATCACGGTCGATTCCGATCTAAGCGCCGAACAACGGCGCCTCCGCGTTCAACACACGTGCAGCCCGGTGACGTCTCCCATGCCTTGATCCAGCAAGGAGAGAGGGAGAGGTTGGGGAAGACTCCATCCAGCAGCAGCACGACGGCGTGGTGGTGGTGGAGGAGCGCGGTACTCCAGCAGGGATTCGCCAAGCACTACGAGAGACGAGGAGGGAGAGAGGTAGGGCTGCCCTTGGGAGAGAGAGACTCGTGTGTTGTGCAGCCCCAAAACCTCCAATATATATAGGGCCAAGGGCGAGGGGAGGCGCCCTAGGGTTTCCCTAGGGGGGGCGGCGGCGGCCAGGGCAGATGGGATCTCCCCCTTGGGTGACTTGGCCCCCAAGCCAGGAGGTGGGAACCCTTGATGGGGCGCCCCAAACCCCCTGGTTACGTGGGAATAGGTGAGGGGGGCGCACATCCCCTTAGTGGGCTGGTTTGCCCCCTTCCCTTGGCCCATGAAGCCCCCCAACATTTGCCAGGGCTCCCGAAACACCTTTCGGTCATGCTGGTCATCACCCGGTACCTCCGGATCACTTCCGGACTCCAAAACCCTTCGTCCAATATATCAATCTTCACCTCCAGACCATTCCAAAACTCCTCGTGATGTCCAGGATCTCATCCGGGACTCCGAACAACATTCGGTAACCGCGTACATACTTTCCCTATAACCCTAGCGTCATTGAACCTTAAGTGTGTAGACCCTACGGGCTCGGGAATAATGCAGACATGACCGAGACATCTCTCTGGTCAATAACCAACAGCGGGATCTGGATACCCATGTTGGCTCCCACATGTTCCACGATGATCTCATCAGATGAACCACGATGTCAAGGATTCAGTCAATCCCGTATACAATTCCCTTTGTCTATCGGTATAGTACTTGCTCGAGATTCGATCGTCGGTATCCCGATACCTTGTTCAATCCCGTTACCGGCAAGTCTCTTTACTCGTTCCGTAACACATCATCCCGTGATCAACTCCTTGGTCACATTGTGCACATTATGATGATGTCCTACCGAGTGGGCCCAGAGATACCTCTCTGTTTACACGGAGTGACAAATCCCAGTCTCGATTCGTGCCAACCCAACAGACACTTTCAGAGATACTCGTAGTGCACCTTTATAGCCACCCAGTTACGTTGTGGCGTTTGGTACACCCAAAGCATTCCTATGGTATCCGGGAGTTGCACAATCTCATGGTCTAAGGAAATGATACTTGACATTAGAAAAGCTTTAGCAGACGAACTATACGATCTTGTGCTAGGCTTAGGATTGGGTCTTGTCCATCACATCATTCTCCTAATGATGTGATCCCGTTATCAATGACATCCAATGTCCATGGTCAGGAAACCATGACCATCTATTAATCAATGAGCTAGTCAACTAGAGGCTTACGAGGGACATGTTGTGGTCTATGTATTCACACATGTATTATGGTTTCCGGTTAATACAATTATAGCATGAACAATAGACAATTATTATGAACAAGGAAAAACAATAATAACCATTTTATTATTGCCTCTAGGGCATATTTCCAACAATGGTCCCACACCATTGTCAATAAACGAGAGAATTGCACAAGAAGCGGCCGACAGCTGGGACCAAGCAGCTCAAGCAATATTTGCGTTTCTGAGGTGTGAGCACTGCAGAGTTTTTCGATGTTTAGCCCAGATATTAATTCTTCTCCTCTGAACAACAACGAAAACATCGCTGCAAGTATTAACTGGGCGGGTTGTGGCCCGTCTAGCCCAGGCCAGATATCCAACCCAGATATTAATTTTTTTCAAGCTAAAAATGGCTAGCCTAGCTATACTTTTTTTAGGAATACCCAGGCAATGTCAAGTTGTTATTCTCCGCCCCGCTGGGCTGCAAATCTTTCCTAGGAGGGATGTATTAGGCTTAACAAGAAAATGGGCTTTAAGAAATAATAAATGGGATGTAATTATAAAAACTGGGCAATAACTATAAAAAAATGCACCAAACACGTGATTACTTTATAAAATATTATTTTTGGATATTGAAAATTTTAATTTCATTAATTGTTGTGAGTGCAATGTTTCGTTGGATTTTTACGTAATATAAATTTATATTGAAATTGTATTTAATCTAACTAGAAATTTCGGGATAAAAATATTTCAGATCCCATCAAAATGTGGGAAATTTTATTGAATTCTGTTTTGAATGGTTGGTTGAAATGGACTGTACTTTTAACAAACTGTAAATGGGCTGTAGTAAATTCCTTAGAATTCAAAAATGGGCTACACATTCCTACAAATCTCAAATGGACTATAAGTTCTCTGCCACACACTTCTGGCCTTACTAAGTTGACACGTCCCCTAAAAAACAGAGTTAACACGTATGCAAGGCTTTGTCAACTTATAGTCAACACACGGTTCTAGCAGCAGTGGCCATTGGATGTCCATCCAACGGATGCCGTGCTTCTTCTTCAATCTCGGATATTCTAGCTTCACCCGCCCAAAAATGATTCCTCCCCCTGACATCTGGGGTGCACCGTTTCGAAAGCTGGCCTGTGAGCCTACTAAGTTGACGTACCAAGGGCTTTGTCAACTTAGTCAATATAAATGATTCTAACTGCAGTGACCGTATGATGTCCATCCAACGGCCGTCGTGCTTCTTCAACCTCTGGTCTTCTTGCTCCAGCCGCCCAAAGCAGCGCCGGTCGTGCCGCCTGCTCCTGCCTCCCGTGGTTGGCTGTGCTGCCGTGGAGGCCTCACCGCCCCCTACTACTCCCACCGATGGCCAGGCCATCCTCCACTCACCCACACCCCCTGTTATTCTGCGGCGACGGCAGCGCAGCCGAACCAGTGAACCCTCGTACTCCTCTCCACGTGTGCATCCACTATCGCGTCTTCCCCAGCTCCGCGTCGTCCCCTTCCTAGGCCTCGCCATCGTCCACCGCCCTGGTGCTCTCGGCGCGGCATGGTCAACGTGGTCAAGGAACGACTTCCATTGGACGTGGACTGTACGTGGAGAGGCTGACAGTTGGGTCCACAGCAGCCGCAAGGAAGTACCTCCTTATTACGCGCAAAATAATTATTCCTCCACCTGACAGCAGGGACCCACCGGACGGGCCACCGTATTTCGCGAAAAAAATGATTTGCCCCCTGACTGCTAGGACCCACAAGCTACATCTTCGCACGCAAGGAAGTGCGTCCGAAAAAACGATTCACCCCCTTGACTGCTGGGACCCAGCAGCTACATCTTCGCACGCAAGGAAGTGCGTCCAAAAAAATGATTCGCCCCCCGACTGCTAGGACCCACCAGGTACACCTTCGCACACAAGGAAGTGCATCCGGGCAAAAAAACGATTCGCCCCCCTGACTGCTGGGACCCAACAGCTACACCTTCGCACGCAAGGAAGTGCGTCCGGGCAAAAAAAACAAAACGATTCGCCCCCCTGACTGCTGGGACCCACCAGCTACATCTTCGCAGGTAAGGAAGTGTCTGATAGTCGGGACCCACCTGGTCGAAGCATACGTAGCGTTGTCATTCTGGTCGCGAACATGTACGTACATATTGGTCGATGTAGAGGCGCGTACATGTCGTAGTAGAGGAGCGCACGTGTCGTAGTAGAGGCGCGCACGTAGCATGTACACGTACGTACAACGGCCAGGGTACAAGAAAGAAAATACGGCCACGCATGTGTACATACGGGTAGGGTCTCGAACGCCTACTCGCGCATACGTACGGCCAGGGCTCATGTACATGGCTGGGTCGGAATGGAGAAACAGCGTCGTCTTCATGTTCATGGGGAGGCAACGGAATGCGTCGTGTTCATGGGGAGGCAATGGAATACGTCGTGTTTATCAGGAGGCAGCGGAATGCGTCGTGTTCATCGGGAGGCAACGGAATGCATGGGAGCCAACCGGCTGGGTCGGAACGGAATGTGTGGTCGAGTTCGTCGGGGAGGGCTTGGACGGAACAGACGATGGAAACGAGGCCTGGCATACCACAGAACGGAGGAAACAGACCTCCTACGGTCGAAACGGGGGTCCTGTTGATCGGGAGGGGTATGGTGTACCGCAAAACGGAGGAAACAGACCTCCTACGGTCGAAACGGGGGTCCTGTTGATCGGGAGGGGTGTGGCGTACCGCAAAACGGACGAAACAGACCTCCTATGGTCGAAACAGGGGTCATGTTCATCGGGAGGGGTGTGGCGTACCGCAAAACGGGACTCCACGGGATACTGTTCATCTCCACCGTCGACCTCCTCCAGCCTCCACGGGCTACCGTCGACCTCCTCCAGCCTCCACGAGCTCCTGTTCATCAAGCCTCCACCCCGCGCTACTCCACCGGCTACTGTTCAACCACCCCTCCACCGTCTACTGTTCATCTAGCCCTCCACACCACGGGGTCCTGTTCAACCACCCCTCCACGGGCACCCCTCCATCGTCTATTGTTCATCCAGCCCTCCATACCACGGGGTCCTGTTCATCCAGAGGCAATGCCACCGCTCACTGTTCATCCACCCCCCCCCCCCCCGCAACGCTCATTGTTCATCCAATCGATCGGCTTCAGTTAGCAGCAGCAGCGAAGGAATCGCTCGATCGGGTTCAGTTAACAGCCATCGATCGATCGCCCGGGTTCAGTAACGCGTAGCCTGCAGTGCAATCGCTCGGGTTCAGTTAGAGCCCAACGCCTCGCTCGGGTTCAGTTAGAGCCAACGCCTCGCACACATGCGCGTACGTGTACGAGAGAAACACGCATCGCTCGGCCCCCGACCTCCCACCATAACCGGGAACTCCCCGAAATTTTCCTCGCCCTCGCTTCTACCACGGTTTTTTCCGTCATGGACGGCCCAAAGAATGTCATGCAGCTGCGTCTCCGGCCCGCCCAGGACGAAAAGCTCATTTTCTGTCATGATTTTTTGTCATAGAAGTAGGAGCCCACCACATCTATGATGATACCAGGTTTTGTCACAATTATCGTCATAGAAGTGTCATATGTATGACAGAAATTTTTTTTGTTCAGCCCAAAATGTCACATATGTGTCTTTTTTTGTAGTGCATGTCCTCGGGAACAAACGTAACTACTCACAAAGCATATTCATGTTCATAATCAGAGGGGTATTAATATGCATATAGGATCTGAACATATGATCTTCCACCAAATAAACCAACTAGCATCAACTACAAGGAGTAATTAACACTACTAGCAACCTACTACTACCAATCCCGGACTTGGAGACAAGAATTGGATACAAGAGATGAACTAGGGTTTTGAGAGGAGATGGTGCTGGTGAAGATGTTGATGGAGATTGCCCTCTCCCGATGAGAGGAGCGTTGGTGATGACCATGGCGATGATTTTCCCCTCCCGGAGGGAAGTTTCCCTGGCAGAACAGCTCTGCCGGAGCCCTAGATTGGATCCGCCAAGGTTCCGCCTCGTGGCGGCGGAATTTCATCCGAGGAGATGGCTTATGATTTTTTCCTCATCGAAAGACTCCATATAGCAGAAGATGGCCACCGGAGGGCCACCAGGGGGGCCACGAGGTAGGGGGCGCGCCTAGGGGGGTAGGGCGCGCCCACACCCTTGTGGGAAGGGTGTGGCCCCCCTGGTGAACTTCTTGCGCTCAATATTTTTTATATATTCTGAAAACGTCTTCCGTGAAGTTACAGGACTTTTGGAGCTGTGCAGAATAGGTCTCTAGTATTTGCTCCTTTTCCAGCCCAGAATCCCAACTGCCGGCATTCTCCCTCTTTATGTAAACCTTGTAAAATAAGAGAGCATAGGCATAAGTATTGTGACATAATGTGTAATAACAGCCCATAATGCAATAAGTATCAATATAAAAGCATGATGCAAAATGGACGTATCACGCAGTTTCCGCAGAAGATCGAGCCTGCTCACGTGCTGCAGTAGCGGGCGATCCCGAGGGAGATCCTCAGGCTGATGTGTCAGCCGGATCGTCTGCAGCCGTGTGCTGAGTTGATGGCAAGGCAGATGGTGCAGAAGATCCCGGCGGCCCATCATGCACCAATGATGACGCGGGGCCACACAGATTAGCCCCAGAGTCCGCGCCTGGGCCATGCAGGGCAGCACCGGAATTCGTGCCTGTCTGACGCGGGCGGCGCGTGTAGACACGCAAACCATCCAGGAACCGCACGTGCTCGAGCCCCGTAGCAGGCCGCCGCGTGTCACCCGCAGATTGGTGCGGGCGGGACTCCTCCGACCGGCGGGGCGACATGTGACGCGTGACGGGCAGTGAGTGGAGACCACCCGTGGAGGAATCTTCTGGCGCGTCTGTCCATGCAGGTCCCGCGCCTGTCTGCTGCGGAATGTATCCCGCGGTGGATTCTCTCGGCTACTATGCCGCACATCCCGAGGGAGATTTGCTCCCTGGTTGGAGGCACATGAATTGTTGCCCTGTTGGGCTGATTTCTTCAGCATTTTCCATCGAATTTTCTTTGCTGTGTTCAGCTGCATCATCACAAAATGCAGGTGCAATATTATGAGGGTTAAGCAATAGTTGATCATCCAAGTTATTTCCCCCTTGATCAAAACATGTGAGATTAGGAGGCAAAAGCAGAATCTCTTTCCGAAGAAGGGCACCTGCATTAGGATGTAAGTCAGTGAATGGAAATTTTGTTTCATCAAAGACTACATTGCAAAATATATAGACACGTCCGGTAGACACGTCAAGGCACTTCACGCCCTTATGCTGTGCACTATAACCAAGGAAAAAACATTGCTTTGATCGGAACATAAGCTTGCGTTTGTTATAGGGCCTTAGGTTAGGCCAACATGCGCAGCCAAACACACGGAGAGATGTATAATCGGGTTTGGTGTGAAGGAGACGTTCCATGGGAGTTTCGTTGTTGATGACACGACTTGGCAGCATATTAATGATATGAACAACAGCAAGAAAAGTCTCATCCCAAAACTTGAGAGGCATCGAGGCACTGGCTAGAAGGGCTAGACCGACCTCAACAATGTGTCTATGCTTTGTTTCGGCCGACCCGTTTTGTTGGTGGGCGTGAGGACATGACACATGGTGAGAGATGCCAAGTGTTTGGAAAAACGAGTTTAATTTTTCGTATTCCCCTCCCCAATCGGATTGGAGAGCAATGATTTTGGTGTCAAATTTTCGTTCAACGAGTGCTTGAAATTTTTTAAAAACTTGAAACACATCTGATCTTTTCATAAGGAGATAGATCCAGGAGTACTTACTGAAGTCATCTATGAAACTTATGTAATATGCATGTCTACCAACAAAACTAGGGGCAGGACCCTAGACATCGGAAAAAATGAGTTGCAATGGCTTGGTAGAAATACTTGTAGAAATAGGATAAGGTAATTGATGACTCTTAGCACGTTGACATGAATCACAAATGGTTTCAACATGATGCTCATCCACATATGGGAGCTTATTTTTCCTAAGCACTCGTTCAACTAAAGAAAAAGATGCATGCCCTAATCGATCGTGCCACGAAGTTGAAGTAAGCTTGGCGACACCATATGCTTGCTTATTGAATCTTCTAAACTTGGGAATCAATGGGTAAAGCCCTCGAACGCATCTACCTCGGTACAGAACCCTCATCGAACCTGTACCAACAATCTTTAGCAGAGTGACCTGGTTTACCACAGATTTGACATCAGATGGCATCTGGACGGGAGGTTTTGGAGGAGCGGCGGCGGCCCCTGTTGTTGGTGTAGGAGGGACGACCGCCGCCACTGGAGCGCTGAGTGTTGGTGTTGTTGCTGTTGCCGCCGGGCTTGCCCTTGTTCCTCTGCAGGCCGTCGTAGCGAGACCCACCATGGCCACCATGGGGGGCGACGTTGGCGGAAGACTTGAACCCAGCGGCGTTGTGGAACAATGCCGCCCTCTGATCAAAGTTGCTCATCTGAGCGAACAGATCTTCGAGGGTGACCGGCTCGGTGCGGGCAACAAGGGCCGACACCAACGGCTGATACTCCATGTCCAGCCGGCCGGTGATGTAGGAGACCACCTCATCCTCGTCCAGCGGCTTTCCAGCAGCATCTAGCTCGACGGCGAGGGAGCACATGTAGGCGAAGTAGGTACCCACAGATTGGGTCCCCTTCTGCGCGTTGGAGAGGGCAATGCGGATATTTTTCACACGCGATCTGGACTGCGACGAGAACATGTTCCCAAGTGCAGTCCAGAGCTCGTGTGCCTTGCGGATGGAGGTGACATGGACAAGAACTTCTCGAGATAAGTTATTCAGGAGATGCCCAAGTACCTGTTGATCCTCCCTGACCCAAGGATGATGTAGAGGGTTCAGGACAGATTCATCTTTCCCTTCCTTGTTCTTGGTGATGATGGTCTTCTCTGGCTCTGGGATGGTTCCATCGGCATAGCCGAAGAGACCGGCACCGATGAGTTGTGGCGTGATTTGTGCATGCTAGAGGACATAGTTCGTCCTCATGAGCTTCTCCGTGACCTGCCCATTGATGCTGGACATGGGTGCAGCGGAGGAGGATGACATGGTGGAGCGGTTGGTGGTGATGACATTGTGAAGCTAGATGTGATGGAAGAAGGAGGCTCTGATTACCATGCGAAGAATGCTCGAAGCGTCTTACCTCATTAGAGGCGACGGGTGCGTGTTTATATAGTAGGGGCCAACCCTAGATATGCATACATCGGTTGAGTACAACTTGGAGAACAAGAGAGGAGGAGATAAGACGCAGGTAGTTTTGCTACAGGATTACAACAAGTTAAACCGTACAACTATCCTAACAGACTAGCTAACCTCCTAGAGATAAAGATCATCTTAACCAAGTTAGGTGTGTGCAAATATCCAGTGTTTAACAAGCACATAAGATAAACCAAGCTGCATAACGCTACATCACCAGTTGAAATTGCTTTTCTCTGATCATCATGCATAAGACCAAGACCGTCCATGCCTAATCCGAAGAAGAAGAAAACCGTTTTAATATTTTGGCATCATGTAATGTAGGAACTGTGCTTAAATCTAAATTTCATTACGCCAATTTTTTATTTTACCTCAAGACAATGGATCTGACGGGCATGTTGTGAACACTAATCGAGAGTACGTACAAAAATCAACGCAAACAAACAGCACCCATTGCCATTTGGACGAAGAGGACAGGCTGCAGATCAGACGAGTCGAGTGCTTAAGGGCGTGTTTGGTTGACGTAGTCTACAGTAGCCTTATCAATTTAGCCTGGCTATGCAAATGCAGTCTCAAATGCACCATCTGCAAGTTGTTTGGTTGTCTGCATGCCCTTTTGCCTACATGGGCTGAACCACATTGTCTAGTGTCTGGTTGCCTGCATGTTAGTGGACAAATCCAAGGCATGGTGTTTCGTTGTATGCAACGCTTGGTGTGTGGTAACCTCTTTGGCTAGTTGGTAAGTAGTTTATACTCTATTTATGTTCTGCTCTGCTCTGCTTATGATGTGTGGTACATGGTTGTGCCAAAGTGTGCTGGTAACCTCACCAAAGAGGTTACCAACACACTTTGGCACAACCATGTACCACACATCATAAGCAGAGCAGAGCATAGCATAAATAGAGCATCAACTACTTAACAGCATAGTTCAGATAACATAGTACCACACATCATAACGATACTTCAAACAGTTCAACGCATAAACCATAAAGCAGACTCGATAGTACTTAGGAAGGAGGTGCCCCGGCCCTAGTCCCTGGCGATGAAGGCTTCGTCATGCTTCCCGCACTTGTTGACCACCTCAATGCCTTATTGAGGGTGTCAGGAGTCAGGAGCTTGAACGTCACAATGTAGCCGATCTTGATCTGATGAACGGCGGCGTAGGTGGCCCAACCCTGATGCAGGGTCACCCTGCCGTTCATCAGCTTCACCGTCACCCTCCAGGAGCAGCCGGTGTTGTTCCTCAGCTTGAACTCCGTCGGCACCGCGACGAAGTGCTTGGTGAAGTCCAGGGGCATGGGGATGCACTCAAGCTTCGGTGCAAGGATGACCTTGCAGAAGTGAGTTGGGCCACCCTCCTCATGGTAGTGGTCGTAGTTGCAGCGCTTGCTGCTGGGGGGCTCCTCCATGCGCTCGTCGTCGTCAACCGTTGGCGTCTTCGGTTCTTCCTCAGCGGTGGGCGGCATCACCACCTCGTGCATTGGATGAACCGGCTGCTTGCCCTTGTTGTCAACGGCCGGGAGCACCTCCGTGCCCATCTCATTGCTCTCCTCGATCTGCACACAATTCATGGAGTCAGACACAACACAGAGTTCATGGCTTATTGAAGAATATGTAGTTAAAACAGCATGACTGTCACTCTTCGTCCTCTTCGACCCAACAGTGTATGTAGCCAACCAAACATGCCGTTTTCTTCCCGCGCGGGGCTGGTTGAGCCTCATGTAGGCAACCAAACACACCCTAACTGATCTCGAGAGCTAGACCAAGAGGAAGGAACTTCGCTGAGACCGGGCCACGGCGAGGGCTATATGGGCCACGGCGCATTTCCTGGGCCGGGTGGCATTTACCGAGTGAGAAAAGGTCTCATGTATGTCTCGCATTCATGCAATGCTGCTAACCACTGCGCCAGCATTGAGTTCTTGTCCAATACATAAGACCCGACCAACTTGAAGAAAACAAAATATGTTCTTCCTACTGGTTTGTTCTTTTCCATGTTTCCTTTCTTGTTTGTTATATTTTTTCTTTACTGTACCACAAGTCTTGTCGGGTTTTTTTTTCGTTTTCTGCCAGTTATTTGAGTAGGCAGTTTGTTTTTTCTGTTTTCCCCCTTTTTTATTTTCTTTCTTCTTATTCTTCATTGTCATTCGGTTTTTCTTCCTTTTTCACCTTTATTGTTCTTTTTCTTTTTTTTCTTCTCTGTTTTTTGTTTTTCTCATTTTTTTCATTTGTTTCTTCGATTTTCAATGCTTTTTTGTTTTCTTTTCTTTTTTCATACATGTCAAAAACATTTTTTGTAACAAGTTATCAACCCTTTTTGTAAACACGTTCAACATTGTCGAACGGTATTTCAATATTTTTCAAATATTTGTTCAATACTTTAATAATTATTCAATATTTTTTTTAAATACTTGTTCAACATTTTTAATACTTATCCAACATTTTCAAATACTTGATCAAACACTTTTCACATACTCGTTCAACATTTTTAAAATACATGTCCAACATTTTTAATACTTATTCAACATTTTCAAATAATTGTTCAATATTTTTCAAATTCCTGGTCAACATTTTTAAACACTTTTTAAACATTTTCATATACTCATTCAACAAATTATAGTACCTATTCAACATTTTTCAAATACTTGTTCAACATTCTTATTCAACATTTTGAAACACTTGTTCAACATTTTCCAAATTCTTGTTCAACATTTTTTAATACTTATTCAACATTTTTTTCAAATGTGGTTTTGAAGAG
This sequence comes from Triticum aestivum, assembly GCF_018294505.1. NCBI lineage: Eukaryota > Viridiplantae > Streptophyta > Magnoliopsida > Poales > Poaceae > Triticum > Triticum aestivum. Next base: position 12,375,285 of record NC_057806.1, on the reverse strand, counting down.
TGTTATGTGTGTGTGTGTGTGTGTGTGTAGAATATTTTAAAGTATAAAAGAAAAGTACAACAATAAAAAAAGAGAACAGAAAAAAGGCTATGGCTCCCATGCGGCTGGGCCGGCCCGTCTGGAGCTCGCCTCGACACGAGCGCATCAACCTGTCTTGCTTAAAGCGAGACATAGGGGCGCCCTTCAGCGGGAGCTCCTGCCCGACGCTCGTGTGCGTCAAAACGAGGTGGTTTCGCTAAAGTTGACGCGCGAATGGGCAGCCCAAACGAAGCCTCGAGCGAACGCAGTAATTGAAAGACTAAAACGATCACAATGGGAATCGAACTCCAGACCTAGCGCAGCATGCTAAAGAAGCTGGCCAGCTGGGATACTAATTGTGTAGTTCCTAAAAACGGTGTTTGTTTTTAAGTACCAACCCAAATGGTAGATCCGGGGTTTTTCAACATTTTTCATTAATTCTTGGAAAAATGAAATCTTAAATATGCGAACATGTTTCGAAAATCGTATGAAAATTTCAAATATCCCTTTCTTTTAAACGTGAACTATGTTTTTCAAAAATTGAACAAATTTTGAAATCTGAATACTTTTTTTGTACTGTGAAATTTTTTTAGAAAGCGAATTTAGAATACACATTGAACATTTTCTTAGTATAGGGTGAAAATTATTAAAATAAACACTGAAATTTTTTTTAAATATGCTGAACTTTTTTTGAATGCATGTTGAACAAAAATATTCTACACGGTGAGCATTTTTATACACACTGGACATTTTTTTCAATGTATGGTCAACAATATTGAAATACAGACAGAACTTTTTTTTTCAAATACGATGAAATCCTTTTGAATGCACACTGAACAAATTTCTCTACATGATGAATTTTTTTATACACGTTGAACATCTTTCTTCAATACGGTGAACAAAATTTTGGAATTCAAAACTATTTTTGAAACGTGAAAAAAATTCGAAAACATGAACAAAATTTGGAATTTCAAAAACATTTTCTGAAAAGTCAAACGAATTTCAAAAAATCTGGACATATTTTGGATATTTTGAATATAAGGAAAACAAAAAAATAAAAGAAAGGGATAAATAAGAAGAAAAATAAATAAAAAGATAACGATTACTAAAAGTAATGAAGAAAACTTGAAAATCCTGTGAAAGAAAACAAAACGAAAAAAACCCGGTTCAGGGACCTTCTGGAAGTTTCACAAAACCATTCCTCGCTCCAAGTGGGCGGGCCCATATGGTGTCGATTGGTTTCTTTGCTTCAGCGAAGCGGCGACAGCTTGACGCTCGCGCGCGTCATATAGGAATCGCACCCTTCAGCGAGACAGAGCGAAACCTCGCTGAAGGTTGCCGCGAGTTGGGCCGGCCCAGGCGCGTGGGAAACAACAGCCTCCTTTTGTGTTTTTTTCCCGTTTTTTGCTTTCATTTTTCACTTTTGTTTATACTTCCAAATATTATAAATAAATATATTAGAAAAATTACTGTACACATTCGAAAAATGTTGACCAAACATTTGGAAAATGTTAAATGTGTATATAGAAAATGTTTGTCATGTATATGAAAAATGTATACAAAAAAATGTGTATGAATCAAATTGATCATGTATTTGAAAGAAATTAATCAAGCATTTGGAAAATGCTAAATGTGCATAAAAAATGTTCACCATTCATTCTAAAAAATGATGAAAAAAATTGGTCATGTACATATAAATGTTAACGAAGTATTTAAAAAAATATTGAACCAGTATTGAAAAATATATAATGTGTATAGAACAAATGTTGACCATGTATTAAAAAAATCTTGAAAACTTAGATCATGTATATAAAAATTTTAATCAAGCATTTCAAAAAAATGTCGAACAAGTATTGAAAAAATGCTAATGTTTTGAGAATTTTTTTGACCATGTGTTAAAAATGTTAATATTGCATTTAGAAAATGTTATTAAATCGTTTTAAAATATTAAAATGTACATAGGAAAAATGTTGACCATGTATTGAAAAATGTTAATCTTGTTTTTTGAAAAATATTAATCAAGCATTTGAAAAGTTTAGAAGTTTTTACAGGAAAAACTGTTGACCATATATTCAAAAAATTGTAATCAAGCATTTGAAAAGTGTTAAAAATGTCTATAGAAAAAATGTTATGTATTAAAAAATGTTTAATTTTATTTAAATATATTAATCATATATGAAAAAAATGTTGTTGACATATACAGAAAATGTAGAATGAAAACCAAAAGAAACAAAGAAAAGCAAATAATTAAACAAAAAGAAACAAAATATCTCAAATTAAAAATAAAATGAAAAATTAAACCAAATAAAAAATGCAAAAAGAATGAAAAACAGAGAATAAAAAAGAAAAGAAACAAAAAACCAAAAAAGCATTGAAAACGAAGAAAGAAACAAAAAAACAGAAGAAAAAAGATGAAAATGTGTAAAACCCGACTCTTTTCCTTCTATTAAGTCGTGCCCTAATGTACACGAAGCCGATGTTAGTGCAGTGGCTAACAGTCCCTTGAAGCAAAGAGGAGATTGCTCGATTGATCCCTCGTGCACACCCATTTTTAACTCCATTTTTTTCCGTAAGTGTCCGCTAGTGGGCCGGCCTGATGCTGTAGCGCTCGACGCGAGAGGTCCTCCCGTCTCACTTAATGCGAGATATACCACTCGTGGATGGATGTAAGAAGGCCCCCATCTTGTAGAATAGCCGCCCCCCCCCCCCCCCCCCCCCACACACACACACCACCCAAAAAGCTAGAAAATTATTCTGTACTAGTAATTTGTACGTGCTTTGCACGTAGATCATTATTTGTAAACCATTAAAATAAAAATTTAAACAATTATGTTATGGTTAAATTTATCATGTAATTCGAAAGTAGATTTATGTTTTCTAATGGGAACTCCTTGAAACTTTTGTATAATTCGCATCAACACACAATGGTGCAACATCGTTCTTTAGGAAGAATGGTTGAGCAAGGCCTCGTTTTACTTTCACTAAGAAATTTTATTGACGTGTCATGAAATATAGTTGTGCAAATTCAAATTAATTAATTTCCAACTTTGCATTTTCCTCCTTTTACCACCATTAAGTCAGTTTTTTCAAAAATATATATTTCTTTTTTTGGTCATAATCTCAATCTTTTTACTGGTTTCATAATGTCTATTTCAGTCTTGTGTCCTCGAGATCACTGTGTGTTTGAAACAACTTATGAAAATATTTTAAGAAAGTCAAAAAAAAACTTTCAAGTCTAAATTTTATATGGATTGTTTGAACATTTTTGTGTATAGCACATAACAGGAGGTTAGCTCAGTAGATTAGTTTGACATATACTCTTTCCTGTGGAGTAAAAGTGAGAAATGCTTCCATGCATGCATTCAAAGGGTAAACCGCTATGGAGTAGTATACCATACTACTGTAGGTTGCCAGACAGTATACACACCGCACCGAGATACTTCTAGCCTGTACTGGAATTTACAACGTCGCCAGTTCACAACAGATAACTGGATCCTCAAGTGAAAGTTCTGAAGCCACACAATCTTACTCCCTCTCCTTGGCTACCTGAGTTGGGGCCTCGTAGGCACGCGATAATGTCCTAGATTTCTCTAGAGTAAAGTACAATGACACTGTTGATGCGAATCCCTTCGCTCTAGGCCATTGGATTGACACTCATTAACGGCTGCGATTCATTCTTAGGCTTTGGGTTCAAAATTCCGAAACTCATACACTATATAGTAGTATAGGTATAGATATAAGTATAGAAATACTAGAAAATAAATGCTATAGTACAAAACCTATAAAGATACTTCAAATTTTCCCCGAAACAAAAAGCAATTATTAGAAGCTCTGGAAGTTGTTAAAACAAAACAAGGGTAGCAAATAATCAATATTGAAATAATACAGGAAACTGTGCCGCGATAACCTTAAGCCACATGACATGAAACTACCGCCATAATTGTCGCTTCACGACTCGCACCCATATCTCTCTCTCTCTCTCTCTCTCTCTCTCTCTCTCTCTCTCTCTCTCTCTCTCTCTCTCTCTCTCTCTCTCTCTCTCTCTCTCTCTCTCTCTCTCTCTCTCTGCGAAAAGCCATATATTAACCATGTCTAGCTTTACAAGAACACCTGTGGTGATTTTTGTTTTACAAATGGGCTGAAGGGGAATCCATCGCATCGCCTTCGACTTGCACAAGCCGATGGTGTGTCGTGAGCCTAGCTCGATTCCACACCTGCTCCACATCACCAATTCAAGGGGATTGTTGTAACTACGGCTGGGAAGTCATAAGATGTTGCCAGAAGATGCCAGGGACGACAATCCGAAGCCTGATATGTTGATATGGAGAAGAAGATGAGGCCGAACGAGGAACCCAACTCCATTTCCATGCTGAAAGCGTCAATGCAGGATCTTAACAAAGAGACCACTGACATCACCACGTGATGCAGACGCATCCTGGTCGACACTTCTCCCCCACAATCAGACAATCGAAGCGGGGAACCAAACCCTAACACAACCTTGGGTCATGCCCAGTCCAACACCACTGCGACCTGGATGGGACGGGTCCGAGGTACCTATTCCGTTGTGTTGTCGCCTGCACCACCCGAGCGAACTTGACGCCAAAACCTAACAAACTGGACTAGGACTCTCCATGAGCGCGAAGATCCATGTCGTCCCTAGCCTCATGGGTCAAAACCACAACCAAAAAACATAGGAGACCGACGAAATCAACCCATAAAGCTTTGTGACAGTTAGGGTTGTCTCAAACCGTCAAATAACTAGGATTTCGCTCAACCCCCCCCCCCCCCCCCCCCCCTCCTCTCTTCTCCAGCCTTCTCGTCGGTCTTTAGTTGTGTTTTCCATGATCGCTGACGATTCTTAGGTTATCAAAAGACTCCGAGCCCCCGGCGAGGAAAATAATGAAGCCCATCCGAGCGTGTTCTTTAATTTACAAGGGCACGTTATCTAGGACAAAATCTTCATTCTAAGAGTATACTTTATGTATTTGCACTTTCATCCTTGACATGTATAAAACTGATGATGTTGTTCTCAACGAAATATTTGCAAAGATAAGAAGGATGATACGCCATGAGCTTAATCAGACTCGATCCTCGCGTTATTGAAATGTGTGAGTGGTACAGCTAAGTACGATCCTCTTCAATACGGGAAAAGGAAGAAAAAGACACGCTAGAAGTCACAGGAACCACTCACTATACTCAATCACTGCAATTGACAATGGTGTTTGATCTCCGTATCTACAAGGAAACAATTAGCCAGAAAATGCCACCTGTTTTATACTATTTCTCAGGCCAAGAGACTACCAGGAGAGATGTCATTATCGTTTCTTATTCCGCGCCTTTATAATTTGCCGGGTAGCAAATCTTGAGATAATACTAATGTATTACTACGTGCCAACCTCAAGATCTCGGAGCAAATCAGCGGACTTATTTTTAGCAGATAACAATCTTAAACCTTGGAGGAACATTGAGTTTCCAAATGAAATTCCTGCGAAAAATAGCATTTTCATTAACCATGTCCGAGTACATAGATCTGACCCAAAAGACTCCCAAGGTCTGCAGATTCTGCTGGAACATAACCGGTTGTTGTGAGAAAATCACTGAGGGCCTCTTTGATTTGTAGGAATTTTCAAAACGCAGGAATAGAAAAAATACAGAGATGAAGTGATGTCCACTTGAATCCTATAGAATACTAGAGTGTTTGATGTCACAGGAAAAACAAAGCAATTGTAAAAAAGAGGTTGGAGTAGATGTTAGGTTTATTATGAAATATAGTACAAATGATTCATTAGGAAAAAAAATCATATATGATCCATCCTACGAATCAAACAACCAATATTGAAAAAAATACTTAAGGATTATGATCATGGCAGCCATGCACAATCCTCCTAGCCTCCTCCTTCACCTCCTGCTTGACGTCCAGCTCCGACATGTAGATGTCTCTGGAGACCGGCAGCTCGAGCATCTCCTGCAGGCCCTCCCACTCCTCCTGTTGGCACCTGTACTCCCGCTCGGAGTCCTCCATGACGGCCTGCACTAGCCACTCCTCCTCGGCCGTCATGGCGGGAGGCTTCGGGGTGGCGGCGACGGGGAGGGAGAGGGCGTCAGCGTCAGGCCGCGCACTCTTGGCGGGCTCGTTGCACGCACAAGAGGCGCACTCTGGGGGACACAGGGCGGGCTACGGCCACGACCGGCAAAAAAGGTTTGCCGACGCATGTCGTGCTCGGCCTGGAACCATGTGTCTCAGAGGGGCGAGTCGTCGTCGTACCTTCGGTCGCCGAGGAGCTAGCGTGGAATTCGGGCGCGACGACGGGCGATCTCCTGGAGATGGGCACAGCCGCTCGCTGGGACGGGGGGAATGGGTACCCGATCCGGGTTTAGATGCCATCCATTGAGGAGGTGGGCATCTGACCACAGCAGCGAGGTGCCAGTCTCCCAGTACCGGCGGCAGACGACGACCTTCACGTACGGCCCGAAGTGTGGCGCGACCGCTGGAGGGGGGATGGGGAAAGACGCCAGCGAGGTGGAGTGGCTGGCCGCACTTTCGGACGAGGCGGACGACGACCCCGCCTTGTGGTCGTGCTTGCTCTTCTTGCCAGGGTGCCACTTCTAGAACCCCATGGTCGGCGGGGAGTAAGGTGGACGGTGGCTAGGGTTTGGTGTTCCCGATAAAGGGGGCAATGATGGGGAAGTGGATGGGGATGGGGAAGTGGAAGTGGCAGTGGAAGTCCACGACTTTGCCATAAAAAAGGACGTGGCCGGGGGCGGTCTGGGTGGCTGACTTGCGGGCCCAACCATCCGTGCGCATTGACTAGGGCCGGTGGGAGGTGGTTGGACGGCCGACACGCGGGCCCGAGGCGGACGCCGAGACGCCGCGGGCCCGTCCATTCGTTGTCCATGCGATCACAAAGCTCGCTCAACTATGCGTTTGGAATGGGTCGAGTCGGACAAAAAACGGATACAATTTAAGAATGGGGATGCGCGTTCGGCCGGCTGCGTCATTTAGGCTCAAAATGGACGAAAGTGTTGTATAGAGAATAAAATTTAGAAGTAGTGTCAAATAGGGAAGAAAAACTTTTTCAATGTCAAATAAAAAATCAGATTTTAAGACTTACATACTTGCACTCTTATATTATGCATGACGCGTCATCGGAAAACAGTTAAACAGATGACGCTCTTCAATCCAGGTTCATAGTTAAACAAATCCGCAATATGCTGCAAAGATAAAGATGGCCGGTGTGGTATGATCTTGATTCTCGGTCATGTACGACCCAACAATCTTTTCATTTGAAAATGTGCCGGTGGTGCACGTGTGGAGTACGATCGATCCCTTCAATCCGCGATCTCACGAATTCCAACCGCTCAACCACCGTCTTTGACAATGGTATCTCGATCTCCATTTCTAGGTCAGCAAATAATTAACCGGAAAATGGCACCTCAAGTTGTTTTCTTTCTCTCAGGCCAAGAGACACACAGTATTGTTTTCATTTCTCAGGTACGGAGAGAGATATCATTTTGATTCTGTGTCTTGATAATTTTGCTCGATCTGAAATCGTGAGATAATGCTAATGTATTGCTGCGTACCAAACCTCAAGATCCCAGAGCAAATCTCTTGCTGATACTGGCAAACCAATGTTTATTCGTTCGAATCCATCCGTACGACATCGATTGGCTGTAAAAGGCCTATACTAAATCATCATGCATTGAGCTAATCCATTCGTGCGTTAGCAAAACAAAATCCTCAGATGTGTGCAGGTGTGGTCGTTCATTCATAATTACTTACTCCCTTCGTTCGGAATTACTTGTCTTGGAAATGGATGTATCTAGAACTAAAATACATCTAGATACATCTATTACTACGACAAGTAATTCCGAACGGAGGGAGTATAATCCATGGTTGTGCGTGGCTTCCATGCATGCATGATCGCTACTTCCGCGAGCGCGAGCGCGCAGCACGTATGATGTATCAACGGAAAGGAAGAATGCAGTCGCGTTATTTATACGTGAAACTGCGCCCGTACCGTCCCGCGCACGTCTCCGCCCGGTTCACTGTCAGCGCCCAATCGCCTCGCCGCGACGGAGTGAACCGGCCTCCTCCTTGTCTCCTCGTCTCAATACTGATGTAAGAGACGCTGTCGACTCAAGGGCCGGTCCGACGGGATGCACTCGGAAGGCCGTAGTCTAGATCACTGTGCTCCTGTATTTCTCTTTTAACACATTGATGAGTGGGTTCCACGTGAAAGAAAGTTCTAGAGGTCGCACTTACAAAAATACCATTTTTAAACCTTTAAAGTTTCATACAATCATACTAAACTTGTTCTCTAATATACGTACTTTTTTTACCAACATAAAAAAGTACCTAGGCAAGCTTTTATTAGGCGTCATCCGTGTGACACGAGTTCTCTACCGTCGGATCAAGAAAAGATGAACGTTTGGGATTGGCTCCATGACCATGAGGGCAATCCGTGAGACAACCGGATTAATCAATAGGGACGAAGGAAGAAATCTGCTTCTTTGAACTCCCGCGCTCAGAGTCCATGGCTCCCGCGCTCTTACCCCATAAAATCCTGAAAATATCACGCTCCCGCGCGCTCACCTTTGAAAACATCCCGAAACATCTAATTTCCGCGCGCTATCTATCGAATATACTTTGGACAGAGTTGGCGGTCAAAGAGTTCAAATGAAAATAGAAAAAGAAGCCTACCCTACCCAACCTCCTCACCCCCAACCAAAGTACCAAACCAAACCAAACCAGACCAGCGGAGGCCCAACCGAGAGCTCTCACCCAACCCCGCCGCCCTCTTCCTCCTGGGTGAACTCATATAATTATATTAATCAGCTTGTTTTGTAGATACTAGTACAAATCCCCGTGCATTGCAACGGGCTAAAAATATCGTAAAACATGCTCCGTGTGACAGTAAGTGCCATTTCTTGTATCCAGTTCTGATAAACATCAGTTATAAGTTTATAATATTATCACTTTTTGGAGTATGATGCTTGGACGTAAATAATCCACCCTAACATCTTTCACCTGATTGAAGAGCAGTGGTGCATGGAATAGTCTAGTAATCAGTTTTATCTCTTACTTTTCAGAAAACACAAATATTTCTTTGTTTCAAACTAATTATTATTTTTGAGACTTTTAATCTTTTTATTAGAATTGAAATATGATTACATATTTTTTTGATCAATTTTAATTGAATTTGTTAAAAAAATGGAACATTTTTGTGGGAGTGTTGTGCATTAAAAAAATGTGAACATATTTAAAACATGATTTTTTTAAAGCCAATAAAAATTTGAAACACTTTTTATCTTAAAAAACACACGCAAGCTCGGTATCCGGAATAAAAAAAGGACTGTTAGTATAAAGTTGGGAAAGTCGTTGGGATGTCCTTTGGTGGCTCCTCCTTCATATATTAACACTCATCGGGTGGAAGAGGAATGGTGTGAGTGTTTTTAGCGGGATTTATAGACAGTGAAATTGTTATATACTATTTGAGAGTCTAATAACTAATTCAAAAGTATTTTCTTATAATTTCAAAAGAGTTTCAATGCAAATGAATTTATTTTGGATGGAAGGGTACTGGTGCATTGAAGTGGGATTGTTTATCTACATTATTTGTCAATATTCAAAACAAACATGTTTTTACTATGTTCATTTTTTTTAGAATATGTTGGTTGCTTGGTTTGCAAGAATATATTCTGTTCCTTTTCTTTTGCACTATTTGAACTTGGCCCGAAGACCGAACCACATGCACTCGCCGTCATCACCATAAAAATGAAAGCTTTTCTAGTAGATGCTCATTTAGGATAAAACTTTTTGCAATCGGCAGCACAATACAGGTACAAGTTCAGTGAAGGTTTTTGTTCCTTTTCTATGAACTTTTATTTTGGAGATCATAGTCACATGAATATTAGCATATGGCTTACTAAGTTGAAACTGTTACTATCAAAGTGTAAGGCGGTACAGTCAAATAATCACAGTGGACCAATGTGAGGATGTGACACCTAGCAGATAACCATTTGTTTTTCTTTAGGGTCAGATAACCATTTGTTGGAACGCCTAGAACAATCGCACATAGATCCAACATAATTCGGTGCATCCAGCAGCTTCCAGCAACAACGATTGATTTAAGAAAAGGAAGCAATAGGCAGTAAATCCCCACCGAGCCACAAAACATGTCCCTTATCCACACAACATCTCCATTCCTCCGCGGCAAATTTGACAATTTTGACCTTGGGACGAAATCAATTCACGGAATGAACTGCCCGTGAAACTATTTCACAACACTGACCCTTTTGTGTAGCGCCCGCCACGCAGGCGCCACACCCTACGGTGCAACGCCCAGCTCTAGGGCGTTGCACGCCTGTCCACCGTGGCAGCCCTTGGGCCCGCACCCAGTAGTGCAGCGCCTCCGAGATAGGCGTCACACATGTAATGTGCAGCGCCCGGCCCGTAGGCGCTGCACTGTGACTTAGATTAGATTAGATTTGAATCTTGCATGTATTAGAACTTTGCATGTATTACAACCCTTGTTTGTTTGATTTGTGGAACCCTAGTTTAGTTTATGGAAGAGTTATTTGTATGAAGTAGGCATAGTTTATGGAAAAGTTATTTGTATGAAGTAGGCCTAGTTATTTGTGAAATCCTAGTTTATTAGTTTTGTTTGATTTGATATGGTTGGATACATAGATCGGTACGGTTGCATCTAGTAGGCGTACTTTAGTTTATTTGTATTCAAAAGATAATCGTGTTGACAAGAAAGCTTTCTTTCAAAATTGTTAGGATGGTTTGGCTTCTCGATGATCACTGGGACAAACAACACCGGTCGTACGCTATGGCGGTGGAGTAGCGGGTAATAATGAAAGTGGCCTGTTTTATGAATTTCGTTTTTATTTCAAACACAAATGCCCCATATGTAATGTTATGAATTGTTTGTTTGTAGGAGCTTGCACCTTTGAAGCTTCGTTCTCACGGGGTCACCCTTGGGTGGATGCTCTATGATGAGCGATACACACCGTATGTAAGGGAGACAGGACTTCTCCCTTTCATTCATATGGTCAGACGGCCGACGCCACCCAACAATGCTCCAGAATTCACCGCGCTTATTGATCATTGGCGGCCGGAGACACATAGTTTCCATCTACGGACCGGGGAGATGACAGTGACGCTCCAGGATATTGCTATGATCACCGGTCTTCCTATCGATGGGAATCCTCTATGTATGAGCACCGATTCCGATGGGTGGCGCGCGCAGATGCATGCCCTTATCGGTATGGTTCCTCCGGAGCCTCCGGAACCAGCAACAGAAAACAAGAAGAAGGAGAGAGTCGCAGCCGGTGCTACTTTCACGTGGATTACTGAGCACTTTGGTACTTGCCCACCGGAAGCTGATGAGGACACGGTCAAGACATATGCTCGTGTCTACATGTGGTATGTGATATCCAGGACTATGTTTGCTGATGGCACAGGCAAGAATGCTCCATGGATGTGGCTGAAGGCGTTGACCGTCTTCGATAGCAATTGGAGTTGGGGTTCGGCGACACTGGCTTACTTGTATAGACATGTATGAAGTTGTTTCCTTTTCACTTCATTGCTACATTATGAATGCGATCTTGCTCTTAATTGAACCATGTTCTCTTTTATGTGCAGTTGGACGAAGCCTGTTGTAGGTCATCTGGAGGTATTGGTGGTTGTTTGCTCGCACTTTCCATATGGAGCTGGGAGCGTTTGCCGGTTGGACGTCCGAAGAAGGTGAAGTACGATGATTGGGACGACAAAGGCGACCTACTATGGCTACCCACTTGGGCTTACAAGTAGGATGTGATAAATGAGACGACAGATGATCCCTCGGTCATGTACAAGTTGTACCAGAGCGAGCTTGACGCGATCACGCCTGAGCAGGTGAATTGACATTGCATAAGTGATTATGATGCTTCTATTGCAAGTAGATATCAATTTTGCATTCTATCCCATTTTGCAGGTGATATGGGAGCCGTATGGAACAGGAGATAGTTTTGGTAACTCTTTAGAGTTCAGGCTGAATCCGATGTGCACTAGGGATAGGGATCTCTGGCGTATGCGGTGCCCACTCATATGCAACTGGGCGGTTGAGCTTCACCTCCCACGTCGAGTGCGCCGTCAGTTTGGTTTGTTCCAGGCACATCCGCCGGAGTGGGAGGACACGGACAAGTTGCTATACGCGTAAGATATAATTAACCTTGAGTACTTAGCAGCTTCTCGGCGGTTTCGATGCTACTAATATTATGTTTCTAACTTGCAGGTTGGATAGGAAAAGGCAGGGAAGATTAAGGATTGGGCCAAGCATCACAGAAAGTATGTCGTACAGTTTGCGCTTAGTGTGGAGCAAGCTAGGGCTGGAAAAGGAGTCCAGCTTCGTGAGCACTGCCCTGTAGCGTTCAACAACTATCTCACATGGTTTCTTGCAAGTAGCCGTGTGGAGGTATGCAAGCCGGCGTATGCTGAGGAGATTTTGGAAGAACCCACTGTTTTTGATGAGGTAGCCCAACACCAGTACAACACATTAGTCAGGAAAGGCAACTCAGTGATCCCTTCAGCTCCAATGATGAACTTTGTGGTATTTGCCCTCTTTGCTTTTCATTCACACTATTCACATCTTCGCTTGCCTAACACGTTAATACCATTTCTGTTCATAGCGTGCCCAGATCAAGAAAGCAGCTGATGAGACCGATACTATTCTTGAAACAACCCCGGCTGGCAAAAGTGATGGAGAAGGTGCACTTCGAGCATTCATCAAGGTTCACATCTCCTTCAAACTAGCACTTAACATGTGTTGCTACGTTCGATGTCTCATTCACTTGTACATGTTGTAGCGCTAGGGCCAAAAGTTAAGGCGGCTATCAAACCTTTTTGGTTGTTGTGACCCCAAGTATGTATCACCAGAACGGTCTAGGTCGGCGACACCATCAGATCCCACTTCGGGCCAGAGCCATGGTGATCATTTGGAGGATGAGGATGTGGGTGTGGTCACCCAAGAGGTATGGCATGAGCATATATATCCAATTGTTGATGCATTGCTAACTATATCCTCACACACGGCCTTTCCATATCTTTTGTTGATGCATAGGTTGCTGATGATGATATGACCTTGGGGACGTACCAGGTTAGGTCTGCATACATGCTAAAGCCTAGGACGGGAATCAACAAGTACACACCTGAAGACTTCACCCAAAGAGGAAAAAGGACGGTCGGCACCTCGCGGATGGAGGCTTTGGATGACTATTTGGATGACGATGTCGATGACGTGGAGGAACCGGAGCCGGAGCGGGAGCGTGTTCCTCTTCCTAGGAAGGTGAAGAAGTTAGCCAGCAAGAGGGAGGAGGAGCCAAAAAGCACTCAAGGAACTATCTCTTCTTAGGAACCAGCCATCGTCCTTTATTTCTAATGTCGGCGAACTTGGAGTTGTTATGTCGGTGAACTTGGAGTTGTTATGTCGGTGAACTTGGAGTTGTTATGTCGGTGAACCAGCCTTCCTCTTCTCCTCAAGCTCCTCTTCCTTCTTCTTCTTTAGCTTGGCTGCATCCTCCTCTCTAAGCTTCTTCGCAGCCTTCTCCCACCATCCCGCCATCTCATCTTTGCCATCCTCCTTCATTGTTGGTTTGTTGGGTTGGGAAGCCGCCATACCTACAATGAGTGAAACATAATGGTTAGTAAAGACAATAAAAACAAATGGAAGTACATGTAAAAGAAGAACATATGAAAAAGAAGAACATATGAAAAACAAGAACATTTGAAACATTATAGTTAGTGAGCAACATACGGAAATGGTCCATCAAGGTATCCAAACATTCCTCTATAACGACCTTGCCCTTGTCCATCACCACAGCCAAGTCCAACACCACGGCCAAGTCCATCACCACGGCCAAGACCATCACCACGGCCAACACCACCACCACGAGATCTACCACCACCACGGCCTAGAGTACCACCACCACGGCCTCTTGTAAGTCCTAGTTGCCGGCCTCTTTGTTGCCTAGATCCTCTTTGACTAATACTTGGTTGGCTTGGCACTTGTTGGCTACCACTTGGTTGGCTTGGTACTTGTTGGCTACCACTAGGTTGGCTCCCACTTGGTTGGCTTGGCACTTGTTGGCTACCAGTAGGTTGGCTCCCACTTGGTTGCCTTCGCACTTGTTGGCTACCACGTTGTTGCCTTCGCACTTGTTGGCTACCTCTTGGTTGGCTTGGCACTTGTTGGCTACCACTTGGTTGGCTCCCTTGTGTAGCTCCTTGTTGGCTAGTGCTTGCATCATTTTTCTTGGACCTTTTCCTTGGTTTCGTACATTTTCTTTTGTTGTGGCCATGACCTTTGCATTCACCACAACGGGAGCTCTCACGAGGCTCATGGAATTGATCGTTTCCCGCTTCGCGGCGGCCACCATGACCCCATCCGTCCATGTCGCCTCTAAAACGCTTTGTTTTACGTCTACCCCGTGTAACAACCTTCAACTCCGGATCCGGCCATAGTTGAACTCCATGGTACTCCGGCCATTGTGATTGGTCAAAGTATGGGTGAAAGCGGGGAGCCCATGTTTTCTTGACCGTCATGATTGAGAACTCCAACTCCCTCATGGTGCGTGGGTGATTGATGTCCACATTTCTAATGCGACTGGCGGTATACAAATGTGAGCATGGGAGATGAAGCAACAATGGCCTCACGCAAGAGCAATCACATTGTGTTAAAGACACCTTGAAAGCCCGACCTCCATGTTGCCGACCATCGTTTGTGGTTCCTCCTGGCTCTTTCACTTCATACTTCCACTCTTCATTGTCATATAATATAGCTTCTTCTAAGTCCGCCTTTCGTGATTGAAATTCTAACCATTCATCAACCTTGGGTGGGAACTTGTACTTGTACTTGCGCGGGTTCTCACCCGCTATCTGTGCATCAGTTTCCATCAAGTACTTTAGAAAGTACGCATTCATCTTGTCAAATGTGTATTGAAGTATTGCCGTCATGGGTAATCCACGTGCACCTTTGAGCACCCTATTGAAGCATTCAGCCATATTGCTTGTCATTTGACCGTATCTCCGGCCATCTTCATCAAAAGCACGTGCCCACTTGTTTCGGTGTTGAATGTGCCTATTCATAAAGTCTTGACCCCCGTGATAAAGTTTTTTGTGTGCGAGCAATTTGTTCAACAAAGTGGCGAACCGCTTCTCGGAGAAAGCAAGACAACAATCTTGAAGATCATCGGCCAACTCCTTAAGGCCACATGCCCTATAGAAGTTTG
Organism: Triticum aestivum; assembly: GCF_018294505.1. Classification (NCBI taxonomy): domain Eukaryota; kingdom Viridiplantae; phylum Streptophyta; class Magnoliopsida; order Poales; family Poaceae; genus Triticum; species Triticum aestivum. Next base: position 12,359,994 of record NC_057806.1, on the reverse strand, counting down.
AACAAAAGTGCCTCATGCACCATCGATGGTGCAACGGAGCATGCCCGGGAATGTCAATCTCCACCGTGTTAAGAATTCCTGCATGCCGATCCGGTATGACACAAATTTCTCTTTGAGCGGGTAACACCTTCGTCCTCAAAAGACGCAAAAACCACTCCCAGTTGTCATTGTTATATGCCTCAACCAAAGCAAATGCCAACGGCAACACCCGGTTATTGGCATCACTTGCTATCGCAACCAACAAGGTCCCCTTGTATTGTCCGGTCAAGAACGTGTCATCAATGGCGATGACCGGCCTACAGTGTTCGAAAGCCCTCACGCATTGCTCGAACGCCCAAAATGCACGGCCAAATACTCGGACTTTCTTTCCTTCATAAACCGTTGTTTGGTGCCCATGAGGCTCGACAACATGAACCATGCCCGGGTTTGTGGCGGCCATGGCTAACAACAACCTAGGGATTCAGTTGTATGCTTCCTCCAAGTACCATACAACATCTTAAATGCGGCTTGCTTCACCTTCCATGCCTTGCCGTACTTCACCTTGTAATGAAAGATGGCTTTCACAAGGTCAATGACATGTTGGACGCTCATTGTTGGAAGTGTGGATATTGAGTTGGAGAGCCTATAAGCGATGAACTCGGACGTGAGTTGTCTGTGGTCTTGGGACACAATCTTGCCATCCACCCTTTTGCCTCGGCACATGTGAGTTGGCACACAACTCACTACGTGCCAAGCGGGACCTCCTTTCCATGGTCTTGCACGCACAATCCACGGACATATTTCATCTTCACATGCACATGCAACCGTGTAGCACACATTGACGTCCGAGTGCGCCACCTTGTGTGGACAATAATGCGTAACCGAGTAGTTGTCGAGCCACGTCTTCAATTCCAACAAGGTTTCAAACTTCGACCCTTTAGCAATCCGGTTCTTGTCGTCTTCCAAATCACGGTGAGAGCTTGGCCTAACCCCAAGAGATATAGATTTGCCACCATCCACAAGGCTTCATCCGCGAGACTAACATCCTTGAATAATGGTGTCTTGTGATCCCGACCGAATACCTTCTCGAAAGCTTCGGCCTCCTTCACCATGAACCCCTCCTCATCAACTTGTTCATCGGGACCTTCGTCATCCGAATCCGATGCATATGCATGGGAAAAAAGGATGGAATGGTCCATTGTCTCTTGCAAATGATATTTGTCAAGATCACCCACATTGTTGTCATGGAGATCAACTTCATTGTCATCGTCCGCATACTCATCATTGTCCTCTTGCAAAGCTTCATCTTCGTAGTTTGTAAACGGGCTCAATGTTGGCCTCACTTCTTGGGTCAAAAGAGGTTCAACAATTTCATCTCGCTTCAAGGGTGGGGGGCTACTAGCAACCAAAGGGGAGGGTTTCCGGTTCAAGTCCAAATGCAAATTTGAGTCAACCTTCTTCGTTGCAAATAACTCAAGAGCCTTGTCAAGTGAATCGGCCACCGTTTCCTTGTATGCAACCCAACGTTGCTCCGAGTTGATACGCATTGTCTTCCAACGGATGTGCATTCCAAAACCTACATTATGCCTTCCCTCCAACTCAACAATATCACTAGGGTCCATCTAATTCAAATCTTTCCTCACTTGTTGCAAGAGCTCCACATAGCTAGGACTACTATCAAACACCATACCAAGCTCATCCGGATCCGGTTCAATATTGCCTTTCAAGAAGGCGTCTTTGTCCCCATGATGAACAAACACACATGTTCTTCCCATCCCTATAAGCATTCAAACAACACAACGTAACATTGCTTCCATGAGTACTAATTTAAGGATTAACACGGAATACAAACCCTAATATATATATCAAACAACAACCCTAACCCTAACCATAACCCTAACCCTAACCCTAACCATAACCCTAACAATAACCCTAACCCTAACCATAACCCTAGCACCAACATAAGAACACCCATAAGAATAACCCTAACATACTAACAAAGCCTAATCATAGGAAATTGGCAAACAAAGATCTCACATCTCCATGCAAATCTCTAGATCCAAACAAAACTAGGGTTTCCCCAAACTAGCATTACTTGGATCAAAACAAGGGGATCGGAGAAGATTACCTTGAGGGAGGGTATGACTTCGAAATCCACGGACAAATTCTTCAAATTTGCAAGATTTGGGAGAGGATTTGAGAGGGGGAGAGAGTCGGAGAGGGGGCAAAGCTCGGGTTGGGGTGTGTGGGGTGGGGGAGGGGGGCCAAGCCGCTGGATAAGTCACAGTGCAGCGCCTATGGGTCGGGCGCTGCACATTACATGTGTGGCGCCTAGCTCGGAGGCGCTGCACTACTGGGTGCGGGCCCAAGGGCTGCCAAAGTGGACAGGCGTGCAACGCCCCAGAGCTGGGTGTTGCACCGTAGGGTGTGGCGCCTGTGTGGCGGGCGCTACACAAAAGGGTCAGTGTTGTGAAATAGTTTCACGGGCAGTTCATTCCGTGAATTGATTTCGTCCCAAGGTCAAAATTATCAAATTTGCCTTCCTCCGCCTCCATCTTCCTCATGCTACCTCACACCACCAAGCGCTCCTCCTCCTCTTCTCTGTCCAGCGCGCCCTCGTACAGCTTGGCGTAGCCCCGCTGGATCCTCCCCTCCGTGCATCCCCCACCCTCGCATGCCGGCGGATCCCTCGTTGCACAGCCATGGCGGGCCAGCTTAGTCGACGCCGCCGTCGCTGCCCCCCACCACCCACCTAGCAGCTAGCAACGCCCATGAACGGCTTGGCGTTGCCCCGCCCTGCCCCCCAGTTCCCCATCCTACCGTCACCTGGCCGTGCACCCCACAACAGCCGCCCGTGCTGCACGACGATGCGCTCCTCCACTGCTTGAGTGCACTGTCGTGGGGTCGTGTCCGCCCTGGGCCTAGAGAGGACGCCGGGGCCGGTGAGGGACGGTGTCAGGCGCGCCGCCACTTCCGCCTGCCTGCTCCATCGCCTCCGTTATTCCCCACACCCTTTCCCCTCCCGCTCCTCTCGCCGCCGGGGTCCCCCGCTCCCCTGCTCCAACCACCGCAAGTGACCATGGCGGGCTACACGCACGCGCGCTGGATCTCCCGTTCCCCTGCTCCACCACCTGGAATCCCATGGCGGCGGACAAGACAGCCTTTGTAGGCGAGCAGGCTCCGACCGCTCGGCTCACCACGCCGCCAGGATCCCCCTGCCCCGTGCTCCACCACCACCAGTGGCCATGGCAGGCTACACACCCGCGTGATGGATCCCCCGCTCCTTGCTCCAACACCGCCAATGGCCACCCGCGTGCTACCGGGAGTCCCATGGCGGCGGCCATGGCGACCTCTACAGAGTACAGACGAGCGGGCTCCAATCGCTCGGGTTTGCCGCCACTCCAGCACTGACCGATGGGCGGCCATGACCATATGCTCATGCTCGGCCGTCTCCGCCCGTGGACATACTAACTCTGATTTTTTGTTCTGTATGTGTTGACCTCGGACCCTTTTTTGTATCTTCAGATGTGCTCTCTCTCCTCTCTTCTCTTTGATTTGTTCGTGTCCTTCATAATAGGAGGCTAGGCTCCGCCAAGGACTCGCCAGTGTCCAGACCCCCTCCACGCCATCCCCATCTCGCCGGAGATCTGCACCAAGTCCCATCCAGCGCCCACCCTTCGGCCCCGCCCGCATCTCTGTAGCCCGAGCGCTTCAGCCGCCTCGCGCCCCAAGCAGAGGAGAGGAGCTCCCTGCCACAAGCCTTCCTTGGCTCCTGCGGCGTGGACGGGGGCGGCAAGCGGCGGCCTATGCCCGGCGGTGGAGAACGCAAATCGATAAGCGGCGGCGGTGCCCGATGGTGAAGCAGTCTTAATATTAAGGATCGTGGGTAGAATTGTAACTAATGCAGGGTTGTATTTGTAAAAGTAAAACATTTTCTCAGGGTGCCACTAAAACAGGGATTGCGGGTTGATTTTATGTAAACTGAGGGGCTTTTTTGCAAAACCGCAACGACGACGGACGACCAGAAGCAATGCCTGCTTTATTATTATATATATATATATATATATATATATATATATATTATAATAGGGGAAGATATTGATTTTCCAAATCAATAGTCAATAATAATCATTAAAAAATACTTAGGTGGGAGCGGTGAAAGAATTGACCGGGCGTGATCCGCGTGACATGGGTTCTCTATCGTCGGATCAAAAAAATATAAACGGCTGTGATTGACTCGATGGGGGCAATCCATGGGATGACCGGATTAACCAATAGGGAGCAAGAAAGGAATCTTTGAGCTCCCGCGCTCAGACTCCAAGGCTCCCGCGCTTCCACCACCGAAACATCGATTGGCTGTAAAAGGCCTATACTAAATCATCATGCATCGAGCTAATCCATTCGTGCGTTAGCAAAACAAAATCCTCAGATGTCTGCAGGTGTGGTCGTTCATTCAGAATTACAATCCATGGTTCTGCGTGGCTTCTATGCATGATTGCTAGCTGGTCTTAGAACACCAGCTAATTCACTTTGTACCTTGCGAACTACCCCCCCCCCCCCCCCTCCCATAATATAAAACGTTATTGATAATAACATTATATATTACAATTTTTCTAAAGCACATCTAGATGTGTCATAGTTATTGCATATCTAAGTCCCATGTCATTGATTTTACACGAAGATTCGTGTGGATATTTCCTTTCTACTTTTCTTTCTCTGTCTATACTTGATTGAATCACTTAGATGTGCAATAAGTAAAGCAAATTTAAATATATTATGGGATAGAGGAAGTATGAGCTAAAACTATTGACCAGTGCGTATGCGGCACACACCTCTTATTTTGTCACGATTTAGTAGCCCACATGCTGGCCGGGAGTGACAGCGGCTGGGTGTTTTAACCTTCTTTTCCAAAAAAAAAGATAACTAAGGCAAGCCTATGACGACTTAGTAAAATCTCAAGATGGCATGCCGGCTCAATCTATCGGAGGTGCTTATAGGGATGGAGTGTGCGTGTGTGCATTCATACGAATGAATTTATGCGCGTTTATATGAGCACTTGCGTCTCTATTGTGTTAAAAATAATAAAGGAAGTTCTCGGTTGGCTTACAAATGGTCATCTTTATCATTTCGAGATCTTTATTTCTTTGTATTTGCATGACTCAAAATGCTCTAAATGAACGGTTCTCAACGGTGACTTAGAAATATAATCTCTCGTCCGTTTGATAAATTGCATGACCATTCTCCTTTGTTTCTCGGATTACTGGCGCCGTGTCTTGCACAACCTGTTCCGTTTGTTCTCATACGACGGTTGTAGATAGAGAAACAAAAACTCCAATGCATGAGGTGCATGGTTAGTGACATCTTGTTACTTTACTCGTGCCACCTAGTTTAATTACTTATCAGCAAGCATTGTTAATTAAAAGATTTGTCGGAGCAGACGACTATTGGCTCACGGTCTACGCACGCAACGTATCAGCATATATCTCTGTAAGCCCCCGTTGCTGATTGGGTTGCTAGTTTGGATTATACTATTAATTAAGCAATAATGCTAAACATACAAAGAGTTACACATAATTACATGCTGACTAGGATTTTTTTCATCTACTAACCAACCATAAACTTGCCCCCTCCCCCCCTGATTTTTAAGGGGGATGGGCCGCCTCCCCACCTATTGATCAATCAAATTAACCCTTTTTGTAAAACATTGTAACTCGTTTATACCTGGAGCATTACTCTTAATTAAGTTGGTGCATGATGAGTACTGGCAGTAGTACTTGATTGTTTTTTCTTAATCCGGTCGTTTTTCTCTACTTTAAAGAGATATGCCGTGATACGGTGACGATTATGTGTGTGCGGGTCTCCTTCGTTCATGATACTTTCGGTCTCTATCTCACTGCTAGAAACTGGACTTTGTTGGTTTTTGTTGGGAGGGCTTCTCCCTCACAAGAGCCTGCTAGCCAAAAACATGTTGTTTTCTTGCCCGTTGTTATGTCACATGTTTGGACGGCATAATGTCTTTTCATGCAATCCTGAATTGTACTCATGTTAAGAAACAAGTGGGCATTGTTTGAAACTGGATTTCGAGCAGGCATATGACAAGGTATATCGGAATTTCCTCATTGATTGTCAAAGTATGAGGGGTTTTGACGATAGATGGATTAAGTGGGTGCAGCAAGTTTTTGTTTAATGGGACTATTAGTGTTAAATTGAATGGTGAGATGGGTTCGTACCATCAAAGTGCCAAAGGGGTGCACCAAGGTGACCCATCGTCACCTTTTTTTGTTTAGCTTGGTGGTGGATTGCCTTAATAAATTAGCCTCCTGGTTAAATGGTAGTGGAAACTTGATAACAAAGATGCTCTGCGACAAAAATTAAGAAAGCTTGATATTCATAACAAAACTGTGGCGAATGTCAAGCCTAGGGTTACTGATTCTCCTTGTTGAAAATCCATTATGAAGGTAAAAGATCTTTACATGGTGGGGCAAAAATTAAATTTGAAATGTGGTCACATTGCAAGATTATGGAACGATGTCTATTTTGATAAGAAAAATATGAGTGAGTTATATCCTGTTTTTTTGGATATATGTTTTAACTAGGACCGTACTGTTGATTCTATTGCTGATATGGATCATAGTCTATCTTTTCGAAGGAGGTTGAATCATATTATGTTAACTCATTGGGCGATATTGTGAATAAAGTGGGTAACCTAGCAAATAAGGAGAATCTTGATGAATCTGTGTGGTAGTTGGGGAAAGGAAATACTTTCCCACTAAAAATATATATATCAATGGCTCAAAATGATTTAGCTGGGACAACTATAAATGAATTTGGAAAGTGAAACTTCCTTTGAAAATTCAAATTCTCTTATGGCAATTGTTTGAAAATGCAGCGCTTACTTGGGAGGTGATCAGTAAAAAGAACTGGCCTCCCGTTTTGCTTGTTTTGTAATCAAGTTTTTTTTTTGAAATAGAGAGTTGTATTAATTAAGTAGAGAAACATAGTTCGTACAATCGTGCAAGGCCTCACTCAACACGCAGGTTGGCACAGAGCCTTGCATAACCCCACCACGCAACTCTCTACGCCCCAACTGGGCAAGACTATGAGCTAACCTATTGTCCCTTCTATCTACTTTGCAAACTTTTACTTCTCTGTTCCCTTTCATGGCTTGAAACTCCTTTACAATTGTTGCAACCTCCGATCTATCAATAGACGAGAGGATAAGCGCCTTTGTCACCGAGTTGCAATCTGTCTCGATGATTAAGGGTAGATTCGTCCCCGACATTGCCATCCTTAGTCCTTCTAGGCAAGCCATGGCTTCCGCGCAGTCCGCTCCATTGCACCGCGGTATATAATCCCAAGCTGATAAGATAATTCTTCCATCATGATCTCGAATCACAGCTTCCCAGGCTCCGCTCCTATTTTCCTCCAAAAAACTTCCATCAACATTGACCTTAGCCCATCCGAGCTCTGGCATTGTCCATCCTTTTTCCTTTGTATGATCATGTTGTTGCACTGATGGCAAGTTAACCATCGGACTTTTCCCTTTTCGATCTATCTCAGAAGTTCCCTCCGCAATCAAGCGGATGTTTGCAAGGTAGTTTTGCAGAAAACGAGCAGAGTGGGAAATTTTCGCTTTACCTTTTGCGAAGATCGCGTCATTTCTATGGTGCCAAACACGCCACCAAAATAGCATAAATTTTTGTTTCATATCTTCACTCACCTTATCTAGCAAGATTAGGACCCAATCCCTTCCAGTATATTCTACTTCCTGCTCAGGGGGCAGGTTCCATGCCTCCTTGAGTTCGTGCCACAAGGCCCTTGCAAATGTGCATCGATGTGCCATATGGAAGCCTGTTTCATCCTCGGCCCCACATACATTACAAATCGGGGTGAGGCCTGGGATGCGACGAAATCTATTAGTTTGAACCGCCAGTGACTCCGATGCTAGTCTCCATGTAAAAATACGTACTTTTTGGGGTACATTTGTCTTCCAGATATTATTCCAAATACTGCGATCTCCTTGGGTATTGTGGCTGGACCCAATCACCCCAGAACCCTTTTCGTCCATGGCTAACCGATATGCGCTACGAACACTGAAAATTCCATTTTTTTCGGGCTGCCACACAATATAATCCTCATCATCATAATTTGGTAGTCGGATACTTAAAATATCATTTGCGTCTTCGCGTGTAAATATACGCATGATGTAGTCCTCCTTCCAAGCGTGACTCTCCTGGTCGATGAGGTCTGCTACCCACCGAGTTCGGGACCTTGTTGGGTTCATGTTTATTTTCATGTTTTCTCTCGGGATCCAATTGTCTCTCCAAATGCGGACACTATTTCCGTTGCAGATGCGCCAAATACATCCTTTTTTAAGGAGTTCCAAACCATGCATGATGCCCTGCCAACCCGGCGACGCATTATGAATAAACGCCGTGTCTAGCAGATCAGCCCCATGGTAATATTTTGCCTTAAGTACTCTCGCGCACAAGCTGTCAGGATGTGCAATCAGTCGCCAGGCTTGCCTAGCGAGAAGAGCCTGGTTAAAAACTTTAAGATCTTTGAATCCCATACCTCCTTGGCTTTTACGTTTTGTAAGTTTCTCCCAACTCAACCAATGGATACGTCGGCGATCTTCATCATCTCCCCACCAAAAGTCTCTGGTCATGTGCATGAGCTCCTCACAGAGGGTTGCTGAGAACTTGAAGACACTCATTGCAAAAGTGGGAATCGCTTGGGCCACTGATTTAATTAGTGTCTCCTTAGCTCCACTGGAAGAATATTTTTCTGTCCAATCATTCATTCTTTTCCTCGCTTTATCTTTTGTGTGCTTGAATTTCCCTTTTACCATACGTCCTTCTGGAACCGGCAAACCCAGGTATTTCTCCTCAAAAGTCACCGTTACTACATTCAGGATATTTATTACGTCCTGTCCATCTTCTTGTGAGCATTTGTTTCCAAGGAGCAGGGAGCATTTAGATGGACTTATTAGCTGTCCAGTGGCTCTCTCATAGTTGTCCAGGATGTTCTTTACCTTATTAGCCTGATCGCTATTAGCTTTAAAAAATAACAGGCTGTCATCCGCGAATAAAAGGTGTGAGATACCAGGGCTTTGTCTACAAATTTTCAGCTCCTGTAATTCACCCGTTTCCACCTTACTCTGTATTAGCCGTGAGAGCCCATCAGCGACAAAGAGAAAGAGATAAGGGGACATTGGATCTCCTTGTCTCAAACCACACGTAGGCGTGAAGCTTTGCAGCAGGTTCCCGTTGAAACGAACAGAGTATTTTACTGTTTTCACACAAGTCATGATCCATTGTATCCATTTTTCTGCAAAACCTAATCTTTTCATCGCCCCTTCAAGGTAATTCCAGTCAACTCGGTCATAGGCCTTTGCGAGGTCTAATTTGTATGCACAATATTTTCCTTTTGCGTCAGAACTTCTTTGAATACTATAGATACATTCAAATGCAATCAGAGCGTTGTCCGTAATCATTCGCCCTGGGATGAAGGCACTTTGCGTTGGGGCTATCAAATCATGAAGCAGTGGTCTCAATCTATTTACCAAACATTTTGAAACAATTTTGTACACTACATTGCATAGGCTGATAGGCCTATAATCTTTTAGGGAGCTCGGGTTTTCCTTCTTCGGTATTAGCACTATAACAGTATTATTTACTCCTTCCGGCATGACGCCCGAATTGAAGAACTCTTTTACTGCCTTGATCACCTCATTTTTCAGAGTACCCCAATGCCTCTGATAAAATCTCGCAGGGAACCCATCTGCGCCAGGAGCCTTCAGAGGACCTATTTGGAACAGTGCATTACTGATCTCTTCATCGGAAAATTCACTACACAACATTTCATTTAACTGCTCTGTGATTAATGGTTCAATCTTATCTAAAATAATATCAGGTTGTACTCCCTGATTGGCTGTGTATAAATTCTGAAAAAAGGATGTAGCAAGTGCCTCCATCTCCTGAATATTATCCGTCATGGTACCATCATCCTTCTCCAGCTGACTAATTTTATTTTTCTTCTTCCTCCAAGTCGCCTTGCGGTGAAAAAAATCTGTATTTCTATCACCATCACGGAGATAATCCATCCTCGATCTTTGTTTCCAGAAAAGTTCTTCCTTCTCTAGCAGACTATCTAGCTCCTTTTCTAGCCTTTTTTGAATCGCTTGTTTATTCGGATTATTGCTATGTATTATAGCTTCCAGTTCCTTCCTTGTCTTTTCTATCTTCCTTGGGACCGAGCCCACTGTCTTATTACTCCATAAATGGAGTGCGTCCATCACCCCCTCCAGCTTGGATGTTACGTCTCCTAGGTTCGTTGCCTGCCTATGCATGGTCCAAGCAACCTCTACTTCATCTGCTAATGTTTTTTCTTTTTCCCAAAAAATTTCATATCTACGGCACCGGCGACCTGAGCTACTCCCCGATGATTTCTGTGTGAGACTGATTAACAGGGGTGTATGATCTGAACGCGAGGATACAAGATGTCTTACCTGACAGTTCGGAAATATGTTCGACCACGCTGGGCAAGCCACCGCACGGTCAAGTCGCACCTTGACGTTACGTCTGCCAGATTGTTTGTTATCGTAAGTCCACGGCGTGCCGGAGAAGCCGAGGTCATGAAGGTCACAATGTGATAGAATTTCTCGAAAATCCATCATTTGTCGTTCCCCTCTTTTTGTTTCAGAAAAGTGTTCATTTTGGTACAAAGCTTCATTAAAATCTCCGGCCATTAGCCAGGGAGCATCAAGCATAGGTTTTATTCTTTTTAGCAAAGTCCACATGTGGTGCCTAAGATGTGTGCGAGGCTCACCGTAAACAAACGTGCATCTCCATTTATTATTTTTTGGCCATTCATGAACAATTACATCAATGACTCGACTCCCTATCTTAAACAACTCGACTTTGACATCCTCATGCCAGAAGAGGGCTAGACCTCCCCCCTTCCCTGGCTCATGAAAGGATACTACATGTTTAAGACCTAACCTCCAACGTAAACCTTCTACTACGAATTTATTTTGACGAGTCTCCGACAAGAACAGGAGCTTTGGTTGATGAGCATGCACGAGGCGAGTAAGTTCTTGAACTGTCCGAGGGTCGCCCAAACCTCGGCAGTTCCAACAAAGGATCGTCATGGCTCCTGACAGGCGCGTTCCTCCGCGCCTGTCAGTTGACCAGCGGCCCCAAGGCTGGTTGCCTCCCTTTCAGCTTGCTTCTCACTGCCATCAGATTGCAGTCCTTCTTCTGTCGACCAAGTGCCACGGCTCCTCTTGCTGCTCTCAAAACTGAAACAGAAGTTTCCACCCTCATCCAGCTGCATTGGGTCAAGGTCTTCCACGCCACGCTTGCCAAGTCCCATCATCTTGCCTCCTACCAACAAGTCTACGTCTCCCACTCCTGGAGCATTCGCATGTACTAATGGATCACCCCCCTGAATGTTTGCATACAGTAGCTTTGTGGAGTCCGTCTCGCTAGATCCTTGATGGCACTCTGCATGTGTCCTACCACCTGTATGTTTGATCACCTGTCCCTGATGTTCATGCTCAATCCTGCTATGTGCATCCGCGCACACCTCTGTTCCTATGTTCTCTCTTTTTGCTATTTCCTGACGCTGACTTAACAGTGCGGCTTTACGTGCAGCTATGCCCGCTGAGAGTGCAGCAGCGACCTGGCCAACACTTGGGTTTCTTCTTGTTGTCTGTGTGAGCGATCGTGACGGGCCACGGCGCTGTCGACCAGACTGCTTCGGGCGGCCATACCTAGTCCATGTACCTTTCTTCGCAGCTAGCTGCCCCGGAACACTACTCTGAAACTCTCCCATCTGTTTGCTCATATCTGTCTTTTCCCCGACAATGTCCAGATTATTAACAGCATCCACTACATCCTTTACGACCTGAGCGATCAAGGGGTCAGTGGTCGTACGCTCTTCATCAGTACTGTTAGGTATGCCATCTTTCCTCCCTGATACCTTTGCTACATTCCGCGGATGGCTGCCGTTTCCTGAGTCATCCTGAGGGACACACTTCCAACCCGACGGTGATGGCGAGTTGAACTGGAGGTTGCGCTTAGCCTTGCTCTGTTCACCAGGCATATAGAAACTTCTATGCTCAAACATTTTGTATGGCGAAGCCCGCTGCTCAGTGCTAAAACGAACAATCTTCTCTTCCTCTGGAATCAGGCAAGAGCTCTGTGTGTGTCCAATAAAACCACAAAAGAAGCAAAAGTGTGGGACACGTTCATACTTTACCGGGCATCTCTTCTTCTTCCTCTCCGGATCACTGATATCTTCAATGACTATCCATTTGCGAAGTGGCTTGGAAACTATGTGTTCAATCCTGACGCGCAGAAAATCATCAAAAGCTCTCCCCTTATTGTCTGTGTGAACCATCCTCACCGCACCAAGTTTTTTCCCCACTTCTCTTCCAAATATGTCATCCATCATTGGCAATGGCAGATCAAAAATCCTCGCCCACATCGGCAGGATAACGATAGGAACCTCCGATGGCGACGTCTTTCCATCGTATGCCGTCACGAGGAGAGCGTCGTTGTCGTGAGTCCAGGGGCCTCCCCTTAGGACATGTAGGTAGTCACCCTCCTGTTCAAACTCGACAATGAACCGGTTGTTTGCAATCGGTTTCTCCCACAGACCACCATAAGGTTTCCACACCCTACGCATGGTGGTGAAAAGTGCATTGGCGCTGAAAACTTTTGTCGTGAGGAAAAAAGCCACGATGATCCACTTACTGAACTTTTTTGCAGCCTCAGCCAGATCCACACGTACAACATCCTCTTCATCTTCCAGACGGTCCAGCTGAGTCGGCACGATGTTCAGGTTATTCTTCTTCGTCATGCTACAACCTGGTGCCGCTGGCTTCATCGCCTGCTTTCTGCCATCTCCCTCCTCGATCTCCTTGCCATGGCGACGAGCCATTGGCGTAGCACTCTCCCCCATACCGCTTCCTTCCTTCCCTTCCCCTCCCATGTTCTTCCCTACACCCTGGTTCAGGTTGCCAACCATCTCTCTTGTGTGTTTTGGTGTATGGTCTTTTTGCTTGCGTGGGTACTCTGCTTCTTGCCATTGCCTTTTAAGCCTGTTTTCTTGCCGTCGGCCTTCCATGAGAAGCCATAGCCTTTCCTTCTTCTGCCCCTGATTTTCATTCCTATACGCATCAGCAGTATCTCCTTCCACCCTTCCTCTCTCTAGTCCAAGATTTCTTTCTTGTCCCGTATCCTTCCATGGCCTTTTCTCATACAGCCAGATCATCACATGGTAGGCTACCTTCGATCCCATGCTTTTTTCCGGCCGTCCCAATCCCCTTCCTGTTCGCCGTTCAACTTCCCATGCATCAGCAATGAAGTACATGGTTTCATACCTAGTATGTAGGATTGCATTCACCTTTAGGTCGTCGCCGATCGTGAGACCTTTCTTCTCCGTCAAGCCAGAGGCAACCTTCCTTACCGGCATCTTCCTTCCCCTGCCATCCTCCACATCTTCCTTCTGTGATGTCCCGATCTCCTTCCCTCCTTCACAATTTCCATGTCGCCGTCCTGGAATTTTCTTCTCTACCTGCCCCGGATCTCTGGTTCCCCTTTCCAGTAGATCCCACATCCTGTCTCTCATCTCTTCTATCATCGGAAGTAGATCGCCGCCGATTGGCCTGGGGGGCCTCTTGAGGTCGCAACCTTCCTTCTTCATTTTCTTCAGAGCTTCCCGTGCACGCGCGCGCATCTCCCCCACATCGAGGAAAGGCTCTTGCGAGGCCCCCTCTCTGCCCAATCCAGCGCGCCCCTCCACAGAGGAGCCGCCCCTGGTCGTCGTAGCCCAAGGCTTCGCCATCTCGGTAGTTTCAGGCCGCCGGCGGCGTGTTTTGTAATCAAGTTGAAACTTCAAAACATCTTTTTTTTACTTTTTCGATAGCTAGAGTTTTTTTGGGGGGATGTGCAGGGTTTGATTTTGGCACATATTGTTTTCCAAACTCCCTTTAGCAATATTATCCTTGGTGTTTTGCATTTTACCGGATGGGAGGATATTTTATACAGTTGGTTTGGCAGCTATATGCTGGGCTATCTGGAATGCCAGGAACAAAGGTAGATTTAAGAAAAAGATGATTGTGTCCCATTTGAAGTTGTATTCTCTGCTTGCTTATTATTGTTGTCTTAGGCAGGACTTCAGAAGGCTGAATATGTTGTGGAGCTAAAGGTTGGGGCGATGTTGCTCAGGTCTACGATGGCCAATCTTATTCGTATGTGCCAAGGTATGATCAAGGGAGGGAACAATTGAAGAATGGCTAGAGGTGGAAAGAAGGTCATCCCTATGAAAAGCTGGACCTTTTTTTCGTGATAGCCTAGTTGTGTCTCGGAATGGTGATGCATGTTATCTGTTTGGGTATTCTGTTGTTACCTATCTATAATAGTGTAGTTTCTAAACTTCTAAGTGGTTTCGGGTTGTCAGATTTTTGCCCCGTGGTATGGGATCCGATAAGGGGTGTATGCAATGGGCTTCCTGGGAATGCTCGAACTCGCATTCCTCTTTCCCGTCTCGTATATCCCAGTTCGGTAAGACTATGCATTTTCCTATGCTTAGAGTGGAAAGGGGGAACCCGGTTCAAGAGAAAATGTCACATGTTTGGAATCGGTAGTATGCCTCCTTTCACACAAAGATTTTTTTATCTCTCAACTTATCTCCAAGTGTTTCTTCTATGGTCCCTGTTTTTTTAGCTGCAAATTTTACCGTAAGCTTTTAGTGTCGGGTAGATTTGGTCCTTGGTAGTGCCATTCTTCGGTCAAACCATGTTTTGTGTTGACGTGCATGATTTTAGCCACATCATCACTCTAAGGTGGAAATCACCCCACTTGTCATTGAGGGTTCAGCGGAGGCAGCACCTCATGAGAGCAACTCTAGCAGAGTCGTCAAAACACTAAATCTGCATAATAACTGCCGTATGGAGCGCATATAGCAAAAACATCTTTAGCAGAGTCACCGTACGGTCGCTATCGCCACACATACATTATGGTGCGTCATCCATATCTTGCCTTCCCATCCGAAATATTTGGCGGCTCGGGATCAACTTTTGGAGCACACTTCATCTAACAAAACCTGTGACGCAAAGTAAACTTGACGTGCCCCCTCCCCGCACCCCTCACTGTGGGAATGGAAAGGAAACTCAGGAAGAAAGATGTCCCATTGACAAAGAGAGTTGAAACCGGAATGGACGAGAGAATGTGGAGAGGGCTCAATGGTGAAAAACTTGAACATGGCTAGCCAGGCCAGCGTGGTGAAACGGTACTATCTGTTACACAAACGATAAATTAAAGAGAAAACTAAGCACTGGACACACACAGGCCTTGTGGTATAGATGTTTTTCACGTGCTACGTGATACGTCTCCGTCGTATCTATAATTTTTTATTGTTCCATGCCAATATTATTCAACTTTCATATACTTTTGGTAACTTTTTATACTATTTTTGGAACTAACATATTGATCCAGTGCCCAGTGCCAGTTCCTGTTTGTTGCATGTTTTATGTTTCGCAGAAACTCCATATCAAACAGAATCCAAACGGGATAAAAACGGACGGAGAATATTTTTGGAATATTTAGAGAATTCCGAAAGAAAAATCCACGCGAGACGGTGCCCGAGGGAGGCATGAGGCAGGGGGCGCGCCCCACCCCCTAGGCGCGCCCCTGACCCTCGTGGGCTCCCCGTAAGGCGGTTGATGACCTTGTTCGGCCGCAAGAAAGCTAATTTTTGGAAAAAAATCACGATAAAGATTTCAGTCCAATCAGAGTTACGGATCTCCATATATAAAAAACGGTGAAAGGGCAGAACCAGAGAACGCAGAAACAGAGAGAGACAGAGAGACAGATCCAATCTCGGAGGGGCTCTCGCCCCTCCCACGCCATGGAGACCAAGGACCAGAGGGGAAACCCTTTTCCCATCTAGGGAGGAGGTCAAGGAAGAAGAAGAAGGAGGGGGCCTCTCTCCCCCTCGCTTTCGGTGGCGCCGGAGTGCCACCGGGGGCCATCATCATCACCGCAATCTTCACCAACAACTTCACCGCCATCATCACCAACTCTTCCCCCCTCTATGTAGCGGTGTAACCCCTCTTCTACCCGCTGTAATAATCTCTACTTAAACATGGTGCTCAACGCTATATATTATTTCCCAATGATGTATGGCTATTCTATGATGTTTGAGTAGATCCGTTTTGTCCTATGGGTTAATTGATGATCGTGATTGGTTTGAGTTGCATGTTTTATTATTGGTGATGTCCTGTGGTGCTCTCCGTGTCGCGCAAGCGTGAGGGATTCCCGCTGTAGGGTTTGCAATATGTTCATGATTTGCTTATGGTGGGTGGCGTGAGTGACAGAAGCACAGACCCGAGTAAGTAGGTTGTTTACGTATGGGATAAAGAGGATTTGACACTTTAATGCTATGGTTGGGTTTTACCTTAATGATCTTTAGTAGTTGCGGATGCTTGCTAGAGTTCCAATCATAAGTGCATATGATCCAAGTAGAGAAAGTATGTTAGCTTATGCCTCTCCCTCATATAAAATTGCAATAATGATTATCGGTCTAGTTATCGATTGCCTAGGGACAAATAACTTTCTTGTGACAAAAAGCTCTCTACTATAGCTAACTTAGTTGTGTCTTTATCTAAACATACCCTACTTTTTATTTACATGCTCTTGATTATCTTGCATACCTAACCAACAACAACCTACATAATACTTCTAGTTTCATACTTATTCTAGGTAAAGCGAACATCAAGCGTGCGTAGAGTTGTATCAGTGGTCGATAGAACTTGGGGGAATATTTGTTCTGCCTTTAGCTCCTCGTTGGGTTTGACACTCTTACTTATCGAAAGAGGCTACAATTGATCCCCTATACTTATGGGTTATCAAGACCTTTTTCTGGCGCCGTTGCCGGGGAGCCATAGCGTGGGGTGAATATTCTCGTGTGTGCTTGTTTGCTTTTATCACTAAGTAATTTTTATTTGCTGTTCTTAGTTGTTTTCTATCTTTAGTTATGGGTAGGAAACGCAAAATACCAAAAAATAGTTGTACCTACTGAACCAATGGTTGAAGAACCACTCAAACTCTATCACACTCTTGAAGCTTATTACTTGGATCATCTTCGATCCCTATGTGCTCGTGCTGAAACCCCAACTAGCTTAGTTGAGGGCAAATCTTTAGATGAGCATGCTTGTTATGTGTGACACCGTATATCTGAAAAAGGGAAACGTTTACTGGATCAAATTCATCGTTTGCAATGCTATGCTGGGAATTTATGCGAAATATATGATTATACTTGTTGTTCTGAAGACCCTAAGAAACACCTTCCCTACCAATGTTTGTTTAGTGATAATGGAATCGTATCTTCTTATGCTAATGGTGCTTATAATTACTATGATGTTCAAAAAATTGAAGAATTTGTTGCTTTTAAGGGTGCTTATGAAATTGCTTGTTTGATTGAAAAGTATGATGCTACTCTTTACAAGTCTGAAAATTTTGCCATAGTTGAATATTGCTATGAGAATTATGCTTATAATGCCTATGTTATACCATATATCGAGGTCTCCTCCGTTGTCCAAGAAGAGATTAATATTTTGCAGGAGTCTATGGAAGAAGAAATTGATGAAACTGTGAGCCCATTGGATGAAAAAGATGATGAGAAGAGCGAAGAACAAAAGGAGGAAGAGCGGATTAGCTACCCATGCCCACCTTCTAATGAGAGTAACTCTTCAACTCATACATTGTTTAATTTTGCTTCGTGCTTACCGAAGGATGATTGTTATGATCCCGTTGATTCATTTGAAATGTCTCTTTTTGATGATGCTTGCTATGCTTGTGGCCAAGATGCCAATGTGAATTATGCTTATGGAGATGAACTTGCTATAGTTCCTTATGTTAAACATGAAATTGTTGCTATTGCACCCACGCATGATAGTCCTATTATCTTTTTGAATTCTCCCAACTACACTATATCGGAAAAGTTTACCCTTATTAAGGATTATATTGATGGGTTGCGTTTTACTATTACACATGATGATTTTGATAGATATAAAATGCATGTGCTTGCTGCTCCTACTTGCAATTATTATGAGAGAGGAACTACATCTCCACCTCTCTATGTTTCCAATACGATAAAATTGCAAGAAACTATTTATACTATGCATTGGGCTTTACTATGTGTGCATGAATTGTTCTTTTATGACATGCCGATGCATAGGAAGAGAGTTAGACTTCGTTCTTGCATGATATATGTTACTTTGTGCTCACTACTAAATTACAAATCATTGTTAATTAAAATTGGCTTTGATATACCTTCGGATCCGGGTGGATTCATTACTTGAGCAGTATATGCCTAGCTTAATGGCTTTAAAGAAAGCACTGCCAGAGAGACAACCCAGAAGTTTTAGAGAGTAATTTATTTTTGTTGAGTGCTTTTATATAGTTTAAAAACAAAAATAAATAAAGAGGGGAACCCAAAACTTTTCAAAAAGAAAAGTGAAAGTGAGATAGACAAGCATTGTTAAAGTGGGGGACGTCCTTGAACTTTGTTCATGCCCATGGAAACTTTGTGAATCTTAATTACCGAAAATTTTCAACAAAAATAATTATCCCCTTGTACAATTCCATTGTATTATAAAAATAATGTGCCAAGGTTTGCATTTAGGATGTTTACAATGCTTGTTGGTTTGTTCGGTGCAGGACAGAAACTTTGGCTATAGTGCGCGATTTTACATTTTTTTACTGGAACGTAAATTGGTTCTGATTCTTTTTGCACTGTCTTTCTATACAAATTTTTTATTTTTCCTAATTTTCGCAGAATTTTTCAAGTATCAGAAGTATGGTGAATGTTCATATTATTACGGACTGTTCTGTTTTAGACAGATTCTGTTTTTGATGCATAGTTTGCTTGTTTTGATGAAACTATCGGTTTATATCAGTGGATTAAGCCATGAAAAAGTTATATTACAGTAGCTACAATGTCAAAACAAAATATGAATTGGTTTGCAACAGTACTTAGAGTAGTGATTTGCTTTATTATACTAACAGATCTTACCGAGTTTTTTGTTGAAGTTTTATGTGGATGAAGTGTTCGATGATCAAGAAGGTCTCGATGTGAGAAGAAGGAAGAGAGGCAAGAGCTCAAGCTTGGGGATGCCCGAGGCACCCCAAGTAAATATTCAAGGATACTCAAGCGTCTAACCTTGGGGATGCCCCGGAAGGCACCCCCTCTTTCTTCAACAATTATCGGTATGTTTTCGGATTCGTTTCGTTCATGCGATATGTGCAATCTTGGAGCATCTTTTGCATTTAGTTTTCATTTTTCTTTTATGCACAATGCTGGTATGAGATAGTCCTTGGTTGATTTATAGAATGCTCATTGCACTTCACTTATATCTTTTGAGTATGGCTTTATAGAATGCTTCATGTGCTTCGCTTATATCATTTGAAGTTTGGATTACCTGTTTTTCTTTACATAGAAAACTGCCATTTGTAGAATGCTCTTTTGCTTCACTTATATTTGTTAGAGCGTGGGCATATCTTTTGTATAAAGAATTAAACTCTCTTGCTTCACTTATATCTATTTAGAGAGATGACATGAATTGGTCATTCACATGGTTAGTCATAAAATCCTACATAAAACTTGTAGATCACTAAATATGATATGTTTGATTCCTTGTAATAGTTTTGCGATATAAAGATGGTGATATTAGAGTCATGATAGTGGGTAGTTGTGGATTAGTAGAAATACTTGTGTTGAGGTTTGTGATTCCCGTAGCATGCACGTATGGTGAACCGTTATGTGATGAAGTCGGAGCATGATTTATTTATTGATTGTCTTCCTTATGAGTGGCGGTCGGGGACGAGCGATGGTCTTTTCCTACCAATCTATCCCCTAGGAGCATGCACGTAGTACTTTGTTTTGATAACTAATAGATTTTTGCAATAAGTATGTGAGTTCTTTATGACTAATGTTGAGTCCATGGATTATACGCACTCTCACCCTTCCATCATTGCTAGCCTCTCTAGTATCGCGCAACTTTCGCCGGTACCTTAATCCCACCATATACCTTCCTCAAAACAACCACCATACCTACATATCATGGCATTTCCATAGCCATTCCGAGATATATTGCCATGCAACTTCCATCATCATCATATACATGACTTGAGCATTTATTGTCATATTGCTTTGCATGATCGTAAGATAGCTAGCATGATGTTTTCATGGCTTGTCCGTTTTTTTGATGTCATTGCTACGCTAGATCATTGCACATCCCAGTACACTGCCGGAGGCATTCATATAGAGTCATATTTTGTTCTAGTATCGAGTTGTAATATCGAGTTGTAAGTAAATAAAAGTGTGATGACCATCATTATTAGAGCATTGCCCTAGTAAGGAAAGGATGATGGAGACTATGATTCCCCCACAAGTCAGGATGAGACTCCGGACTTTAAAAATAAATAAAAGAGGTCAAAGAAGCCCAAATAAAAAAGAGGCCAAAGAAGCCCACCAAAAAAACAAAAAAAAAACAAAAAAACAAAAAAAATGAGAGAAAAAGAGAGAAGGGGCAATGTTACTATCGTTTTACCACTTGTGCTTCAGAGTAGCACCATGTTCTTCATATAGAGAGTCTCCTGAGTTATCACTTTCATATACTAGTGGGAATTTTCATTATAGAACTTGGCTTGTATATTTCGATGATGTGCTTCCTCAAATGCTCGAGGTCTTCATGAGCAAGCAAGTTGAATGCACACCCACTTAGTTTCCAGTTTGAGCTTTCATAAACTTATAGCTCGTAGTGCATCCATTGCATGGCAATCCCTACTCCTCACATTGGCATCAATTGATGGGCATCTCCATAGCCCGTTGATTAGCCGCGTCGATGTGAGGCTTTCTCCCTTTTTGTCTTCTCCACACAACCTCCACCATCATATTCTATTCCACCTATAGTGCTATGTCCATGGCTCACGCTCATGTATTGCGTGAAAGTTGAAAAAGTTTGAGAACATCAAAAGTATGAAACAATTGCTTGGCTTGTCATCGGGGTTGTGCATGATTTGAATATTTTGTGTGGTGAAGATGGAGCATAGCCAGACCATATGATTTTGTATGGATAACTTTCTTTGTCCATGTTATTTTGAAAATAAATGATTGCTTTGTTAGTATGCTTGAAGTATTATTGTTTTTATGTCAAATGATAGACTATTGCTTTGAATCACTCGTATCTTAATATTCTTGCCATGATTAGATACATGATCAAGATTATGCTCGGTAGCATTCCACATCAAAAATTATATTTTTTTTATCATTTACCTACTCGAGGACGAGCAAGAATTAAGCTTGGGGATGATGATACGTCTTTGTCGTATCTATAATTTTTGATTGTTCCATGCCAATATTATTCAACTTTCATATACTTTCGGCAACTTTTTATACTACTTTTGGGACTAACATATTGATCCAGTGCCCAGTGCCAGTTCCTGTTTGTTGCATGTTTTATGTTTTGCAGAAACCCCATATCAAACGGAATCTAAACAGGATAAAAACGGACAGAGAATATTTTTGGAATATTTGGAGAATTCCGGAAGAAAAATCCACGCGAGACGGTGCCCGAGGGAGGCACGAGGCAGGGGGGCGCGCCCCACCCCCTGGGTGCGCCCCTGACCCTCATGGGCTCCCCGTAAGGCGGTTGATGCCTTTCTTCGGCCGCAAGAAAGCTAATGTTTGGAAAAAAATCACGATGAAGATTTCAGTCCAATCGGAGTTACGGATCTCCATATATAAAAGAAACGGTGAAAGGGCAGAACCAGAGAACGCAGAAACAGAGAGAGACAGAGAGACAGATCCAATCTCGGAGGGGCTCTCGCCCCTCCCATGCCATGGAGACCAAGGACCAGAGGGGAAACCCTTCTCCCATCCAGGGAGTAGGTCAAGGAAGAAGAAGAAGGAGGGGGGCTCTCGCCCCCTCGCTTTCGGTGGCGCCGGAGTGCCACCGGGGGCCATCATCATCATCGCAATCTTCACCAACAACTTCACCGCCATCATCACCAACTCTTCCCCCCTCTATGCAGCGGTGTAACCCCTCTTTTACCCACTGTAATCTCTACTTAAACATGGTGCTCAACGCTATATATTATTTCCCAATGATGTATGGCTATCCTATGATGTTTGAGTAGATCCGTTTTGTCCTATGGGTTAATTGATGATCGTGATTGGTTTGAGTTGCATGTTTTATTATTGGTGCTGTCCTGTGGTGCTCTCCGTGCCGCGCAAGCTTGAGGGATTCCCGCTGTAGGGTTTGCAATATGTTCATGATTTGCTTATGGTGGGTGGCGTGAGTGAAAGAAGCACAGACCCGAGTAAGTAGGTTGTTTACGTATGGGATAAAGAGGACTTGATACTTTAATGCTATGGTTGGGTTTTACCTTAATGATCTTTAGTAGTTGCGGATGCTTGCTAGAGTTCCAATCATAAGTGCATATGATCCAAGTAGAGAAAGTATGTTAGCTTATGCCTCTCCCTCATATAAAATTGCAATAATGATTACCGGTCTAGTTATCTATTGCCTAGGGACAAATAACTTTCTTGTGACAAAAAGCTCTCTACTAAAGCTAACTTAGTTGTGTCTTTATCTAAACAACCCCTACTTTTTATTTACATGCTCTTTATTATCTTGCATACCTAAACAAAAACACCTACATAATACTTCTAGTTTCATACTTGTTCTAGGTAAAGCGAACATCAAGCGTGCGTAGAGTTGTATCGGTGATCGATAGAACTTGAGGGAATATTTGTTCTGCCTTTAGGTCCTCGTTGGGTTCGACACTCTTACTTATCGAAAGAGGATACAATTGATCCCTTATACTTGTGGGTTATCAAGACCTTTTTCTGGCACCGTTGCCGGGGAGCCATAGCGTGGGGTGAATATTCTCGTGTGTGCTTG
Organism: Triticum aestivum; assembly: GCF_018294505.1. Lineage (NCBI taxonomy): Eukaryota > Viridiplantae > Streptophyta > Magnoliopsida > Poales > Poaceae > Triticum > Triticum aestivum. The sequence continues at coordinate 12,337,037 of NC_057806.1, read as the reverse complement.
TTTGCTTTATCACTAAGTAATTTTTATTTACTGTCCTTAGTTGTTGTCTATCTTTAGTTATGGGTAGGAAACACAAAATACCAAAAAAATAGTTGTACCTACTGAACTAATGGTTGAAGAACCACTCAAAATCTATCACACTCCTGAAGCTTATTACTTGGATCATCTTCGATCCCTATGTGCTCGTGCTGAAACCCCAACTAGCTTAGTTGAGGGCAAATCTTTAGATGAGCATGCTTATTATGTGCGACACTGTATATCTGAAAAATGGAAACGTTTACTGGATCAAATTCATCGTTTGCAATGCTATGCTTGGAATTTATGCGAAATATATGATTATACTTGTTGTTCTGAAGACCCTAAGAAACACCTTCCCTACCAATGTTTGTTTAGTGATAATGGAATCGTATCTTCTTATGCTAAGGGTGTTTATAATTCCTATGATGTTCAAAAAATTGAGGAATTTGTTGCTTTTAAGGGTGCTTATGAAATTACTTCTTCGATTGAAAAGTATGATGCTACTCTTTACAAGTCTGAAAATTTTGCTATAGTTGAATATTGTTACGAGAATTATGCTTATAATGCCTATGTTATACCATATATCGAGGTCTCCTCCGCTGTCCAAGAAGAGATTAATATTTTGCAGAAGTCTATGGAAGAAGAAATTGATGAAATCGTGAGCTCATTGGATGAAAAAGATGATGAGGAGAGCGAAGAACAAAAGGAGGAAGAGCGGATTAGCTACCCATGCCCACCTTCTAATGAGAGTAACTCTTCAACTCATACATTGTTTAATTTTGCTTCGTGCTTACCGAAGGATGATTGCTATGATGATTGTTATGATCCCGTTGATTCATTTGAAATATCCCTTTTTGATGATGCTTGCTATGCTTGTGGCCAAGATGCCAATATGAATTATGCTTATGGAGATGAACTTGCTATAGTTCCTTATGTTAAACATGAAATTGTTGCTGTTGCACCCACCCTTGATAGTCCTATTATCTTTTTGAATTCTCCCAACTACACTATATCGGAAAAGTTTACCCTTATTAAGGATTATATTGATGGGTTGCATTTTACTATTACACATGATGATTTTGATAGATATAATATGCATGTGCTTGATACATCTCCAACGTATCTACTTTTCCAAACATTTTTGCCCTTGTTTTGGACTCTAACTTGCATGATTTGAATGGAACTAACCTGGACTGATGCTGTTTTCAACAGAATTACCATGGTGTTATTTATGTGTAGGAGCAAACATTCTCGGAATGACCTGAAACTTCACGGAGACACTTTTCAGAAAATAAGAAAAATACCTGCCAAAGATGAAGGCCAGGGGGCCACCTCCTTGCCACGAGGGTGGGGGGCGCGCCCCCTACCTCGTGGGCCCCCTGTTGCCTCTCCGACTCCAACTCCACCTCCATATATTGAGTTTCGGGGAGAAAAAAATCAGAGAGAAGAAATCATCGCGTTTTACGATATGGAGCCGCCGCCAAGCCCTAAAACCTCTCGGGAGGGCTGATCTGGAGTCCGTTTGGGGCTCCAGAGAGGGGAATCCGTCGCCATCATCATCCTCAACCATCCTCCATCACCAATTTCATGATGCTCACCGCCATGCGTGAGTAATCCCATCGTAGGCTTGCTGGACGGTGATGGGTTGAATGGGATCTATCATGTAATCGAGTTAGTTTTGTTAGGGTTTGATCCCTAGTGTTCACTATGTTCTGAGATTGATGTTGCTATGACTTTGCTATGCTTAATGCTTGTCACTAGGGCCCGAGTGCCATGATTTCAGATCTGAACCTATTATGTCTTCATCAATATATGAGTGTTCTTGATCCTATCTTGCAAGTCTATAGTCACCTATTATGTGTTACGATGCGTTAACCCCGAAGTGACAATAATCGGGATACTTACCAGTGATGACCACAGTTTGAGGAGTTCATGTATTCACTATGTGTTAATGCTTTGTTCCGGTTCTCTATTAAAAGGAGGACTTAATATCCCTTAGTTTCCGTAAGGACCCCGCTGCCACGGGAGGGTAGGACAAAAGATGTCATGCAAGTTCTTTTCCATAAGCACATATGACTATATTCGGAATACATGCCTACATTATATCAACGAATTGGAGCTAGTTCTGTGTCACCCTAGGTTATGACTGTTACATGATGAACCGCATCCGGCATAATTCTCCATCACCGATCCATTGCCTATGAGCTTTCCATATATTGTTCTTCGCTTATTTACTTTTCCATTGCTATTGCTATCATCACTACAAAATACCAAAACATTACTTTTACTATTGTTACCTTTTGATACCGTTATCACTACTATCATATTACTTTGCTACTAAACACTTTGCTGCAGATATTAAGTTTCCAGGTGTGGTTGAATTGACAACTCAGTTGCTAATACTTGAGAATATTCTTTGGCTCCCCTTGTGTTGAATCAATAAATTTGGGTTGAATACTCTACCCTCGAAAACTGTTGCGATCCCCTATACTTGTGGGTTATCAAGACTATTTTCTGGCGCCGTTGCCGGGGAGCATAGCTCTATTCTTTGAGTCACTTGGGATATATATCTGCTAATCATTATGAAGAACTTGAGAAATCCAAAAACCAAGATCTACCCCTCAACCATGAGGGGAGGTAAGGAACTGCCATCTAGCTCTGCACTTGATTCACCTTCTGTTTTGAGTAAGCTTGCGACACCTACACCTGCTTCTGCTATTCGTTCTGATATGTCGCATGTTATTGATGACGCCACTTCTGCTATGCATGATACTTATGATGAAACTACCTCTATGTCTGATACTACTATGCCACTTAGTGACTTTCTTGATGAACAACTTGCTAGGGCTAGAGAAATTGAAAATATTGAATCTAATGATACTGATGAAAGTGATGATGAAGAACCACTTGCCATTCCTAAGGGTAATGTTTTTGATCAAGATGCTTCTTTAGCTATTTTAGCTTGCAGAAATAGAACTGAACTTAAAAGATTATTAGCTAAATGGAGTAAGCAATCTCTAAACGCTAGAATGAAACCTGACCCTGCTTATGCTACTTCACCTATCTTTGTTACTGATAAGGATTATGAATTCTCTGTTGATCCTGATATAATTACTTTGGTTGAATTTGATCCTTTTCATGGTTATGAATCTGAAACTGTTGTGGCACATCTTACTAAACTGAATGATATAGCCACCCTATTCACTAAAGATGAGAGAACTCACTACTTTTACATCCTTAAAATATTTCCGTTCTCATTAAAGGGTGATGCTAAGATATGGTTTAATTCTCTTGATCCTGGTTGTGTGCGTAGTCCCCAGGATATGATTTATTACTTCTCTGCTAAATATTTCTCTGCTGATAAGAAACAAGCTCCTTTAAGGGATATATATATAATTTTGTGCAAATTGAAGAAGAGAGTCTCCCATAAGCTTGGGGGAGGCTTCTCCAATTACTTAATGCTTTGCCTGATCATCCTCTTAAGAAAAATGAAATACTTGATATCTTTTATAATGGACTAACCGATGCCTCCAGAGATTACCTGGATAGTTGTGCTGGTTCCGTTTTCAGGGAAAGAACACTGGATGAAGCTAAAATTCTATTGAATAATATGTTGACAAATGAAAATAATTGGACACCCCCGGAGCCAATTCCTGAGCCTATTCCTAAACCAACTCCGAAGAAGAGGGGTATTCTATTTCTCAGTCCTGAAGATATGCAAGAGGCAAAGAAATCTATGAAAGAAAAGGGTATTAAAGCTGAAAATGTTAAGAATTTACCTCCTATTGAAGAAATACATGGTCTTAATTTACCGCCTGTTGAAGAAACATATAATCCAAATCCTTTACCTATTGAAGAAACTCATGTCTTGATAACCCGACACGGGTAGTAAAGGTAAATTCTCTCTATAGATATGATAAAGTTGTAATCCCATTTACTAAATTTGCTAGCCCATGCTTAGATGAGTTTGATAAATTTATGGCTAAGCAAGAAGACTTTAATGCTTATTTTGGTAGACAACTGAAATATAATTCAAATATGCTTGGACACTTGAGTGATTATATGGCTAATGTCAAAGGTGAACTTAAACTTATTAGTAAACATGCTTCTATGGTTACCACTCAAGTAGAACAAGTACTTAAAGCTCAAAATGATTTGCTCAATGAATTGAATAGTAAGAATAATGATAATGCTGTTAGAGTTATGACTAGAGGTGGTAGAATGACTCAGGAACCTTTGTATCCTGAAGTCCATCCTAAGAGAATTGAGCAAGATTCTCAGAGAAATAATTTAGATGCACCTAGTTCTTCTAAAAAGAAGAAAAAGAAAAATGATAGGACTTTGCATGCTTCTAGTGATCCTATTGTTGAAACACCTGAGAATCCAAATCATATTTCTATTTCTTATGCTGAAACACAACGTGGTAATGAAACTGAAACTAGTGATAATGTTAATAATAATGTTCATGATGATCCTCAACCTAGTAATGATAATGATATAGAAATTGAACCTGATGTTGATCTTGATAACCCACAATCAAAGAATCAACGTTATGATAAGAAATACTTTGTGTTGGGGAACGTAGTAATTTCAAAAAAAATCCTACGCACACGCAAGATTATGGTGATGCATAGCAATGAGAGGGGAGAGTGTTGTCTACGTACCCTCGTAGACCGACAGTGGAAGCGTTATGACAACGCGGTTGATGTAGTCGTACGTCTTCACGGCCCGACCGATCAAGCACCGAAACTACGGCACCTCCGAGTTCTAGCACACATTCAGCTCGATGACGATCCCCGGACTCCGATCCAGCAAAGTGTCGGGGAAGAGTTCCGTCAGCACGACGGCGTGGTGACGATATTGATGTTCTACTGTCGCAGGGCTTCACCTAAGCACCACTACAATATTATCAAGGACTATGGTGGAGGGGGGCACCGCACACGGCTAAGAGAACGATCTTGAAGATCAACTTGTGTGTCTAGGGGTGCCCCCTGCCCGCGTATATAAAGGAGCAAGGGGAGGAGGCCGGACGGCCCTAGGGCGCGCCAAGGAGGAGGAGTCCTCCTCCTAGTAGGAGTAGGACTCCCCTCTTTCCTACTCCTACTAGGAGGGGGAAAGGAAGGGGGAGAGGGAGAAGGAAAGGGGGGCGCCGCCCCCGCTCTCCTAGTCCAATTCGGACCAGAGGGGGAGGGGGTGCGCGGCCCACCCTGGCCGCCCCTCTCTCTCTCCATTAGGGCCCATAAGGCCCATTACTTCTCTCGGGGGGGGGGGGGGTTCCGGTAACCCTCCGGCACTCCGGTTTTCTCCGAAATCACCCGGAACACTTCCGGTGTCCGAATATAGCCGTCCAATATATCAATCTTTATGTCTCGACCATTTCGAGACTCCTCGTCATGTCCGTGATCACATCTGGCACTCCGAACTAACTTCGGTGCATCAAAACTCATAAACTCATAATATAACTGTCATCGAAACCTTAAGCGTGCGGACCCTACGGGTTCGAGAACAATGTAGACATGACCGAGACACGTCTCCGGTCAATAACCAATAGCGGAACCTGGATGCTCATATTGGCTCCCACATATTCTACGAAGATCTTTATCGGTCAGACCGCATAACAACATACGTTGTCCCTTTGTCATCGGTATATTACTTGTCCGAGATTCGATCGTCGGTATCTCAATACCTAGTTCAATATCGTTACCGGCAAGTCTCTTTACTCATTTCGTAATACATCATCTCGCAACTAACTTAATAGTTGCAATGCTTGCAAGGCTTATGTGATGTGCATTACCGAGAGGGCCCAGAGATACCTCTCTGACAATCGGAGTGACAAATCCTAATCTCGAAATACGCCAACCCAACATGTACCTTTGGAGACACCTGTAGAGCTCCTTTATAATCACCCAGTTACGTTGTGACGTTTGGTAGCACACAAAGTGTTCCTCCGGCAAACAGGAGTTGCATAATCTCATAGTCATAGGAACATGTATAAGTCATGAAGAAAGCAATAGCAACATACTAAATGATCGGGTGCTAAGCTAATGGAATGGGTCATGTCAATCACATCATTCTTCTAATGATGTGATCCCATTAATCAAATAACAACTCTTTTGTTCATGGTTAGGAAACATAACCATCTTCGATTAACGAGCTAGTCAAGTAGAGGCATACCAGTGACACTCTGTTTGTCTATGCATTCACACATGTATTATGTTTCCGGTTAATACAATTCTAGCATGAATAATAAACATTTATCATGATATAAGGAAATATATAATAACTTTATTATTGCCTCTAGGGCATATTTCCTTCAGTCTCCCACTTGCACTAGAGTCAATAATCTAGTTCACATCGCCATGTGATTCAACACTAATAGTTCACGTCACCATGTGATTAACACCCATAGTTCACATCGTCATGTGACCTATACCCAAAGGGTTTACTAGAGTCAGTAATCTAGTTCACATCGTTTATGTGATTAACACCCAAAGAGTACTAAGGTGTGATCATGTTTTGCTTGTGAGATAATTTTAGTCAACGGGTCTGTCACATACAGATCCGTAAGTATTTTGCGAATTTTATGTCTACAATGCTCTGCATGGAGCTACTCTAGCTAATTGCTCCCACTTTCAATACGTATCTAGATCGAGACTTAGAGTCATCCAGATCTGTGTCAAAACTTGCATCGACGTAACTTTTTACGACGAACCTTTTGTCACCTCCATAATTGAGAAATATTTCCTTATTCCACTAAGGATAATTTTGACCGCTGTCTAGTGATCTACTCTTAGATCACTATTGTACTCCCTTGCTTAACACAGTGTAGGGTATACAATAGATCTGGTACGCAGCATGGCATGCTTTATAGAACCTATGGCTGAGGCATAGGGAATGACTTTCATTCTCTTTCTATCTTCTGCCGTGGTCGGGCTTTGAGTCTTACTCAATTTCACACCTTGTAACACAGCCAAGAACTCTTTCTTTGACTGTTCCATTTTTGAATTACTTCAAAATATTGTCAAGGTATGTACTCATTAAAAAAACTTATCAAGCGTCTTGATCTATCTCTATAGATCTTGATGCTTAATATGTAAGCAGCTTCACCGAGGTCTTTCTTTGAAAAACTTCTTTCAAAACACTCCTTTATGCTTTGCAGAATAATTCTACATTATTTCCGATCAACAATATGTTATACATATACTTATCAGAAATGCTGTAGTGCTCCCACTCACTTTCTTGTAAATACAGGCTTCACCACAAGTCTGTATAAAACTATATGCTTTGATCATCTCATCAAAGCGCATATTCCAACTCCGAGATGCTTGCACCAGTCCATAGATGGATCGCTGGAGCTTGCACATTTTGTTAGCACCTTTAGGATTGACAAAACCTTGTGGTTGTATCATATACAACTCTTCTTTAATAAATCCATTAAGGAATGCAGTTTTGTTTATCCATTTGCCGGATTTCATAAAATGCGGCAATTGCTAACATGATTCGGACAGACTTAAGCATAGATACGAGTGAGAAACTCTCATCGTAGTCAACACCTTGAACTTGTCGAAAACCTTTTTGCGATAATTCTAGCTTTGTAGATAGTAACACTACTATCAGCGTCCGTCTTCCTCTTGAAGATCCATTTAATCTCAATGGCTCACCGATCATTGGGCAAGTCAATCAAAGTCCATACTTTGTTCTCATACATGGATCTCATCTCAGATTTCATGGCCTCAAGCCATTTCGCGGAATCTGGGCTCATCATTGCTTCCTCATAGTTCGTAGGCTCGTCATGGTCAAGTAACATGACCTCCAGAACTGGATTACCATACCACTTTGGTGCGGATCTCACTCCGGTTTACCTACGAGGTTCGGTTGTAACTTGATCTAAAGTTACATGATCATCATCATTAGCTTCCTCATTAATCGGTCTAGTAGTCACAGGAACAGATTTCTGTGATGAACTACTTTCCAATAAGGGAGCAGGTACAGTTACCTCATCAAGTTCTACTTTCCTCCCACTCACTTCTTTCGAGAGAAACTCCTTCTCTAGAAAGGATCCATTCTCAGCAATGAATAACTTGCCTTTGGATCTGTGATAGAAGGTGTACCCAACAGTCTCCTTTGGGTATCCTATGAAGACATATTTCTCCAATTTGGTTTTGAGCTATTACATAAGAAAAAGTTTCATCTTGTCATTTCCTCCTTCTAGAAAATCTAGGTCAATAAGCCAGCGTCATACTCAATTTGCTGACATTGGTTTCTCATAGAAAAATATTGTGAAGAATAATCCACTTGATTCGGCTTCCAAAGTGCCGGTTTAAGAAATATTGGTCTTGAAATATTCATCTGATATTCAGCCGGTTTGAAGATGTAAAAACTTGCCGGTTTAACATTACCAAAATGGCCGGGCTATAAAAACTGATGATCCCGGATTATGACCGTTTATAGACGCCGGGTTATGATTGTTGCCAACGCCGGTTCACACAATTAATCTTCCTGATTTGCCAAAAACTGAGAATTTGAAGATGTTCCTCCTTTATATGCATATTACCTGTAGCCCCCAAGTCTTAAGAGGAGAAAATAATGATAGCTTAAGACTTGTGTCAATATAAATGTTGCAACCTTGAAGAAATCCAGATTGTTCATCTCAGTTACTAGTCACAACTGAATATTCCACATATGTAGCCCCCAAGTGTCGGGTTGTTATGCTTGCAGCAACCTGGGACTTGTAATTGCCTTATACTCATAAAAACTTCAACCAATGTAGCCCCCAAGGGCCAGGTCATTATGCAATAATGAGCAGGGACTTTGTAGATATGATCATGTAGACTTGAATTGTTGACAGGAGCAATTGGTAGCCCCCAAGGGCTGGCTCATTATGATATGATGAGTCGGGTCTTCAATAAGATGAGCAAAAAATTACTTTGCATTAGCCCCCAAGTGTCATGGTGCATGCTCGAAACGACATGAGACTTGCATATTTGATATAATCTCAACTTTGAATAATGTAGCCCCCAAGTGCCGGGTCGTAAGCCTGCAGTGACTTGGGACTTTATTCCTTCCATTGCAGAATAAATCATATTCATATCCATTGCGCTAAAGCGACTTTGAAAACCTCAATCATAATATTAATAACCATAATAAAAATCCAGCCATGTTTGCTATTTGAATAATATAATCCAATGATTTATAAGCGCATGATTCCAATGGCGTAATCCAAATATATGCTGGCGACTTATAGTCCAAAGCCAGGTCGGTTTAATAAACACTGGATAATTTCTCATCATATACTGGCGACTTATCGTCTTAAAGACAGGCCGGTTTAATAAACACCGGATAATTTATCATCATACTGGCGACATATAGTCGAAAGCCAGGCCGGTTTAATAAACACCGGATAATTTATCATCATACTTTATTCAACCTGTTTCTGCATACAACAAGTTTAAAGTGTCCTGGCGGTTTACGCCGGACGGGTCAAATGCCCAACATATAACCTGGGTTGATAACCAAGGCTACACTTAAGAATAATCAAATATGAAATATATCATACCTGTGACATTGAATCACATTGTTGGTTTACCAACTTTTTTTAGTAAAGGTAATAACCCAAATTTTGAGTACTGATAACTCCTTCCATATTGTTTCGGTTTATAATAAACCGTACCGGGTCGTGATAAACACCGGATTAACCATATATAATACTGGCGACTTATAGTCGAAACCAGACTGGGTTAATAATCGCCGGATTATAATTAGTCATGTACTGACAACTTGTAGTTGAAAGTCAAGCCGGGTTAATGAACACCGGTTTACTCCGTAATAAGATGGTAACATAAAATCAAACCGGGCAGATAGTCTCCGGATTAAGATTTGACCGTGTTCCGCCAATTTGTAATTGACAGTCGAACCGAATTAACAATGTCGGTTTAAAAACGCAACAGAAGTAAAAGGTCTTTAGCAAAAAAGAACAGAATTCAAGCAAAGGCAAAGAAAAATCATTTGCAAATGAGGCTTTAAGCCGATCAAGAGGCATTACCATGGTCGGACACGACCAAGCCCCCAACAGGCGTAGCTATGGTTCAAGTCAGCCAGGTCCCCAAATGATGTGTTGGCATTACGCCGATCAAGAGGTGTAGCGATGGTTCGGGTTCGACCAAAGCCCCCAAGTGATGCTGTGGCACTAGGCCGATCAAGAGGCGTGACTATCGTTCAGACATGACCAAGTCCCCAAGTGATGTTGTGGCTTTTCGCCTACCAAATGGCGTTGCTATGGTTCGGACGCGAGCAAGCCCCCAAGTGATATTGTGGCATTGCGCCGATCAAGAGGTGTAGCTATGGTTCGGATACGACCAAGCCCCCAAGTGATCAATAATATGATAAGCCATTAAGGCATGATACCCATATTTGAACCGCGCATCATGGCAGCAGGTCCTCTTTGGCACCCTTTAACTTTTTGCAAGAGATAAAATCTTTCTTGAACCGGGATTTTGAACCGGATATTGGGAGCTTCAAAGCTTTGTGGGAGACATCTTTCCCTTGAACCGTATTTTAAACCGGAATCTTTATTTTTAGCTGGAAATTTTCTGACGGCCCTTAAACTCAAACTTGCAAGAAGTTAATTCCTTTTTGAACCGGACATTTTTAAACCGGATTTGAGAGCTTCAGAGATTTGCAAGAGATAGTTTCCTCTTGAACCGGATTTGAACCAGATACTAAGGGCTTCATCGCTGTGTGGGAGACGGGATTCCCCTTAAACCGGACTATAAACCGGAAGCATCATTGTGAGCCGGAATATTTCTGACGGCCTTTAAATTTTCATCAATATAACAGTAGCCTCCGGGACCGAGTTATCTTTCTCTCCAACATCCTGGGGTTCTTGACTTCACTAAAAAAACGGCATATAGTTGAATCATATCATTGTAGCCCCCGAGTCTCAAGGTGACTTGAGGAGTTGGCTTGAGATTCTCCGTGTTTGATCATAGCAGAAGGTGTATATCATTGATGCTGATAACGCGATGTGAATCCACTGAAAGTTGAGGCGACTGCGGCGGGTTATAAATGATCCCATACGAGCCGTGTCAGCAACTCGGCCAATGGTTCCTTCCAACTGGCGATTTGAAGTTTAACCAAAACTGTAGTGGCGGCGACTTGTGCGCCTGCCCATTGAGCCATCCAGTGCAAACGGCGGTTTATGATAATTTGCCTCCAATTTGAAAGAAAACCGGGCTACCCAAGCTGTGACTTGCTCATACCCAATAAACAGCTCATGCAGACAGATGCGGCCAGGTATGTTGATGTAGACCAGGCCGCGAGAGACGGACGACAAGGACGACCGCAACATCAGAGGCGGCACAAATAAATGAATCGGCCGCGACATTGTAAGCCAGTGCGGACGCGGAAAATCGGCACCGGTGTCGTAAACCGGCACAGACGGGCGAGTTAACGTAGACCGGGTCCGCAGAGGCGGCGACTTTGTGCACGTCCATTGAACAATGACCAAACGCGATCCCGGCAAGTCGATGTAGACTGGGCCGCAAGAGCGGCGACTTGTGTGCATCCATTCATCATGTAATATGTCTTGGACTATCGCCAGGCGGGATATTATCAACCCGTGCTCCATACCCGTGGTATAAACCACATTTTGTAATGAATAATGATCCTGTATATAAGAATATACAAATCAAAGTAATTTGTTTTTGAAAAAAATAACATGTGCCAATAAAATATATTTAGAAAGATATCACCTGATTCATTCACAGATGATCCCTTTCAACATGACAGAGGCAGTTTAGGCAGATAGGCAACTCAATATAACCCCTGGAGGCTCAAGCAGACCGGCGATTCAATTAGCCCCGGCGGCTCAGGTAAACCGGCGACCTGGGGCGTAACCACGATGACGGCAGCGGGTCTTTAGTAGAAGGCCGCGGAAGTGAGCAACAAGGCAGGTCAACAGAGCGGAGGTGGCGCTCAATGACCCAGTACTTAGAGCGGCGGGTCTGAGGCAGGTGAAGCGAGCATAAGCTCTCTGGAGGAATCCCGACGCGGATGTACGGGCGTGGACCAGCTTCTACAACACACGTTGGCATGAAAATACAGCCCAGTTCAACCATAGCATCTCGTGCTTCTTCAGTCCACTCACCGTCCAATTACCCTTTAAATGCTTCAATAAGAAAATCCATGCAATATCCATCATGACTGTCAGGCAACACCGATGGTACTTTGCTTCGTAATCCATTTTTCTCCATTAGTAACTGGATGCATGGCTCTTTATACATGTCATAAAATTCTGTGTGAACAATTGATCTTCCACGTCAAGCCTGTGAGTAATTTAGGGACAGTCCATACTCCACTTGGAGATCACAAGCCATATCTCTTGGCCTAAAATACGGGCCATCACATAGCTTTTCCTTAATAATATTAACAACCCATCGCTGTGTCCCCAAATGATGACCTTTCACAGTTTCAGCTTCACAGGTGTGTTTCAGACAGGCCCGGCGGTTCGGCGTATAGTGACCCAACGTGATTCGAGAGCAGGGGCAGGGGCACAGGGCCAACGAAGACCGGCGGCTCGATGTGCATCCTCTGCGGAGGCGTGCGGGGAACGGCCTCAACGGCTGGTCAACCACTTGGCGGTGGCGGCGCACAGTGGACGCGGGCAGCTCAAGGTCGACACGTGGTGTGCCAACAGCGGCTCATAGCGGATGCACCCGACCATGGCAGAGGCGAGAGACCGTGATAAAGGCTCTCTAACACGGCGCGGCAGAGGAGGCGCTCAGAGGCGGAGGACCTGGCTGGGCGGGTCGATCCCATGGCGGCAGAGAACAGCGGCTAAGCGCAGGACAGCGGCTCTCCGTTGCCGGCGACTCACGGCAACGGGGCGGCTCTCGCAGCAAGGAAGAGGCGCAAGGAGGGGATCCGATGGCGACTTGAAGTGAGGTTTGGGCGACTCAATCCGGCGCAGCAGCGGGTGGAAGACAGGCGTGGCCGGCGAAAGGCGCGGACGGCGAACGAAGACTCAAGGCCGGCTCATGCGGCAGCGCAGGGCATTGCGAGGGTGACCCGGTGAGGCAGGATCCAGCTCAAGGCTGCGCTGGTCGAGGCAGGTTGCAGTCGGCGCGGACGGGGCAGTGCCAGCGCGAGACAAGCCGGCAGTGATGACGCTGGTGAGGCGGGCCACGGTAAGGGCATCTCCAGCCGTTTGGCCCCCCAGGGCGCCTAAATAGAGCGGCCTGGAGGCGTGCCGGCGCTAGTTCGGCCCCTGGGGGCAACCTAGCTCCCAGTCACGCCCCCAAGCGCCGGCCCCAGGATGCGGGAAATTTAAAACTTGGTCGTTCCCGCCCACAAAAGATGCCACAAATCCGGCGATCGGACGTAGCCTGGCGTTACAAAAAACAGAGCACCGCACGCCGCAAGTTCGCGTGCATGATTCACTCGGCGGGGTCGGCTCCAGGCGTTGGCGGAGTCGGCGTGCGCGGGCTCGGCGGTGTCGGAGCTGCTTCGGTGCTGGGATGTGTCGGTGCGGCTTCGGCACTGCTGGGCGGCGACGTAGAGGCGTCGTTCGGGCTTGGCGTCCATGTGGTCGTGGGCGCGGGAGCTTGCGTCGTCGGCATCGTCTGCGTTGCCGTCCACATCTGATTCAGGATAAGGCCGCGCTCCACCATGTACCACGCCCTGAGCTCCTCCTCGTCGCTCTAGAGCATGTCTGCCCCGCCCATCAGAAAGGCCATGTCGGTGTTCCTCTTCTTCGCGGTGACGTTCGTCCGGAGCAGGTCGAGCTTGATGGCGCTGTTCTTCATCAGCAACGACCACCGCGCCTCGGTCTTCTCTTCACGTAGGATGGCCCGGGCCTGGGCGTCGGTGTGGCAATGCTTGATGGACTCCTGCACTCGCGCGGTTGTCGCGTCGGCGTTTTCCCCTTCTTTCCCAATTTGTGGCCGTCCGGCCGCCCCTCACTCGCGCCCGGAGTCGTCGCGTCCGGCTTGTATGTCTCCTTGGCCTTGTCGAGGGCACGTCGGACTTCCGCCCACTTCTCGCACTTGTCGAACTCGGCCTTGATGCGGTCCCAGTACATCTCCAAGCTCTGGTTCGCGCCGGTGGTTGGGTCAAGGCAGACGACTTTCCATGCTTCGGCGAGGCATTCCTCCTCCTTGGACGTCCACTTGATGCGCAGTTTGCCTGACCTAGCCGCCCGCTTCTTCTTCTTCTTGCGCCCCTTCATCGGAACAGGAGCCGGCTCTTCCTCCTCCTCCTCCTCCTCCTCTTCCTTCTCCTCCTCCTCCTCGGGTTCCTGCGCTTCGTGTGCGTCCTCTCCGGTGGCTTCGATGGCGGCGCCCTCGGCTTCTTCTGCTTCGGCTGGGCCACGGTGCCAGTCATGGTTGCTGCCGCGCGCGGCATGGTGTACTTCTTCGGCGGCATGGCGGCGACTGGAAGGCGAGCTGGAGGGGGTTTGGCGGGAGAAAGGGAGAGAATGGTGGGAGGAAGGCGAGCGAGCGGGGGAGATGCGAGGGAAAAGCGTCAAGAAATGGCGGGAAAAAGCCCTCGGGTCACCGCCAGGGCAGGCCCACACGCCTTTTTCGCTTGCGCCGGCTCCCCAAGCGCCCCCAGGGCGCCGGGTTCGGCCTGGGTTCGCCGGCACCAGTTTTTGCCCAAGCCGGCGAAAAACGGGCTTCTGGGGGCGCGACTGGGCCGTTTTTTGGCGCTGGCACGGCAAAATCGCCTAGGGAGGGCCTGTTGGGGGCGCGGCTGGAGATGCCCTAAGGCGGCAGCAGGAGGCGGGTCAGGGCAATGTATCCAACAGCGGAGCTCGCCTCCGTCTCCACTTCCGGGTCGCGGCCGGTCCGATGGATCCACATATGTGTTCCCTTCTGGGTAGTGGCCCGTTTTCCTGTTTTGACTTTTCTTCCATCTAAATCTTGGTAGCCCATCGAATGTGGCTCTGGCTATTGAGAAATAGTAGACAATCCTAGTCTTTTGCTTGATATGTCCAGTAGTACTTGTTTGATTGATATGTGCCTTCTTGTATAGAAGCACTTGCCAATTGATTTGTAATCTCCCGTTGTGATGTTAGGGAATAGCAGCGGGAAAGCGAGGTGGAGGCGGTCACGGTCTGGTAGCCAGGCGTGGCGCAAAGGCAACAGCTCGATGTGAGGTCGTCCGAGTCCTTTTTTGTTTGACTTGTCGTCCATGCACAAAGTAGCAGTAGGATCTACAATCGGATTCGATGGATCGCTTTGCCTCGGCGATGCGCAGATAAAACGCCAAACCCTCGTATCCTTCAAATCTCATCGGCTGTAAATCCGGATTTAATGAATATGACTCTGACGTAGACCCTTCCAAATAGGTTCCATTGTTAATTGCTAACCACACTTTCCATTGTCCAACGTGACCATTGCCAGGGCGATTTGACTTGGCTTGGCAACTTGCAGAACCTTGACTCATCTAGATCGAATCTGAACATGTTGTTTTGACTGCTCGTCAATGACGTAGATCCTTCTGAAACTGACTTTCTTCATCCGGTAAATTATGAAATTCTCGATCTCCTGGGAGGATCCCTCCAAGAACTCAACACCACCGTGCGCAGGCCCCACGGTGGGCGCCAACTATCATGGATTTGTCACGGCAGATGTCCTTAGTGTCAGGACTTAGTCGCGAGGCCAACGCATCTATGTGGTAGCTTGAGAGGGGTTGAGTGGGATGAGAGACGCAGGGCGGATCAACACACAAGACAAGGATTTAGACAACTTCGGGCCCTGGGAAACATCATCCGGAATAGCCCTACATGCTGTTTGTGGCTAGATCTCATTATCATCACAAGGGAGACGCCGTAAACTGGCTCTTTGTGTCTAGCCCTAGAGATTGTTTCTTGCTTGTCCCTTTTGGGGAGTCCTGCCCCTCCTTATATATGTTGAAGGGGCGGTTTACATGACTAGTCCTAGTTGGATTAGGATTACTCTATTACAAGTGGATTCCTAGTCTTGCTTCCTTTGTAAGGGAATATTCCTTGTGCTTTCCTCATAAACCGGCCTTCTAGGCAATAGGCCTTGTCATCCATCTGACCCGCCCGCCGGGTTACTAATGAACCGCCAAGACCGGGCGGGCAGCCCGTGAACCGCCAAGCTCCGGGCGGGTTACCAGTGAGTCGTCCAGTCCGGCCGGGTTATACTTCCGGCCGGTTTACGCCACGGGGTATATCCCCGACACCCGCCACGAGCTTCAACACTCATCGGATCGCATACATCAGTATGTATTATTTCCAATAAGTCCGTTCCTCGCTCCATTGTTCCGGAGAACAGAGTCTTTAGTCATCTTGCCCATAAGGCATGGTTCGCAAGCACCAAGTGATTCATAATCAAGTGATTCCAAAATCCCATCAGCATGGAGTTTCTTCATGCGCTTTACACCAATATGACCTAAACGGCATTGCCACAAATAAGTTGCACTATCATTATTAACTTCGCATCTTTTGGTTTCAATATTATGAATATGTGTATCACTACGATCGAGATCCAATGAACTATTTTCATTAGGTGTGTAACCATATAAGGTTTTATTCATGTAAACAGAACAACAATTTATTCTCTTACTTAAATGAATAACGTATTAAAATAAACATGATCAAATCATATTCATGCTCAACGCAAACACCAAATAACACTTATTTAGGTTCAACATTAATCCCGAAAGTATAGGGAGTGTGCGATGATGATCATATCAATCTTGGAACCACTTCCAACACACATCGTCACTTCACCCTTAACTAGTCTCTGTTTATTCTGCAACTCCCGTTTCGAGTTACTAATCTTAGCAATTGAACTAGTATCAAATACTAAGGGGTTGCTATAAACACTAGTAAATTACACATCAATAACATGTATATCAAATATACTTATGTTTACTTTGCCATCCTTCTTATCCGCCAATCACTTGGGGTAGTTCCACTTCAAGTGACCAGTCCCATTGCAGTAGAAGCACTTAGTCTCAAGCTTAGGACTAGACTTGGGCTTCTTCACTTGAGAAGCAACTTGCTTGCTGTTCTTCTTGAAGTTCCTCTTCTTCCCTCTGCCCTTTTCTTGAAACTAGTGGTCTTGTCTACCATCAACACTTGATGTTTTTCTCGATTTCTACATTCGTCAATTTCAGCATTACGAAGAGCTTGGGAATCGTTTCCGTTATCCCTTGCATATCATAGTTCATCACGAAGTTCTACTAACTTGGTGATGGTGACTATAGAATTCTGTCAATCACTATTTTATCTGGAAGATTAACTCCCACTTGATTCAAGCAATTGTAGTACCCAGACAATATGAGCACATGCTCACTAGTTGAGCGATTCTCCTCCATCTTTTAGCTATAGAACTTGTTGGAGACTTCATATCTCTCAACTCGGGTATTTGCTTGAAATATTAACTTCAACTCTTGGAACATCTCATATGGTCCATGACGTTCAAAATGTCTTTGAAGTCCCGATTCTAAGCCGTTAAACTTGGTGCACTAAACTATCAAGTAGTCATCATATTGAGCTAGCCAAACGTTCATAACGTCTACATCTGCTCCTGCAATAGGTCTGTCACCTAGCGGTGCATCAAGGACATAATTCTTCTGTGCAGCAATGAGGATAAACCTCAGATCACGGATCCAATCCGCATCATTGCTACTAACATCTTTCAACACAATTTTCTCTAGGAACACATCAAAATAAACATATGAAAGCAACAACGCGAGCTATTGATCTACAACATAGATATGCTAATACTACCAGGACTAAGTTCATGATAAATTAAAGTCCAATTACTTAAGAACTCCCACTTAGATAGACATCCCTCTAATCCTCTAAGTGATCACGTGATCCAAATCAACTAAACCATGTCCGATCATCACATGAGATGGAGTAGTTTCATTGGTGAACATCACTATGTTGATCATATCTACTATATGATTCACGCTCGACCTTTCGGTCTCCGTGTCCCAAGGACATATCTGTATATGCTTGGCTCGTCAAGTATAACCTGAGTATTCCGTGTGTGCAACTGTTTTGCACCGTTGTATTTGAACGTAGAGCCTATCACACCCGATCATCACGTGGTGTCTCAGCACGAAGAACTTTCGCAACAGTGCATACTCAGGGAGAACACTTCTTGATAATTAGCGAGAGATCATCTTAAAATGCTACCGTCAATCAAAGCAAGATAAGATGCATAAAAGATAAACATCGCATGCAATCAATATAAGTGATATGATATGGCCATCATCATCTTGTGCTTGTGATCTCCATCTTCGAAGCACCGTTATGATCACCATCGTCACCGGCGCGACACCTTGATCTCCATCATAGCATCGTTGTCGTCTCACCAATATTATGCTTCTATGACTATCGCTACCGCTTAGTGATAAAGTAAAGCATTACAGCGCAATTGCATTGCATACAATAAAGCGACAACCATATGGCTCCTGCCAGTTGTCGATAACTCGGTTACAAAACATGATCATCTCATACAATAAAATTTTGCATCATGTCTTGACCATATCACATCAAAACATGCCCTGCAAAAACAAGTTAGACGTCCTCTACTCTGTTTGTTGCAAGTTTTACGTGGCTGCTACGGGCTTAAGCAAGAACCAATCTTACCTACGCATCAAAACCACAACGATAGTTTGTCAAATTGGTGCTGTTTTAACCTTCACAAGGACCGGGCATAGCCACACTCGGTTCAACTAAAGTTGGAGAAACTGACACCCGCCAGCCACCTGTGTGCAAAGCACGTCGGTAGAACCAGTCTCGCGTAAGCGTACGCGTAATGTCGGTCCGGGCCGCTTCATCCAACAACACCGCCGAACCAAAGTATGACATGCTGGTAAGCAGTATGACTTATATCGCCCACAACTCACTTGTGTTCTACTCGTGCAAATAACATCAACACATAAAACCTGGCTCTGATACCACTATTGGGGAACGTAGTAATTTCAAAAAAATTCCTACGCACACGCAAGATTACGGTGATGCATAGCAACGAGAGGGGAGAGTGTTGTCTACGTACCCTCGTAGACCGACAGCGGAAGCGTTATGACAACGCGGTTGATGTAGTCGTACGTCTTCACGGCCCGACCAATCAAGCACCGAAACTACGGCACCTCCGAGTTCTAGCACACGTTCAGCTCGATGACGATCCCCGGACTCCGATCCAGCAAAGTGTCGGGGGAGAGTTCCGTCAGCACGACGGCGTGGTGACGATCTTGATGTTCTACTGTCGCAGGGCTTCACCTAAGCACCACTACAATATTATCGAGGACTATGGTGGAGGGGGGCACCGCACACAGCTAAGAGAATGATCTTGAAGATCAACTTGTGTGTCTAGGGGTGCCCCCTGCCCCCATATATAAAGGAGCAAGGGGAGGAGGCCGGCCGGCTCTAGGGCGCGCCAAGGAGGAGGAGTCCTCCTCCTAGTAGGAGTAGGACTCCCCTCTTTCCTACTCCTACTAGGAGGGGGAAAGGAAGGGGGAGAGGGAGAAGGAAAGGGGGGCGCTGCCCCCCTCTCCTAGTCCAATTCGGACTAGGGGGGGAGGGGGCACGCGGCCCACCCTGGCCGCCCCTCTCTCTCTCTCCACTAGGGCCCATAAGGCCCATTGCTTCTCCCGGGGGGGTTCCGGTAACCCTCCGGCACTCCGGTTTTCTCCGAAATCACCCGGAACACTTCCGGTGTCCGAATATAGCCGTCCAATATATCAATCTTTATGTCTCGACCATTTCGAGACTCCTCGTCATGTCCGTGATCACATCCGGGACTCCGAACTAACTTCGGTACATCAAAACTCATAAACTCATAATATAACTGTCATCTAAACCTTAAGCGTGCGAACCCTACGGGTTCGAGAACAATGTAGACATGACCGAGACACGTCTCAGTTCAATAACGAATAGCGGAACCTGGATGCTCATATTGGCTCCCACATATTCTATGAAGATCTTTATCGGTCAGACCGCATAACAACATACGTTGTTCCCTTTGTCATCGGTATGTTACTTGCCCGAGATTCGATCGTCGGTATCTCAATACCTAGTTCAATCTCGTTACCGGCAAGTCTCTTTACTCATTCCATAATACATCATCTCGCAACTAACTTATTAGTTGCAATGCTTGCAAGTCTTATGTGATGTGCATTACCGAGAGGGCCCAGAGATACCTCTCCGACAATCGGAGTGATAAATCCTAATCTCGAAATACGCCAACCCAACATGTACCATTGGAGACACATGTAGAGCTCCTTTATAATCACCCAGTTACGTTGTGACATTTGGTAGCACACAAAGTGTTCCTCTGGCAAACGGGAGTTGTATAATCTCATAGTCATAGGAACATGTATAAGTCATGAAGAAAGCAATAGCAATATACTAAACGATCGGGTGCTAAGCTAATGGAATGGGTCATGTCAATCACATCATTCTTCTAATGATGTGATCCCATTAATCAAATAACAACTCTTTTGTTCATGGTTAGGAAACATAACCATCTTCGATTAACGAGCTAGTCAAGTAGAGGCATACCAGTGACACTCTGTTTGTCTATGTATTCACACATGTATTATGTTTCCGGTTCATACAATTCTAGCATGAATAATAAACATTTATCATGATATAAGGAAATAAATAATAACTTTATTATTGCCTCTAGGGCATATTTCCTTCACTTTGTTGCTAGGAAACATGGTAAAGAAAGAGAGCCTTGGGTTCATAAACCCATGGCCTTTCCTCCCAAACATCCAAGAAAAGGATGATGAGGATTTTGGGCGCTTTGCTGAAATGATTAGACCTATCTTTTTACGTATGCGATTAACTGATATGCTCAAAACCAATCCTTATGCTAAGTACATGAAAGATATTATTACAAATAAAAGAAAAATAACGGAAGCTGAAATTTCCACCATGCTTGCTAATTATACTTTTAAGGGTGGAATACCAAAGAAACTTGGAGATCCATGAGTACCCACTATACCATGCTCCATTAAAAGAAATTATGTTAAAACTTCTTTATGTGATCTTGGAGCCGGTGTTAGTGTTAGGCCTCTCTCCTTATATCGTAGACTTGATTTGAATAAGTTGACACCTACTGAAATATCTTTGCAAATGGCTGATAAATTAACTGCTATACCTGTCGGTATTTGTGAGGATGTGCCTGTTGTAGTTGCAAATGTTACTATTTTAACGGACTTTGTTATTCTTGATATTCCCGAGGACGATATTATGTATATTATTCTTGGAAGACCCTTTTTGAATACTGTAGGGGCTGTTATTAATTGCACTAAAGGCAATGCCACTTTTCATGTTAATGGTAATGAGCACACGGTACACTTTTCGAGGAAACAACCTCAAGTTCATAGTATCAACTCTATTGGAAAAATTCCATCAATTATATTTGGAGGTTTTGAATTTCCTCTTCCTACTGTCAAGAAGAAATATGATATTCTTGTTATTGGGGATGTTCATATCCCCGTTGAGGTAACATAGTGTTATTCGAAATTTCTCCGGTTCCATGTTATTCCGAATGAGTTCGTTAACAAGACTTGATCAACCTTTTTAGTGGATTCCTTTTGATGATCATGAGATGGATGAAACTAGAAGGCACAACCTTTTGTACCCCACTTTTACTTTCTGTTATTTATATTAAATAAAATAAAAATAAATATTTTTTTGTCAGTTATCTGATTATCCGTGCAATATAAAAATACCTCGAAAATAAAAGTTCTCCAAATGCCCTGAAAATTAAATATGATTTTTTCTAGAATATTTGAGGATTTATGGAACTGAGAACACACCAGGGGGTCAACCACCTGCCCACGAGGGTGGAGGGCGCGCCCCCTGCCTCGTGGGCCCACGGTGGCCCTCCTCCACTTATCCTTTCACCCATACACTCCTTCTTCCTCCCCCAAACACGAATAACCAGCTCAAACCCAAGTCCAAGCTCGTTTTGCTGCCATTTTCGATCTCCTTGCTCAAAGCACCTCACACAAAACTGCTTGGGGAGATTGTTCCTTGGTATGTGACTCCTCCATTGGTCCAATTAGTTTTTGTTCGAGTGCTTTATTCATTGCAAATTTTTGCTGCTTAGGTGACCCTGTTCTTGAGCTTGCATGTCAAATTTATATGGTCAAAAGTAGTTTTGATGCATGATATAGGCCCTAGGCACTTGTAGGAGTAGTTGCTATCAATATTATTGGGTTTGGTTTACTTTTATTTTGAAGTTACTAAAAAATTTCAGAATTTTTCAGAGGAAGAAAAATGCTTAGGAAAATGTTCCAAGGTGGTTCTTCAAGGAAGCAAGGACCCAGGCTTGCAATGCGTGATGCCGACGAAGAGCCACCAAGAGACGCTCCAGTGCGTCCTTGTGAGTGGCCTTCTGAAAATTTTATGGATTGAGCGGGAATAAAAGAAGAATTCAACGCATATTTGCGTAACGTTGATCTCGTGAGCTTCGAGGAAGAGAAGTGTAGTCAGTATCATAATCTCACTAGTTCCTTTGTGAGGAGGTTTGAATTTTCAACTTCACGTAATTCTCCAATTGTCCTGTTTGATCTTTATGATAAATCTTATACCATGGACTTAGAGGATTTTACCACTGCATGCAAACTTCCACAATGGGGTAGTATAAGGGATCCCCGCAAATATGAATTTAGAGATTTTCTTGCTAGCATAACTGTGGGGGAATCTAGAGATATTACACAAGCTACCATAGGGAGCATTCACTTTCCTGCTATACATTATTTTGCTCTCTTCATAGGTAGATGCATAAATGGTAAAGATGAGGCATGTCACATGTGTGTCCCCGATCTCAGTATTCTTAGGAGTGCTGTGTTTGGAGACCAATCATATAATTTGGGAGCCATTGTTGCACGTAGGTTGCACCTTAATAGATATAATAGAGATTTCTTTGGTGGAATTTATGCAACCCACGTAGCTAATTTTCTTGGTATAGATGTATGCGAAGATGATATTGAATTACCCCTGCCTATCTAGATTTTAATGCTATGGTTCACCACCAGTTTGTCGAGAGGAACGAATCACCTCTCTAGTATCGACTAATCTTTGACAGACGCCGTGCTATCCGTATTACTCTCCCTGCTCCTGCTTTCTTTGATTATCAGGCAAGAGGAGAATATACTATTACCAGAGAGGAGGCAGATGAGTGCGAGAGGAGAGAGGAGGCCGCTCGTCACCACGCTGCAGCTCAGCAGGCGATAGATGCTGCATCGCAGTACGACCCCAGCTACTATTATGGATATCAGCCAGGCCAGCCGTGGCCATAGACCAACTTAGGCCCAAAGCCTAAGCTTGGGGGAGTACGTATTTCCCACCGACATTACATTTATGTTCACACACTCATTGCTAGATGTCGGTGCTCATACTTTTTCATTGTATCATCCATGCTAGTTTATTTTCCTTTTTATGGTTTCTTCTTGTGTGTTTAATAAACCTTAATAAAAACCAAAAAATTAGTTGTAGCTTTTAATTAGTTTACTTTCCATGCTTATAGTAGTAATTAAAAAGAAAACCCAAAAAGATTTCCTGTTCTTCTTTTGCTTGTTGGGAGCTTTCCCGTGTAAATAGTTTTATTTCTTTTCTTTTCTTTGAGGGTCGATAGGAGAAGACCATAATTAAATTGTTGAAGTGGCTCTTATATTCATTATTGTTGATCTGACAAAAGAGCCCATAATGCCTTGTCTTCTCCTGTTTATTGAATGCCTGCAGATTCCAGCTTAGTCCAATGCACGTGCACTATTATTATTATTCACATCGTTCGATCGTGCAAGTGAAGGGCAATTATGATGATATATGATGGACTGGCTGAGATGAGAAAAGCTGGTATGAACTCGACCTCTTTTGTTTTTGTAAATATGATTAGTTCATCGTTCCTAATTCAGCCTATTATGAATAAACATGTTTGCAATGACAATTAGAGATCATAGTTTCTTGTGCCATGCTTGATTCGCTATGAGTTATAATGGGTTACCTTGCGTGCCAACATGCTATTAAAATGGTTATGATGTGGTATGATAGGGTGGTATCCTCCTCTGAATGATTTAAGTGACTTGACTTGGCACATGTTCACGCATGTAGTTGAAATAAAATCAACATAGCCTTCACAATATTTATGTTCATGGTGGATTATATCCTACTCATGCTTGCATTCAGTGTCGATTAATTTTAATGCATGTTCATGACTGTTGTCGCTCTCTAGCTGGTCGCTTCCCAGTCTTTTGCTAGCCTTCACCTGTACTAAGCAGGAATACTGCTTGTGCATCCAAACTCCTTAAACCCCAAAGTTATTCCGCATGAGTCCACTATACCTACCTATATATGGTATCTACCTGCCGTTCCAAGTAAATTTGTATGTGCCAAACTCTAAACCTTCAAATAAATATCCTATTTTGTATGCTCGAATAACTCATGTATCAACTAGGGTTGTCTGTATCTTCCATGTTAGGCGGGTTATTCTCAAGAGGAGTGGACTCCGCTCCTCACTCACGAGATAAATGGCTGGTCACCGGGATGCCCAGTCCCATGCTTTATGCAAACTAAATCAAAATAATTGCAAACAAAACTCCCCCTGGGGCTCTTGTTAGTTGGAGGCACTCGTTGTTTCGAGCAAGCCATGGATTGATGCTTGTTGGTGGAAGGGGGAGTATAAACTTTACCATTCTGTTTGGGAACTGCCTATAATGTGTGTAGCATGGAAGATATCACCATCTCTTGGTTGTTATGTTGACAATGAAAGTATACCGCTCAAAATATTATTCACCACCGTCTCAAAACCGAGCTCTGGCACCTCTACAAATCCCTTCTTTCCTCTGCGAAGGGCCTATCTATTTACTTTTATGCTGAGTCATCATCCTCTTATTAAAAAGCACAAGTTGGATAGCACCGATGTCATTTGCATTCATTACTGTTAGTTTACATTGAATATGACTTGACTGGATCTCTTTTACCATGAATTACAATGTCTAGTCAGTCCTTGGTCTTTAAAGGTGCTATGCATTTATGTTTTGCGGTCTCAGAAAGGGCTAGCGAGATACCATCATGTTATATCATATTATGATTGTTTTGAGAAAGTGTTGTCATTCGAGTTTTATTATTATGGCTCGCTAGTTGATTATGCTATTGATATGAGTAAACTTGAGACCTATGCGTTATTGCAAATGTGGTTAGTTATAATCTTTGCTAAAAACTTGAATGATGGCTTTACATATTTACAACAACAAGAGCAAACAGAGTTTGTAAAAGTTTTTATTTATCACTTTCAGTTTGTCAACTGAATTGCTTGAGGACAAGCAAAGGTTTAAGCTTGGGGGAGTTGATACGTCTCCAACGTATCTACTTTTCCAAACACTTTTGCCCTTGTTTTGTACTCTAACTTGCATGATTTGAATGGAACTAACCCGGACTGACGCTGTTTTCAGCAGAATTACCATGGTGTTATTTATGTGCAGGAGCAAACGTTCTCGGAATGACCTGAAACTTCACGGAGACACTTTTTAGAAAAAAGAAAAATACCTGCCAAAGATGAAGGCCAGGGGGGCCACCACCTTGCCACGAGGATGGGGGGCGCGCCTGCCCCCCTAGGGCGTGCCCCCTACCTCGTGGGCCCCCTGTTGCCTCTCCGACTCCAACTCCACCTCCATATATTGAGTTTCAGGGAGAAAAAAATTAGAGAGAAGAAATCATCGCGTTTTACGATACGGAGCCGCCGCCAAGCCCTAAAACCTTTCGGGAGGGCTGATCTAGAGTCCGTTCGGGTCTCTGGAGAGGGCAATCCGTCGCCATTGTCATCATCAACCATCCTCCATCACCAATTTCATGATGCTCACCGCCGTGCGTGAGTAATTCCATCGTAGGCTTGCTGGACGGTGATGGGTTGGATGGGATCTATCATGTAATCGAGTTAGTTTTGTTAGGGTTTGATCCCTAGTGTCCACTATGTTCTGAGATTGATGTTGCTATGACTTTGCTATGCTTAATGTTTGTCACTAGGGCCCGAGTGCCATGATTTCAGATCTGGACCTATTATGTTTTCATCAATATATGAGTGTTCTTGATCCTATCTTGCAAGTCTATAGTCACCTATTATGTGTTATGATCCGTTAACCCCGAAGTGACAATAATCGGGATACTTACCGGTGATGGCCGTAGTTTGAGGAGTTCATGTATTCACTATGTGTTAATGCTTTGTTTCGGTTCTCTATTAAAAGGAGGCCTTAATATCCCTTAGTTTCCGTAAGGACCCCGCTGCCATGGGAGGGTAGGACCAAAGATGTCATGCAAGTTCTTTTCCATAAGCACGTATGACTATATTCGGAATACATGCCTACATTATATCAATGAACTGGAGCTAGTTCTGTGTCACCCTAGGTTATGACTGTTACATGATGAACCACATCCGGCATAATTCTCCATCACCGATCCATTGCCTACGAGCTTTCCATATATTGTTCTTCCCTTATTTACTTTTCCGTTGCTATTGCTATCATCACTACAAAATACCAAAAACATTACTTTTACTATTGTTACCTTTTGCTACCGTTATCACTACTATCATATTACTTTGCTACTAAACACTTTGCTGCAGATATTAAGTTTCCAGGTGTGGTTGAATTGATAACTCAGCTGCTAATACTTGAGAATATTCTTTGGCTCCCCTTGTGTTGAATCAATAAATTTGGGTTGAATACTCTACCCTCGAAAACTGTTGCGATCCCCTATACTTGTGGGTTATCAGTGCTTGCTGCTCATACTTGCAATTATTATGAGAGAGGAACTACATCTCCACCTCTCTATGTTTCCAATACAATAAAATTGCAAGAAACTGTTTATGCTATGCATTGGCCTTTACTATGTGTGCATGAATTGTTCTTTTACGACATGCCGATGCATAGGAAGAGAGTTAGACTTCGTTGTTGCATGACATATGTTACTTTGTGCTCACTACTAAATTACAAATCATTGTTAATTAAAATTGTCTTTGATATACCTTGGGATGTGGGTGGATTCATTACTTGAGCAGTATATGCCTAGCTTAATGGCTTTAAAGAAAGCGCTGCCAGGGAGACAACCCGGAAGTTTTAAAGAGTCATTTATTTATGTTGAGTGCTTTTATATAGTTTAAAAACAAAAAAATAAAGAGGGGAACCCAAAACTTTTCAAAAAGAATAGTGAAAGTGAGATAGACAAGCATTGTGAAAGTGGGGGACGTCCTTGAACTTTTTTCATGCCCATGGAAACTTTGTGAATCGTAATTACCGAAACTTTTCAACAAAAATAATTACCCCCTTGTAAAATTCCATTGTATTATAAAAATAATGTGCCAAGGTTTGCCTTTAGGATGTTTACAATGCTTGTTGGTTTGTACGGTGCATGACAGAAACTTTGGTTGTAGTGCGCGATTTTACATTTTTTTACTGGAACATCAATTGGTTCTGATTCTTTTTGCACTATCTTTCTATACAAATTTTTTATTTTTCGTAATTTTGGCAGAATTTTTCAAGTATCATAAGTATGGTGAATGTTCAAATTATTACAGAATGTTCTGTTTTTGATAGATTCTGTTTTTATGCATAGTTTGCTTGTTTTGATGAAACTATCAATTTATATCAGTGGATTAAGCCATGAAAAAGTTATATTATAGTAGCTAAAATGCCAAAACAAAATATGAATTTGTTTTCAACAGTACTTAGAGTACTAATTTGCTTTATTATACTAATAGATCTTACCGAGTTTTTTGTTGAAGTTTTATGTGGATGAAGTGTTCGATGATCGAGAAGGTCTCGATGTGAGAAGAAGGAAGAGAGGCAAGAGCTCAAGCTTGGGGATGCCCGAGGCACCCCAAGTAAATATTCAAGGATACTCAAGCGTCTAAGCTTGGGGATGCCCCGAAAGGCATCCCCTCTTTCTTCAACAAGTATCGTATGTTTTCGGATTCGTTTCGTTCATGCGATATATGCAATCTTGGAGCGTCTTTTGCATTTAGTTTTCATTTTTCTTTTATGCACCATGCTGGTATGAGATAGTCCTTGGTTGATTTATAGAATGCTCATTGCACTTTGATACGTCTCCAATGTATCTATAATTTTTGATTGCTCCATGCTATATTATCTACTATTTTGGACATTATTGAGCTTTATTTTCCACTTTTATATTATTTTTGGGACTAACCTATTAACCGGATGCCCAGCCCAAAATTGTTGTTTTTTTACCTATTTTAGGGTTTCGAAGGAAAGGAATATCAAACGGAGTCCAAACGGAATGAAACCTTCGGGAACGTGATTTTGTCAACAAACAAGACCCGGGAGACTTGGACCCTATGTCAAGACACAAAAGAGGAGGTGTCGGTGTCAAAACTGGCGGATCTCGGGTAGGAGGTCCTGAACTGTGCGTCTAAGGCGGATGGTAACAGGAGGCAGGGGACATGATGTTTTACCCAGGTTCGGGCCCTCTTGATGGAGGTAAAACCCTACGTCCTGCTTGATTAATATTGATGATATGGGTAGTACAAGAGTAGATCTACCACGAGATCAGAGAGGCTAAACCCTAGAAGCTAGCCTATGGTATGATTGTATGTTGTAGTTGTTGTGTCCTACGGACTAAAACCCTCCGGTTTATATAGACACCGGAGAGGGTTAGGGTTACACAAGGTCGGTTACAAAGGAGGAGATATCCATATCCGTATTGCCTAGCTTGCCTTCCACGCCAAGTAGAGTCCCATCCGGACACGAGACAAAGTCTTCAATCTTGTATCTTCATAGTCTAACAGTCCGGCCAATGGAGATAGTCCGGCTGTCCGGAGACCCCCTAATCCAGGACTCCAACAGTAGCCCCTGAACCAGGTTTCAATGACGATGAGTCCGGCGCGCAGTATTGTCTTTGGCATTGCAAGGCGGGTTCCTCCTCCAAATATACCACGGAAGAATTTAAATATAAGGATAGTGTCTGACCCTGCAAAATAAGTTCCACATACCACCGTAGAGAGAATAATATTTCCACAAATCCAATTTGCTGACTTGTTTTGGCAACACGACATTATGTCATGGCCCGGTGATTATTCGAACCGTTTCCTTTAACTAGCCCTGCACATAACGCGAGGCAGTTTTTTAACATGTCTCGTCGAAGCAGAGATCGTGTCCCCTTATTTCGGGATTCTCATCAATACGGGCGTGGGTAACCCAACCGTGTCTAGGACTCCTAGATTATAGGCAAGTCCCAAACGGCTACAGAGAGGACGCTTGATATTCACCCTCTTTATAAAGGGGCAAGGCTTTTACTTTTTCCCCTCCCGTGCTCAATGGAATCCTTCCCCCACCTCGAGTTCTAACACCCAAAGCCCAGGTTAGGTGCTCCAGACCTTCAATCATGTCCAGATCTAGCCTTCAAGGCCGATGGATGCCCTCCTCCGTTACGGAAGAAGACATCAAGAAGTTGAGGGAGGCCAGATACCTGAATGTCGAGGTTTCGCATCGGCTGCCTGCCCGATGGCAGGTCGTCCCTACTCCTGAACCCAATGAAGACGTCGTGTTCATCTCCCACTTCCTCCGAGGACTAGGCCTCACTCTGGATCCCTTCGTTAGGGGGTTGATGTTTTATTACGGGCTAGATTTCCACGATCTAGCCCCGGACTCCTTTCTCCATATGTCGACATTCATTGTTGTGTGTGAGGCCTTCCTCCGCATTACCCCTCACTTCGGCCTGTGGCTCAAGACCTTTGATGTGAAGCCGAAGATGGTCGAGGGGCAGTATGCAGCGTGCGGAGGCGCATTAATAAGCAAGATAACAGGAGGTCCGTGGCCCAAAGGTTCCTTTCCATAGGTGTCCGGATTATGGCAACATGAGTGCCAAGTGGGTGGCTGCCCCTGCTTTCCGCTCAGGCCCTCCACCACAACTGATGTCATGGATTAGCAGAGGGTTGAGCTGGGGTCCTGCCAAGGATGTGCCTGTACTGCAAAGCCGATCCAAAATCTCTTCGAAGGAGATTTCAGTTTGATTATGGTGGCGCAAGCCATGCTGGTTCGTCGAGTCCAGCCTTGCAAATGCCGGCCCCTCCGCATGTGGGAGTTCAACCCAGAAGGGCCACGTACTATTCAGAATTTCCTTGGCCTGACGCACGAGGAGATGTACAAATCATTCTTCGGACCCCAAATAGAGTGTCCGGATACTACCGAGGACGTGGGCCTGAGCAGCAATCGTACCGCCGACCAAGTAAGTAATCCTTTAGCCGAACACACCGTCTTTTATTTACCACGACGTCATTCTAAGAAGTCACTCTTTGACCAGGACTGGATAACAAAGGCGAAGATGACTCAATGTTCGGCCCCCCTTCCTGAGGGTTTGGAAAATCCAGTACTGGAAAAGATGCTCGAGCTAGCACCTTGCCCGGAGCCCTCAAAGGAAGACAAAGGGGGGAATAATGAGGGCGAAAGCGGACCTCCATCGCTACCTATTTCGACCGAGGGAACGAGCGCCTCCATGAGGGAGGATAACCGAGGGGAGGAATCGGACATTCTCTCACCCCGAGGGAGGAAGAGGATTACCTCTGAAGATCCGGAAACCAAGGTTTCCAAGCGGGAGAAGAAATCTCCGCAAGAGTGTCCTGCCTTGGAGAGTGCTCTTGCCGCACAGAGTCCGCGCGGGGATTAGCCCTCTAACAAGTTGTAAGTAATTAAAAGGTACTTTAATAGTGAAGATATATTACCTTACCTCTGAGGAAAATAACCGAAGTATTTATCTTGCAGTTCGGATCTTTGCCTTTCTCAGCAGAGCTCGTCTTCGGGGGGATCTTCTTCTGGAGATGATGGAGAGCGAAACGCCTCCCCCGGACTCCTCCACTCAAGAAGCAGGCGACCTTGAGGTGTCGTCACGGAGGCCCTCTCCGGATCCGGTGAGGCTAGAAGATAATCCTATAGTCACCCGAAGTCCCCAGCGTCCGGCTCTCGAAGAGAGCAAACAGAAGAGTCCGACACCGATTGGTATGCGGTTGGACATACTGAGAGAGCTGTTGGAGCGAGCGGCCATCTCAGAAGAACACTGTACATTGATGGGTACGGTGATGGAAAGGATCTCATCCGCCAAAAGCGGGTTGCATGATGCCTTTATGAGTCTGCTGACGGGCTTTGAGGTATGTAAAATGATGTACATTTATGATGGTACCACACATTTTTAGGTGTGCCCTGTGTAGATAGTAGCCCCTGAGACTCTGGTTGTCGCCAAGGACGGCGGCAAACAGAGGATCATAGTCCCAGGCAATAACCATACCGCTTTAATGTGCAGGTAGTGGGAGCTCCGGTGGCTAGCCGGACTCATGAGTTTGCCGAACTAAAGCGGCAACTAGATGCGGCAGACGCCGACATCGAGCTTGTTAACAAGCGGCTTGACGAGTCACAGGGTAAGTAATGTTTTTCTGGTGAATGTCACATAATAAGAGAAGCATGATGCCAGTATCTTTAATATGTTGTGACTGCAGACGGAGCTGCCACCGTGGAGACCCTTCGGGTGGAACTTGCCCGAGCCAAGGAACAAGCAAGAATTAGTAATGCGGCTGCTTTGAAGGCAGCCAAAGAGTTAAGAGCCGAGAAGGCCGCGCATTGCGAAAGCAAAGAGAAGATGGCCATAGAATTAAAAGACACTGCCGACCGTTGCCAGTTCCTTGAAAAAGAGAACCGATTGAAGGCAGCGGACCTTGAAAAGGCCACAATGGTAACCGAAGACACTTGCTCTGCTATGAGGGCGAAGAAGGAGGAGCTGTGTGAAGCCGGGGATATTGCGGCTGGGAAGCCCTTTCTGCTGCAGAGGAAGTTCGGGGATCCACGGTATGCCCCTCTGGATCGGCTGTGGAGTTTGGCAGACGCATATATGGACTTGGCGGCGAGCGCTGCCGATGCGGCCAAATACTTCCAAGGTCAAACAGATCATGAAGTGGACAACCTGTTCTGGTCGCAATTCAACGTTCCAGAGCGTCCTCTTCCATTGACTGATCAGCTAGCCGAATGGGCCGAACTAAATAGGTTGTTCGGACTTGCCATGAGGTCTGTCGTGGATCAGCTGTGGCTGGAAAAGCCGAAGCCGAACAGCTATTTCAGCTTAGTGCAGCAGTTCCTTGGTGCGGTGCCACGCATCAATGCGATGAAGAGGTCGGCGTGCATAGAAGGCTCGCGGATGGCCCTTGCCCATGTTAAAGCATACTGGGCGGAGATGGATGCTACCACTGTTGCGGCGCAGGGTTCGGCCATAGGCCGAGTGGCTGCCGAGCACTATTTCGAAGAGGTTCTCGAGGGTGCTCGTTTGATAGAGGCCCAATGCTCGAAGAATATTATGTTTGAGTGACATGTATTCCCATTGTAAACACAATGTTTTTATGAAATTTATTAAGGCTATGTTTATACTTTTGCCTGAAAGTAATATGATGCCTCCTGTGCGGCCATTTCTGTATACATGTGTATAACCTGAAAGATTGCAGTCGTCGGCTTCAGCCCCCACGCATATAATGCGGAGGTGTTCACAGAAGACGCGTGTTCACACTTAACCCAACGTCTTGGTCCTATTAAGGAGGTGATAGCGCAGCGAACGAGGCAACCAGACTATAATGCTTTAACACTTTCACTTAGCCATAGGAGTTTGACAGTGGGGCTACTATATAGCCCCTGTTGGCTCCGCACTCTCCCGAATTCGGGGTGCGTACATGCCTGGCTGGGAAATAGCCCTTCGTTAAGGCGGAGGAATTCTAACATTCCGATAGGTCATCGAGTTGTTGACCATTCTCACGCTATATCCTAACAGTCAGTTTTCGGCTTTGTCTACTGAGGTGCTCATCCGGATGACCCGGGGCACAATCGCAGTAGTTCTCCTAGTGCTGCCTTAGCCGATAGAGCGGAACGTAAGGTACCAAAACATAGGAGCCGGGCAAACCCAACATTTTACCAAAGACATGATTCGGAGCTGATGCATATAAGGCCAAACTCGCGACGCCGAACACTCCCTAAGGTATTCGGTCTTTATGGTATAAACCGGGCCTAAATAGTGCCCTTTGTAAGAAGCCCCTGGTGTCCAGGTACATGCATTATTCTGACGTGGCCACATGCCAAGACGCCAGCATCCTTCTCAATTGTACTGAGAATCCGAGGGATGTGTATCAATAAGAGACAGTAAAAAAGGTTGACGCAGGGTCTTAATCTAAAAAGAATCCTTGGGACGGGTCCCTGCTGCACGTCTGCGCCTGTATCTCCGTTGTGCCGTATCCTGGACGGGTGTAGCACGATGGTCATCTGTAAAAGAGAGAAACTTAGGTGAAAAGTTGTCATGCAAAATTGTAGGTTTGAGGAAACCATGTATAATTCAAGATGAGTAAAAATTGCCACTTGTCTGCGCGCGTTAAGCCCCTTGTATTTGTAATAGGGGTGTGGCTTATCAAACCTGTGTGAGTTACATATAGCTGTGCTGGACTCGTCTAACCATGTCCGTGGTCTTGACGACCTATCAAATGCTTTAGCCGGTGAGGCCCTTTTTAGTGTGCGGCTGCTAAGGCAGTCGCACTCTCTTCGGTACGCAGGGATCGCTTAATATTTCCATTCACTGTAATGATGCCACGTGGACCAGGCATCTTAAGCGTAAGGGAAGTGTAATGCGGTATTGCATTAAAGTGAGCGAAAGCTTCGCATCCAAGTAGTGCTTGAAAGCCACTTTGGAATGGAGCAATGTGGAATGTTAAATTTTCGCTACGGAAGTTATCGGGGAAGCCGAATATAACCTCTAGTAGCAGGGAGCCCATGCAATGAGCCCCTAGGCCTGGCGCTACTCCTTTAAGGGTAGTGTTGCTGTCGCAAATTTTCGCTGGGTCTATCCCCATTTTGCGGATTGTATCCTGGTATATCAGGTTTAAACTGCTGCCACCGTCCATCAGGACTCTTGTAAAGTGGTATCCGTCAATTATTGGGTCCAACACCAGGGCGGTCCATCCTGCACGCCGGATACTTGCTGAGTAATCCCGATGGTCAAAAGTGATCGGTTGAAACGACTAGTGGCAGGACTCCGTGGTGATAGGCCCTTGGGCATATTTATCTGGGAGTGCCGCTTTGTTTTTCCTCTTTATCACGTGTAACACATTTACTGTTTTGACTTCTGGTGGAAATTTCTTTTGTTCCCCAATGTCTTGCTTGAGAGGCTCATCCTCGTCTTCGCTTGGTGTATCCTCCCCCTTGTGTACGGTGTTGAGCTTGCCGGACTGCTTGAAGACCCAACATTCTCTATGGGTATGATTAGCAGGTTTGCCGGGGTGCTATAGATCTGACATACTTGGTCTAGAATTTTGTTTAGGCTGGACAGTTTGTCTCTGGCGCCTTTAGAGGGCGGCTTTTGCTGACTTGGCCGACAGCTTTTGAATCCGGCATTTACTGCCGTGCTCTTCGTGCTGTCTTCTTTATTCCGGTGTTTGTTATTGTTGTTGCGCCATGTTTTCCCGTTTCCATCTCTAACTTCGGATGTCCTGGGGTCGCTGGTGCTGCATCTGGCTAGCCAGCTATCCTCACCCGCGCAAAAGCGGGTCATGAGGCTTGTTAATGCTGCCATTGTTCTCGGCTTTTCTTGGCCGAGGTGTCTGGCAAGCCATTCATCACGGACGCTATGCTTAAAAGCTGCCAAGGCTTCGGCGTCCAGACAGTCGACTATTTGGTTCTTTTTAGTAAGAAACCTGTTCCAAAGCTTTCGGGCTGACTCTCCGGGCTGTTGAGTTATATGACTCAAATCGTCCGCGTCCGGAGGTCGGACATAAGTCCCTTGAAAATTTGCCCGAAAAGCGTCTTCGACCTCTTCGCAGCTTCCAATGGAGCTTTCGGGGAGGCTTTTAAGCCAGTGCCGACCTGGCCCTTTGAGTTTGAGGGGCAAATACTTAATGGCGTGGGGATCATCTCCTCGAGCCATATGGATATGGAGGATATAGTCCTCAATCCAGACCCCAGGGTCTGTTGTTCCGTCGTATGCCTCTATGTTTACCGGTTTCAATCCCTCTGGAAATTCATGGTCCAGTACCTCGTCGGTGAAACATAGGGGGTGTGCGGCACCCCTGTATCTGGGTGTACCGTAGTGTTCGGATGTTTGTTGTGTTGCATCATATGCTGGAGCGTGCCTGTGTGGTCCATAGATGGATCTGGTTGCGCCGTCCTTTTGATGCGAGCCCTCGCATGCATCGTGTATTGGCTTATGTGCAGCATTGCTTGCCGCTCTATGTTGGGCGTGAGGTCGTCTATCCGGCCAGGTGGCCATTTTAATTTTTGGTTGCGGGGGATCTAAGGCCTCCTCATCGAATTCAGGTAGCAACTTCCGCTTCGGGTAGCTCTTGGTGGGGCGATTACGGCCATACTTCGCTGCTGTGTTGAGTACTTTGCTCCATCTGATTTGGAGTGTGTCTTGCGCAACCTTTAGCCTTTGCTTCTGCTTTTTCAGACTCCTCGTGGTGGCAACAAGCCTTTGATGGGCATTCTGTTGCTCCGGGTGTCTGTCCGGTGTTATGTCATCCGGACTATTATCTTTGACAGAATCGGGTTGTTCGGTTTGATTCTCCATGTTGCCGTGGTCCGGCAATGGTTCACCCTGCTCTAACGCTGGGTCTGTATGATCGTTGTTTCTACCGAGGCGTGATTTGGGCGGCGCTTACGTCGCCGCTTTGACTGCTTCTCGAGGGGACAACCCTTCATTGCGTCCTTCCGTTCCTCGTCGTCCTTTTCTTTTGGTGTGTTCACCATGTATACGTCATGTGGTGAAGTGGGCGTCCAGTGCCCTGTGGGCAGTGGTTCCTCTTCGTCTCCCGCATCGTCGTCCATACCGTCGATGTCTTCGGAGTCGAAGTCGAGCATGTCGGTTAAGTCATCGACAGTGGCTACTAAGTGGGTGGTGGGTGGGCCGCGAATTTTTTCATCGTCCGCATCCCAGTCCTGCCGGACATAGTTCGGCCAGGATCCTCCTGACAAGGAGAGAGACCTTAATGAGTTCAGTATGTCGCCAAAGGGCGAGTGCTGAAAAATATCCGCGGAGGTAAACTCCATGATCGGCACCCAATCGGATTCGATAGGAACGGGCACAGGCGGCTCGGAGTCCGTGGCTGGAGAAGGATCCGGCAGTTTAACAACATGGCTCTCGTGCAAGGTAAGGTCGATGTTCGGCTCGATCGCCGCTGAGGGTAAGACCTCCGTGGCGGGGTCCATCCACCCGTCCATGGACGACACAACTAGCTCCGAATTGAGGGTCGGAGTGGCTGTCTGTGTGATCTCCTGGACATTGTCCGATGGTAGAGCTAAATCGTACTCATCGTGACCGCGTGACGCATAAGGCAGAGGCTCGGATCCGTCGAAGATCAAGTCTCCACGGATATTGGCCGTGTAGTTTAACCTTCCAAACCTGACCTGGTGGCCAGGGGCGTAACTTTCAATCTGCTCCAGATGGCCAAGCGAATTGGCCCGCAGTGCAAAGCCGCCAAAGACGAAGATCTGTCCAGGGAGAAAAGTCTCACCCTGGACTGCATTGCTATCGATGATAGTAGGAGCCATCAAGCCTAACGGTGACAACACAGAGGAACTCTCAATGAAAGCACCAATGTCGGTGTCAAAACCGGCGGATCTCGGGTAGGGGGTCCCGAACTGTGCGTCTAAGGCGGATGGTAACAGGAGGCAGGGGACACGATGTTTTACCCAGGTTCGGGCCCTCTTGATGGAGGTAAAACCCTACGTCCTTCTTGATTAATATTGATGATATGGGCAGTACAAGAGTAGATCTACCACGAGATCAGAGAGGCTAAACCCTAGAAGCTAGCCTATGGTATGATTGTATGTTGTAGTTGTTGTGTCCTACGGAGTAAAACCCTCTGGTTTATATAGACACCGGAGAGGGTTAGGGTTACACAAGGTCAGTTACAAAGGAGGAGATATCCATATCCGTATTGCCTAGCTTGCCTTCCACGCCAAGTAGAGTCCCATATGGACACGAGACGAAGTCTTCAATCTTGTGTCTTCATAGTCTAACAGTCCGGCCAATGGAGATAGTCCGGCTGTCCGGAGACCCCCTAATCTAGGACTCCCATAGGAGGCCACGAGGTAGGGGGCGCACCTACCCCCCCCCCCAGGCGCGCCCTCCACCCTCGTGGGCCCCTTGTTTCTCCACCGACATACTACTTCCTCCTATATATACCTACGTACACCCAAACGATCAAACACGGAGCCAAAAACCTAATTCCACCGCCGCAACTTTCTGTATCCACGAGATCCCATCTTGGGGCCTATTCCGGAGCTCCGCTGGAGGGGGCATCGATCACGGAGGGCTTCTACATCAACACCATAGCCTCTCCAATGAAGTGTGAATAGTTTACCTCAGACCTACGGGTCCATAGTTAGTAGCTAGATGGCTTCTTCTCTCTTTTTGGATCTCAATACAATGTTCTTCCCCTCTCTTGTGGAGAACTATTCGACGTAATCTTCTTTTTGCGGCGTGTTTGTTGAGACCGATGAATTGTGGGTTTATGATCAAGTCTATCTATGAATAATATTTGAATCTTCTCTGAATTCTTTTATGTATGATTGGTTATCTTTGCAAGTCTCTTCGAGTTATCAGTTTGGTTTGGCCTACTAGATTGATCTTTCTTGCAATGGGAGAAGTGCTGAGCTTTGGGTTCAATCTTGCAGTGTCCTTTCCCAGTGACAGTAGGGGCAGCAAGGCACGTACTGTATTGTTGCCATCGAGGATAACAAGATGGGGTTTTCATCATATTGCATGAGTCTATCCCTCTACATCATGTCATCTTGCTTAAGGCGTTACTCTGTTTTTAACTTAATACTCTAGATGCATGATGGATAGCAGTCGATGAGTGGAGTAATAGTAGTAGATGCAGGCAGGAGTCGGTCTACTTGTCTCGGACGTGATGCCTATATACATGATCATACCTAGATATTCTCATAACTATGCTCAATTCTGTCAATTGCTCAACAGTAATTTGTTCACCCACCGTAGAATACTTATGCTCTCGAGAGAAGCCACTAGTGAAACCTATGGCCCCCGGGTCTATCTTTATCATATTAATCTCCTACTACTTAGTTATTTCCTTTGCTTTTTTACTTTGCCTTTATTTTACTTTGCATCTTTATCACAAAAATACCAAAAATATTATCTTATCATATCTATCAGATCTCACTCTCGTAAGTGGCCGTGTAGGGATTGACAACCCCTATTCGCGTTGGTTGAGAGGATTTATTTGTTTTGTGTAGGTACGAGGGACTCGCGCGTAGCCTCCTACTGGATTGATACCTTGGTTCTCAAAAACTGAGGGAAATACTTACGCTACTTTGCTGCATCATCCCTTCCTCTTCGGGGAAAACCAACGCAGTGCTCAAGAGGTAGCAAGAAGGATTTCTGGCGCCGTTGCCGGGGAGGTCTACACAAAGGTCAACATACCAAGTACCCATCACATACCCTTATCTCCCGCATTACATTATTTGACATTTTCCTCTCGTTTTCCTCTCCCCCACTTCACCCTTGCCGTTTTATCCGCCCTCTCTCTCTCTCTATCCTCCATCTCTTTCTCTATTTGCCTCTTTTTGCCCGCTTGCTTTTTGTTTGCTTGTGTGTTAGTTTGTTTTCTTGTCGTTATGGCTAGTCCCTTATCTTCTCCGTTGTCTCCCGAGAGTGAAATTATAAATTTTAAGCAAAGGGAGGGAGAAAATCTAAAAGATGCTTGGTATAGAATTTGCAATGCTCAAAATAGATCTACTAGGAAGCAATCTACTTCCGTTCTTCTTCGCAATTTTTATGTAGGCATTACTCCTTGGCACAGATATGTTCTTGATACTATTACCGGAGGGAACTTCTTGGGTAGCCATACTTTTGATTCTTATAATGCTATGATAGATTTATTTGGCTCACCCCCTCTTTTGGTTAATGGAACTGTATTTACTTTAGAGCATGTAATGCAAAGGCTTGAAATTATTGAAAATAAGGTTGCTACCATAGAGTTAATTGAAAATTTGGATAAAAAGATCCACAGCCGAATCTCTCAATATGGATCTAAAGTAGGAGTTACTTTGAAAAATATTAAAGAAAAGGAACCGATAGTTAATGAGAAAATAAATATTGATTCCACTAGGATCGATAAACTTGAAGATATTATTACCAACTTGGGAACCGCTTTTTCTTCCGTAAATAATACTCCAAGTCCTCCCACTAAAATTTCCAAGCTTATGTATGTTCCTAAAAATAAGGGTGAATCCTCTAGTAAGGAAAATGCGGATCTCAAATCTATAAGTATTCATCCCAATCTTTTTTCTATCATTAAGGAACCGTTTGTTACAAATGAATATTTAGATCTTGTGCCTAAAAGTTTGATAGTTAATAAAAAGAAAGAAATTCCTAAATATGGTAGATGCCTCATTGAAGAATTACCTACCAAAGATGGCAATACCTAGATCTATCCTTGCTTGTTATGCCTAGCTAGGGGCGTTAAACGATAGCGCTTGTTGGGAGGCAACCCAATTTTATTTTAATTCCTTTCTTTTTTTCTCCTGTTTAATACTAAATAATTTATCTAGCCTCTGTTTTGGTTGCGTTTTTTGTGTTTAATTAGTGTTTGTGCCAAGTAGAACCGTCGGGAAGACTTGGGGAAAGTCTTGTTACACTTGCTGTAAAAAACAGAAACTTTAGCGCTCACGAGAACTACTGCCATTTTTATTTCAAAAGTGATATTTAGTTAATTCTTTTTTAAGATGATTAATAGATAAATTCCTCACTTCCAGAAATTTATTTTATAATTTTTGGGGTTCCAGATCTTGCTCTAGCTACAGATTACTACAGACTATTCTGTTTTTGGCAGATTCTGTTTTTCGTGTGTTGTTTGCTTATTTTGGTGAATCCATGGCTAGTAAAATAGTTTATAAACCATAGAGAAGTTGGAATACAGTAGGTATAACACCAATATAAATAAATAATGACTTCATTAGAGTACCTTGAAGTGGTCTTTTATTTTCTTTCGCTAACGGAGCTCACGAGATTTTCTACTTTAAGTTTTGTGTTGTGAAGTTTTCAAGTTTTGGGTAAAGATTTGATGGATTATGGAACAAGGAGTGGCAAGATACTAAGCTTGGGGATGCCCATAGCACCCCCAATATAATCTAAGGACACCTAAAAGCCAAAGCTTGGGGATGCCCCGGAAGGCATCCCCTCTTTCGTCTACTTCTATCGGTAACTTTACTTGGAGCTATATTTTTATTCGCCACATGATATCTGTTTTGCTTGGAGCGTCTTGTATGATTTGAGTATTTATTTGTTAGTTTACCACAATAATCCTTGCTGTACACACCTTTAAGAGAGCCATACATGATTTGAAGTTTGTTAGAATACTCTATGTGCTTCACTTATATCTTTTGAGTTATGTAGTTTTGCTCTAGTACTTCACTTATTTATTTTAGAGCACGGTGGTGGATTTGTTTTATAGAAACTATTGATCTCTCATGCTTCACTTAGATTATTTTGAGAATCTTAAATAACATGGTAATTTTCTTAAAATCCTAATATGCTTGGTATACAAGATTAATAATAAAACTTTCTTATGAGTGTGTTGAATACTATGAGAAGTTTGATGCTTGATAATTGTTTTGAGATATGAAGATGGTGATATTAAAGTTGTGCTAGTTGAGTAGTTGTGAATTTGAGAAATACTTGTGTTAAAGTTTGTGATTCCCGTAGCATGCACATATGGTGAACCGTTATGTGATGAAGTCGGAGCATGATTTATTTTTTTGATTGTCTTCCTTATGAGTGGCGGTCGGGGACGAGCGATGGTCTTTTCCTACCAATCTATCCCCCTAGGAGCATGCACGTAATACTTTGCTTTGATAACTTGTAGATTGTTGCAATAAGTATATGAGTTCTTTATGACTAATGTTGAGTCCATGGATTATACGCACTTCTCTCACCCTTCCACCTTTGCTAGCCTCTCTAATACCGCGCACCTTTCACCAGTATCATACACCCACCATATACCTTCCTCAAAACATCCACCATACCTACCTATTATGGCATTTCCATAGCCATTCCGAGATATATTGCCATGCAACTTTCCACCGTTCCGTTTATTATGACACACTCCATCATTGTCATATTGCTTATCATGATCATGTAGTTGACATCGTATTTGTGGTAAAGCCACCATTCATAATTCTTTCATACGTGTCACTCTTGATTCGTTGCATATCCCAGTACACCGCCAGAGGCATTCATATAGAGTCATATTTTGTTCTAATAATCGAGTTGTAATTCTTGAGTTGTAAGAAAAATAAAAGTGTGATGATCATCATTATTAGAGCATTGTCCCAGTGAGGAAAGGATGATGGAGACTATGATTCCCCCACAAGTTGGTATGAGACTCCGGATGAAAAAAAGAGGCCATAAAAAAGAGAGAAAAGGCCCAAATAAAAAAATGAGAGAAAAAGAGAGAAGGGACAATGTTACTATCCTTTTACCACACTTGTGCTTCAAAGTAGCACCATGATATTCATAGTAGAGAGTCTCTCATGTTATCACTTTCATATACTAGTGGGAATTTTTCATTATAGAACTTGGCTTGTATATTCCAATGATGGGCTTCCTCAAAATGCCCTAGGTCTTCACGAGCAAGCAAGTTGGATGCACACCCACTTAGTTTCTTTTGTTCAACTTTCATATACTTATAACTCTAGTGCATCCGTTGCATGGCAATCCCTACTCACTCACATTGATATCTATTTATGGGCATCTCCATAGCCTGTTGATACGCCTAGTTGATGTGAGACTATCTTCCCCTTTTTGTCTTCTCCACAACCACCATTCTATTCCACCTATAGTGCTATGTCCATGGCTCACGCTCATGTATTGCGTGAAAATTGAATTTTTTTGAGAATGTCAAAAGTATGAAACAATTGCTTGGCTTGTCATCGGGGTTGTGCATGATTTAAATATTTTGTGTGGTGAAGATGGGGCATAGCCAGACTATATGATTTTGTAGGGATAACTTTCTTTGGCCATGTTATTTTGAGAAGACATAATTGCTTTGTTAGTATGCTTGAAGTATTATTATTTTTATGTCAATATTAAACTTTTGTCATGAATCTTTCGGATCTGAATATTCATACCACAACTAAGAAGAATTACATTAAAATTATGCCAAGTAGCACTCCGCATCAAAAATTCCGTTTTTATCATTTACCTACTCGAGGACGAGCAGGAATTAAGCTTGGGGATGCTTGATACGTCTCCAAGGTATCTATAATTTTTTATTGCTCCATGCTATATTATCTACTG
Source organism: Triticum aestivum (assembly GCF_018294505.1). Taxonomy (NCBI): domain Eukaryota; kingdom Viridiplantae; phylum Streptophyta; class Magnoliopsida; order Poales; family Poaceae; genus Triticum; species Triticum aestivum. Next base: position 12,294,679 of record NC_057806.1, on the reverse strand, counting down.
TTTTGGACATTATTGGGCTTTATTTTCCACTTTTATATTATTTTTGGGACTAACCTATTAACCGGAGGCCCAGCCCAGAATTGCTGTTTTTTTGCCTGTTTTAGGGTTTCGAAGAAAAGGAATATCAAATGGAGTCCAAACGAAATGAAACCTTCGGGAACGTGATTTTCTCAACAAACAAGACCCGGGAGACTTGGACCATACGTCAAGACACAGAAGAGGAGGCCATGAGGTAGGGGGCGCACCTACCCCACCAGGCGCGCCCTCCACCCTCGTGGGCCCCTTGTTGCTCCACAGACGTACTCCTTCCTCCTATATATACCTACGTACCCCCAAACTATCAGAACAGGAGCCAAAAACCTAATTCCACCGCCGCAACTTTCTGTATCCACGAGATCCCATCATGGGGCCTATTCCGGAGCTCCGCCGGAGGGGGCATCGATCACGGAGGGCTTCTACATCAACACCTTAGCCTCTCCGATGAAGTGTGAGTAGTTTACCTCAGACCTACGTGTCCATAGTTAGTAGCTAGATGGCTTCTTCTCTCTTTTTAGATCTCAATACAATGTTCTCCCCCTCTCTTGTGGAGAACTATTCAATGTAATCTTCTTTTTGCGGTGTGTTTGTTAAGACCGATGAATTGTGGGTTTATGATCAAATCTATCTATGAATAATATTTGAATCTTCTATGAATTCTTTTATGTATGATTGGTTATCTTTGCAAGTCTCTTTGAATTATCAGTTTGGTTTGGCCTACTAGATTGATCTTTCTTGCAATGGGAGAAGTGCTTAGCTTTGGGTTCAATCTTGCGGTGTCCTTTCCCAGTGACAGTAGGGGCAGCAAGGCACGTATTGTATTGTTGCCATCGAGGATAACAAGATGGGGTTCTCATCATATTGCATGAGTCTATCCCTCTACATCATGTCATCTTGCTTAAGGCGTTACTCTGTTTTTAACTTAATACTCTAGATGCATGCTGGATAGCGGTCGATAAGTGGAGTACTAGTAGTAGATGCAGGCAGGAGTCGGTCTACTTGTCTCGGACGTGATGCCTATATACATGATCATACCTAGATATTCTCATAACTATGCTCAATTCTGTCAATTGCTCAACAGTAATTTGTTCACCCACCGTAGAATACTTATGCTCTCGAGAGAAGCCACTAGTGAAACCTATGGCCCCAGGTCTATCTTTATAATATTAATCTCCTACTGCTTAGTTATTTCCTTTGCTTTTTGCTTTGCCTTTATTTTACTTTGCATCTTTATCACAAAAATACCAAAAATATTATCTTATCATATCTATCAGATCTCACTCTCGTAAGTGGCCGTGTAGGGATTGACAACCCCTATTCGCGTTGGTTGCGAGGATTTATTTGTTTTGTGCAGGTACGAGGGACTCGCGCGTAGCCTCCTACTTGATTGATACCTTGTGAAAGAACATGCGGTGCCACCATGTTTGGTTTTGGTAATTGATGACAAACTCTATGGACTAATGGTTGCCTTGAGTTATATTTGAAGGTTTTGTCCATGGGCTTTTCTTGGAGTTCATGTGTTGGTTTCAAGGAGAGTTTGTGTCGACCAAGGTGCTATTCAAGGAATTATCCAAAGATTGGTCATGTGAGTGTTGAGCTTATTGCAAGCATGTCTTGAAGAAGAAGATTGTGTGATCATTCATGTCTACCTTCAAGACATCATCCAAATGAAGAGAATTGGAAAGATTCAAGGTTGATCAAGATTAAGTCAAGAATGAATAGAGTTGATCAACACACGAAGCATACAAGATGTACTGAGGGATCAAGTGATCCCATGGTATGGTAAGCATTTTCCATTACGCTTTGTGTACTAACCCATGGTCTACGTGGGAGTTCTTTGTGGGGTTAGATATGTTTCCATGGACTCGCGTCAAGAGGAAGATATTATACAACCCATGGAGGATGACATCAAGTGGTGGTCGTCATCAAGTTTGCGGTGTGCAAGTTCAAGTGGAGCATCACGAAGAGATCAAATGTTTGAAGCTTGTCGTCCATTGTGGTGACAATGGCCTTGTGAAGATGTGCGGAAGAATGGCTCACCCATAGTGGAGTATGGGGGAGCAATCAACTAGTCTTCATCGAGCCAACACAATCAAGAAAGGTGGTCCAACTTGAGGAAGTCAAGATCGTCATCATCTAGCTCAAGTGGACTATGTGCAAGACAAAGGCTTTCCCTTGATAGGTTTTCTACTTTACCGGTCTCATAGTGGTGGTTGGGAGACCTAGTTATAGGATCGATTGTCGTACTATCAAGGGGAGCTCTCAATGAGTAGCTTGATCATATCGTTGGTAGAGAGCTCAAACCATTGCATCATTGCATCATCTTTCTTGGTTCTTGTTTGGTTCTCTTTGTGAGTCTTAGAGCTTATGGTCATCTTGATGACAAGCTCGAGTACATTGAAAACGGAGTTCACATGCATCTTCTATGATGTTTTCAATGTTGGAGGTTTTGCCGGTTCTTCGCGGTTGGAGTTTTCACTCCTCTATTTGTTAGGCATACCTCTTGAGGGAGTCCTGGATTATGGGGTATCCAGACAGCCGGATTATATCCTTTGGCCGGACTGTTGGACTATGAAGATACAAGATTGAAGACTTCGTCTCGTGTCCGGATGGGACTCTACTTGGCGTGGAAGGCAAGCTAGGCAATACGGATATGTATATCTCCTCCTTTGTAACCGACCTTGTGTAACCCTATCCCCCTCCAATGTCTATATAAACCGGAGGGTTTTAGTCTGTAGGACAACAGACAATCATACCATAGGCTAGGTTCTAGGGTTTAGCCTCTCCGATCTCGTGGTAGATAAACTCTGGTAATACCCATATCATCAAGAATAAATCAAGCAGGACGTAGGGTTTTACCTCCATCAAGAGGGCCCGAACCTGGGTAAAACATCATGTCCCCTGCCTCCTGTTACCATCCGCCTAGACGCACAGTTCGGGACCCCCTACCCGAGATCCGCTAGTTTTGACACCGACATTGGTGCTTTCATTGAGAGTTCCACTATGTCGTCGCCAGAAGGAAGGATGTCTCGTCTCGTCTTTAAAGATGGTACTACTGTTGGGGAGCTTTGGCTGTCGGCCAAACTCTCCGGCTAGGCGGTTTCATCATGACCGCCTGTTCGGCCGCCGCACCGACGATGACTTCTCGGGTCATCGAAAACAGCCTCCACGTCAAATCGGCACTCGCCGAACAAATGGATCCAATGGAGCTCGCTTCCTTAAACGAGCTCTTGGATCACATCGCTGCCTTGGGAGTCGCTACGGACTATGATCGGATTGGGCTTAAACCCGATCAAAGGGAGATTAACTCTCCACCGGTCACCCATCATATTGCAGTGGTGGAGGAACAATGCGACAACTTTTCTTCTATCTTGAGGACCAACTATGTCCGGATTCCCGAGCTCTCCGAGCCGGATGCCCGTTCGCGGGAGGACAACATCCAATCCCTGAACTTCGAGTCAGACAGCGGGCCAGGATTATCGGGTAACACCCTGGAACCAGAACTTCCAAAATTGGAAACTCCTCGGCCCCTGGATCCCAGATCGGGTAAGGGTTCGGATTCAATTCCACCCACCCACCCAAACATAAGCGATCTTTCCCACATCAGGCAAGAGCCCCAGGAAACAGTACATCACTATTGGGCCAGATTCCTCCTTGCGATGAACAAGGTTAAGGACTGTCGCGAGGAAGACGCAATCCTATTTTTCTGCAATAATTGCACGGACAAGGGAATCCTTAATGCCATAAATCGCCGTGAGATAACACGCTTCACTGACTTGGCATCCATAGTACGAAAGTACTGTGTGATGGAAAGTGCCTGGAAAACCGAAATAAACTTTCGGGATAATCCGGCCCTGAATACAAACCCAGTCCAAAATAAAAGGGTGAATTATCACAATGCACCCGGGTCAACTACCAAAAAGCAAAAACCCTCTACAGGGCATGGAACCGTACTAGAGGGATGGCTTAACGGACCCTGCAAAATTCATAATACAGCGGATACAATACCAACGCACAACCTTAGAGCATGTTGGATACTCTGGCAGGTGGCCAAAAGTGGTGAGGATCTTCTTATCGCAAATGCCACAGAGCACCATCCCGTGGATAACAATACGGTGTTAACAGTCTTTGAGACATTTGCGTAAAATAATAGGCGCAAGCGAACACTCCGTAGCATGGCCGAAATCTGTCACGTAGCAGCAATAAATCCATGGAGTGACACGGCTATTACCTTCAATGCCAGTGATGAACCTCAATTCCGAACAGCCCGAGCACCAGCCGCACTGGTCCTCAGTCCAATTGTGGACGGCTTTCGACTCACCAAAGTACTCATGGACGGCGGCAGCGGATTAAACCTCATCTATGAGGAAACTCTTCAAAAAATGGAAATAGACTGGAACCGCATTGAGCAAAGTAGCACAACCTTCAGAGGAATCATACCCAGTCGGGAGGCACGATGCGCTGGGAAAATCACACTAGATGTGGTATTCGGTACGCCAGAGAATTATAGGTCCAAAGAAATCACATTTCAAGTGGTCCCGTTCAGCAGTGGATACCACGCCCTTCTAGGACATGAGGCGTTCACGATCTTCCAAGCTGTACCCCATTATGGGTACATGAAGCTCAAAATGCCCAGGCCCAACGGAATCATCACTCTCGCCAGTGATCCGGACATAGCACTCTGCGCCGAAAACAAAACAGCCGCACTGGCCCTCGAGCCATTATCCGAAGCCCTCTCGGTCGAGGAATTAACCACGCTACGCTCCACAGTGGACAGGGACGACGTGATACTCGATAAGAGATCCAAGTCCACCTCTTTTAAACCAGCGGATGAAATAGTCAAATTCCAAGTCCACCCAACGGACCCTACAAAAACAGCCTCCATCGGGGCACAGTTAAACCCCACCATGGACGCCGCACTACGAGAGTTCCTGCGTGAGAATTGGGACATATTTGCCTGGCACCCCTCAGACATGCCAGGAATCCCACGCAGGCTGGACGAGCATAGCCTCAATATCCTAAAGGGATTCAAGCTGGTCAAGCAAGCTCTTCGGCGTTTCTCCGAACCTAAGAGACATGCCATGGGAGAGGAACTAGCCAAGTGTTGGAGGCCGGATTCATCAGAGAGATAAAACACCCAGACTGGCTAGCAAACCTGGTGATGGTACCAAAGAAGGATAAATTCTGGTGCCTTTGTGTCGATTTCAAGGACCTCAATAAAGCTTGCCCAAAGGATCCCTTCCCCCTCCCCCGCATCGATCAAATTATCGATGCTACCGCAGGACATGAGTCATTGTGTTTCCTCAACGCATACTCCGGATACCACCAAATCAAGATGGCGGAGTCCGACCAAGCCGCAACGGCATTCATCACACCATACGGTCCCTTCTGTTTCAACACAATGCCTTTTGGGCTCAAAAACGCCGGCGCAACATATCAGCGCATGATTCGGACATGTCTGGAGAAACAAATTGGCAAAACAATAGAGGCATACATAGGCGATGTGGTCATCAAAACCAAGCATGTTGACTCTTTGATAGATGACTTGAGGCTCACATTCGACAACCTCCGAACATACAACATCAAGCTCAATCCGGAAAAATGCATTTTCGGCGTACCAGCCGGAAAGCTCCTGGGTTTTGAAGCTAATCTGGCCAAAATCCAAGCTTTGTCACAGTTGGCTACCCCAACAGACCTCAAACAAATCCAGAAGTTAACTAGATGCGTGGAGGCTCTAAGCCGCTTTATCTCCCACTTAGGAGAAAACGCTTTACCCCTTTATCGCCTCCTTCGACGCACCGAACACTTTGAGTGGACGGACGCTGCCACAGCCGGATTGGAAGAAATAAAGGCCATTTTGGCAGCCAACCCAATCCTGGCCGCGCCAAACCTCGGCGAACCAATGCTGTTGTACATTGCGGCAACTCATCAAGTTGTAAGCGCAGTGCTCGTCGTCGAACGAGAAGCTGCCGGACATAAATTCCCTCTTCAAAAGCCGGTATACTATGTATCCACTGTCCTCACTCCATGCAAATCACGGTACCCACATTATCAAAAGATAGCCTATGCGGTATTCATGGCATCCCGGAAGCCTCGGAAGTGCCACTTAATGATATTATAAACAACCGCGACGCTACGGGCCGGATTGCTAAATGGGCCATTGAGCTCCTCCCGTTCGACATAACATACAAACCTCGATGGGCCATTAAGTCGCAAGTATTGGCCGACTTTGTCGCCGAATGGACGGAGGCCGAACTCCCTAAAGAGTACGACGCATACTCCAATTGGATCATGCACTTCGACGGTTCTAAAATGCTGGCTGGTCTAGGGGCTGGCGTCGTTCTGACGTCCCCAACCGGAGATGCCGTTTAGTACGTACTGCAAATATTGTATACAGACTCCAACAATGCAGCCGAATACGAAGCTCTGTTGCATGGTCTTCGGATGGCAGTCTCCATGGGCATTCAATGCCTGGAGGTGCGTGGGGACTCAAACCTTGCAATATCCCAAATAAATGGAGACTTTGATGCCAAGGATCCGAAAATGGCGGCCTACCGAAACGTCGTCCTAAAAATGTCAGCTCGGTTCGAGGGACTCGAATTTCACCATGTGGCTCGGGAAAACAATCAAGTGGCGGATATCCTTGCTCGCATCGGTGCAAAACGCGATGTGGTCCCCCCCAACATATTTCTGGAAAGGTTGTTCAAGCCATCTGTAGTATGGGAAGGGGACACCAGTAACAATAGTCCGGACCCGGCCAAAATGCCCGGTACCGAATACTCTGACACAATCGGAGGCTCCACCACCGAAATAACACCTTCAGCCCACATAATAATGGCCATTATCGCCCCGTGGACAGAACCATTCCTGGCCTACCTAACTAGGCAGGAACTTCCGGAGGACCAAAATGAGGCACGCTGCATAGTGCGGCGATCTAAGGCCTACAGGGTCCACGAGGGAGAATTGTATTAAAAAAAGCACTATCAGAGTCCTTCGAAGGTGCATCTCCGAAGAGGAAGGGCGGAACCTTTTGGCAGAAATCCACGCCGGACTTGGCGGTCACCATGCCGCAGCCCGGGCTCTTGTAAGCAAGGCCTTCCGTACAGGATTCTATTGACCAACGGCCCGGGCAGATGCACATGACTTGGTCCAATGTTGCGCCGGTTGCCAGCTCTTTGCAAATCAAAGCCACATGCCACCCACCGCCCTCCAATAAATCCCCATTACGTGGCCCTTCACGGTCTGGGGGCTTGACATGGTTGGACCCCTTAAAGGGGGAACCCACAAGAAAAAATACTTACTGGTCATGGTGGATAAATTCACCAAATAGATAGAGGCCAAGCCTGTTAAAACAGCCGAATCCGGACCAATGATAGACTTCATATCTGGGGTCGTACACCATTATGGCGTCCCCCACAGCATCATCACTGACAACGGCACAAATTTCATAGCCGATGAGGTAAAACTCTGGTGCAGCAAAATGGGCATCAAGCTCGATTATGCTTCAGTCTATCACCCACAAACCAATGGCCAAGTCGAGCGAGCGAACGGTCTTATAATGAGCGACATTAAACCCAGATTAGTGCGTTACTTAACAGAGTCCAACACGCACTGGGTAGAGGAGCTCGACTACGTACTCTGGGGGCTGCGGACCATGCCGAATCGTAGTACCGGATACACACCCTTCTTTATGGTGTACGGCGCAGAGGCAGTCTTGCCCTGTGACATAATTCATGACTCACCTCGAGTGCGCATGTACGAAGAAAGAGAAGCCGAGCTCGATCGGCAGGACAGTCTGGACACCCTGGAGGAGGAGCGCGACGTAGCCAAAGCCCGTTCCGCATTTTATCAGCAACAAGCTCGCAGATACCAAAGCAGAGAAGTACGGGCCAAAACTTATAACGTTGGCGAACTAGTTCTATGCCTGCCGGATAACAAAAAGAACAAGCTCGAGGCCAAATGGGAAGGTCCCTTTATTATTGACCAAGTTCTGACCGGTGGAGCGTACCGACTGCGGGATGCATCGACTAGTCGACTCGAGCCGAACCCATGGAACGCGGCCAGGCTCCGAAGATTCTACGCCTAGCACTGGACCCTATGTTCGTCCCCTCCCTTTGTCCATTTTTTGCATGTACATTATCTGTCTTGTTTTTCTTTCTTCCTTTCTATTATTATTTCTCTACGCCTTTAAGGGCCAACTTGTGCCTAGCTTGCACATTATAGATGCGCTAGCCGCACTCATCATACCTGGGGGCTTCTTTCACAGAAGCTTAATTATTTATCTGGGCCTCAGGCCCTGAACATGTGTCATGCTTCCGCATGTACCTTTTTTCGCCATTATATGCATCGATATGACTTAAGTTTTGGCCAAGCTGGGTTGCCTGGCTCTTGTATTTATGCCCTATGTTCCCGTTAATTCGGCTAGGGCATAAGGAGAGCAGCTCTGCGATTGTTACTGCCGGGTCAGCCGGATGTGTACCTCAGACTGGGTGAAGCCGAAAGCTAGCGTTCTTAAGGGAATATTCAGTCGGTGAACAAAAGATGATTTTTATTTATTGTCCATATCTGCCCCCAGATGTTTTTCCTGCGTTTCCAATCACAGTCTGGACATGCACTTTAGGTCATGCTTACCCAGGGAAAGGAACCCTTAACGAAACTATTCTCCCTGGAAGATGTTTCTTACTACCCATGTAATATAACATAACTAGTTGGGCACTTGTCTGTTCAAGCAATAATGACCCCTACGCCTGGTCTCCACGCATACCCCGGTTCTTATATAACTGAGCGAGTATTCGGATACACTCCGGACTATCGGGTCCCGAGGTCGAAGCGAAAAGGTCCGCCAAGACAAACGATCTACAATCCGGCTAGAAGGCATTATACATGTCACTTTAATTACATAGTCATGCAGACTGACTAAATTCCTCTTCTATACCATCCAACAGGCGGTCTAGCTTACAATCCTGTTGGGAATACTTTGCGGCTAATTCTACTTGCCCATAAAATAAGCTAACGGGGATCTCTTTTCCGTCGGGCCCCACAGGTCCGACCTCGGTCATGTGACTTGGGTCTGCCTTGGTATACCGCATCTTCACCATGGCCCAGGCTTCTCTGGCACCCTGTCGGCAGGCTGATATCTTCCATAATCGGAAGCGCCGCCGTGCTCCCTTGAGCTTCTCTGCAATGCCCTCTAGCAGGGAGATGGACGGCCACAAGGCCTGGGCAACACCCTGCATCACCTGCCGAACTTGTTCATGCAGATGTGACAGCTCGAATAGAAGATCACCCGCAGACCCGGGCATTTCCTCCACGGGACGACCCATCAGCATACCTACAGACATAACGTTGTTAGTTGGCTTCTTCGCCGAACTCCTTTAAAAGGATTTTTCAAGCACTTACTGAAAATGCCGCGCCGAAGCTGCTTATTCTCCTTCTCGAAGTCTGCAAGCTGGCCCTGAACGTCTTTTAGTTCCACGCTCAACTTAATATTGGCATCTTGGAGATTGTTTTTCTCCTGCCTAACCTCAGTCAGCACGCGTTTGCCAGCCTCTAGCTGTCGCATAACATGCTGGTCCTCCGGATTTTCTCTGGATTCATCTGCAACATCTGTTGTTAAGATCTGTAGCCATGCCGCACATTATATGGTAACCATCATTCTTTAAAGAAAATGTTACCAGCAGGTGACTTTTTCAGTTCCTGCAATGCGGCTACAGCAGCCCGCAGTTGGGTCTTGCATTCCTCTAGCTCCTGTGACAACCTAGTATTCTTCTCTGTAAGAACCTGCACAATAAAGATGATCCTTAAATCAGTTCTGCTAACTGTTTCAAGTCTCAGGGGCTACTGATACATATAAATTGTCAGATTTACTTACTCGTACATCCTTTACATACTGATCCATGGCTCTGGCTAGACCATCTTGAGCAGCTCGGAGGTACGCCTCTCCAGAATTGAAGGCATCAAATGCCTCTGGTGAGAAACAAGCGTCACGGAGTACGGCCCGACGGCGCCTATGATTCATGGCGCTTTCCACCTCTGAGTTTGTAGCGGATAATCTATTTGCATCCTCTGTAGGGGGATTGTCCGGCGCCCGCCCCATATCGGCTTCCGTCTCTGTGTCCGGTCCTGGCGCCCGGCTGGTGGAAGCGTGATTAGTAACATCGCCGGACATATTCTGGCGAGCATATTTTCTGTTAAAGAAACACGGGCGTCATTATATTTCGAGAAAGACGACAACCACGGAGTGGGGTTTGTTATACCTTTGCACCGACATCTCCGTCCTGACCGCCTTCCTTTTTGGCCTACCCGGCCTCGGTGCCTCCTGTTGGCGCGTTGCTGCGGGTTTGGCAGGGCCTCCCGAATGCCTTCCCTGTAAAAATGCCATGTGTATATGGTGGGTGAAGTGTCTAAAGGGGGATCCTAGTTTTGGAGTTGGGATTTTTGATTTTCCTTACATGCGATGCAGGGAGCAGTCCAGATAGTCGGCCGTAATGGCCACCATGGCATCATCATAGCTTAACTAATAGAACTGTCGGTCTATCAGCTCCACGAATATAACCCAATATTCTTCAAGTCCGGAGTCGAGGGCCCGGTCAGGGTCCTCTAGTTGTGGAGAAGGGTTGCTGACCTCCTTTATGGCTTTTCACAGTTCCTGTCGCAAAGTGGCAAGGTGAATACTTACGACAAAGAATGCAGGAAAATGGGAGCAGGGAGATATAAATTACCCAGCTTGGAGGATTGTACATGGAGAATCCATCCCGTGGCTTGATGCGGGTGAACTCCTCTTCCTCACCCTTGAACAATTTGGACAGAATTTTCGCTAAAGCGACAGCATTGTCTGGACCCTTACGCCCGCAGCGGGTGGCGTCATCCGCCTCGTTATAACACCACAAGGGGTGCCCACGATATTGAAGTGGTTGCACTCCCTGCATTCTGCAAATCGACATAACTTACTGTCAATCCTGATCGAGCCAGTGCTTTAATTCGGTTCATCTGATAGAGGACTTCTCCATTGTATTCCACCTAGGGGCTCCGTGGGTGCCAACTTCGGCGTTTCTTCAGAGGAGCATTGTTGAACTCGGGAAGACCCCGCCGAACAGGGTCCGGAAGGGGAACGCCCTCCATATAAAACCATTCTGAAGGCTAGTCTTCTGGTGACTTCTTCGGAGTACCGGACAGGTATCCGGTATCGGCAATGTGCCATATTTCGGCTCCGCCCACTTGATAAAGTGACCCCCTCTGTGTGCGAGGGACGAGGCAAAATAGCCTTTTCCACAGCTTGAAGTGAGCCTCGCAGCCTAGGAACAACTCGCGGAGAGCCACATAGCCGGCAAATGATATATCTATGTCTGATGCTGAAACACAATCTGGTAATGAACATGAACCTAGTAAAATATTAATGATAATGTTCATGATGATGCTCAACCTAGTAAGGACAATGATGTAGAAATTGAACCTGATGTTGATCTTGATAACCCACAATCAAAGAATCAACGTTATGATAAAAGAGACTTTGCTGCTAGGAAACATGGTAAAGAAAGAGAACCTTGGGTTCAGAAACTCATGCCTTTTCCTCCGAAACCATCCAAGAAAAAGGATGATGAAGATTTTGAGCGCTTTGCTGAAATGATTAGGCCTATCTTTTTGTGTATGAGATTAACTGATGTGCTCAAAACAAATCCTTATGCTAAATATATGAAAGATATCATTACTAATAAAAGAAAGATACCGGAAGCTGAGATTTCCACCATGCTTGCTAATTATACTTTTAAGGGTGGAATACCAAAGAAACTTGGAGACCCCGGAGTACCTACTATACCTTGCTCCATTAAAAGAAATTATATTAAAACTGCTTTATGTGATCTTGGAGCCGGTGTTAGTGTTATGCCTCTCTCTTTATATCGTAGACTTGACTTGAATAAGCTGACACCTACTGAAATATCTTTGCAAATGGCTGATAAATCAACTGCTATACCTGTCGGTATTTGTGAGGATGTGCCTGTTGTGGTTGCAAACGTTACTATTTTAACGGACTTTGTTATTCTTGATATTCCCAAGGATGATAGTATGTCTATTATTCTTGGAAGACCTTTTCTTAATACTGCAGGGGCTGTTATTGATTGCAACAAAGGCAATGTCACTTTTCATGTTAATGGTAATGAGCATACGATACACTTTCCGAGGAAACAACCTCAAGTTCATAGTATCAACTCTATTGGAAAAATTCCATCAATTATATTTGGAGGTTTTGAATTTCCTCTTCCTACTGTCAAGAAGAAATATGATATTCTTATTATTGGGGATGTGCATATCCCTGTTGAGGTAACTTAGTGTTATTCGAAATTTCTCTAGTTTCATGATTATGAGAATGAGTTTGTTAACAAGACTTGATCAACCCTGTTAGTGGATTCTTTTTGATGAGCATGAGATGGATGAAACTAGAAGCACAAACTTATGTACCCCACTTTTACTTTCTGTTATTTATATTAAATTAAGTAAAAATAGTATGTTTCTGTCTGTTTCCTGACTTATCCGTGCAATATAAAAATATCCCGAAACTAAAAGTCCTCAGAATGACATGCCAATTTAATATGATTTTTTCGGGAATATTTGAGGATTTACTGTGCAAAAATTACCGCGGGAGGAGCTGCCACCTGGCCACGAGGGTGGTGGGCGCCCCCCCCCTCTAGGGCGCGCCCCCTGCCTCGTGGGCCCACGGTGGCCCTCCTCCACTTATCCCAGCACCCATCTTCTTCCTCTATCTCACACAAACCCGAAAACCCAACTCAAGCACGAGTTCTAGCCACTTTTGCTGTGATTTTCGATCTCCTTGCTCAAAGCACCTCTCGCAAAACTACTTGGGGAGATTGTTCCTTGGTATGTGACTCCTCCATTGGTCCAATTAGTTTTTTGTTCTAGTGCTTTATTCATTGCAAATTTGTGCTGCATAGGTGACCATGTTCTTGAGCTTGCATGTCAAATTTATATGGTTCCAAGTAGTTCTAATGCTTGATATAGGCTCTAGGCACTTGTAGGAGTAGTTACTATCAGTTTTATTGAGTTTGGTTTACTTTTATTTTGAAGTTACTAAAAATTTCATATTGTTTCAGAAAAATGATGAGGAGATTATTGAGGGGCTCATCAAGCCAAAGCTCAAAGGAAAAGGCACCTAAGCCTAAGTATAATTTGCCACGCACCACGGAGATTCGGCGTGTGAATGGCCTTCTGAAGATTTCTTGAGAGCAGCCGGTATCTATGAAGATTTTCATGAATTGGCTCACAATGCAGGCCTCACCGCTTTCCTCCACGATCAATGCGATCAGTATCTCTTACTCACAAATACCTTTGTGCAAAACTTTTATTTTCATCCTAGGAACTCACCACCTACGGTGGAATTTCATTTATATGATGAGCCTAAGGAGATGTCACTTTACGATTTCTGTCGGATTTGTTTAGTCCCTTTTGAGGGCAAGACAGAAGAACCACATCATGATGATGTGGCTGGGTTTATTGATAATATCACTGTAGGAGAAACCAGGGAGGTTTCCGATGCACGAATCATTAGCATACATTTTCCTGTTTTGTGTTACTTTGCATTATTTGCTAGTCGTTGTTTGATTGGACACAAAAATTCTGGAAACCTTAGTATCCCTGATTTAATTATTCTGCTCCAAGGTTTATATAGTGATAACACTTTTAGTTTGGGCGGTATTATTGCTAGACGGTTAAATATGAACCGTACTAAGGGCCCCATCTTTGGAGGCATTTATGCCACACGCCTAGCATCACATTTTAACATACCTATTAGGCATGCTGAGAAGGAAGAAAAAGTGCTACCCCGTGTTTATCTAGATCATAAAAGTATGGTGGCACATGATTTTATTGTTAAAAATAGGGCAGGGGAGCTTAGATATCAATTGTTCTTTAATAAACATCATCCTGAGACTATTACCTTGCCTGCTCCTTCTTTGTTTGATTTGACAGTAGGCACATACCTTGTTCCATTGATGGCTATTCACGCCTACCGGAACCCTGCACCCGTCGAGGAGCCAGAACAGGAACCACAAGATGAGCCTCCGCGACAATCTGTTTATTCTTGGGATCTAGAGATGACTGTCAGCCAGTGGCAGTCAGAGTCTTCTTCTTCATCATAGTATGATCCCAACTATTCCTCTTCATCACAGTATGACCCCAACAACTATTATTGTGGATATCCGCCAGGCCAGCCGTGGCCATAGACCAACTTAGGCCAAAAGCCTAAGCTTGGGGGAGTACGTATTTCTCATCGACATTACATTTATGTTCACACACACTCATTGCTAGATGCCGGTGCTCATACTTTTTCACTGTAATATCCATGCTAGTTTATTTTCTTTTTCCTGCTTTCTTCTTGTGTGTTTGTTAAACCTTAAGAAAAACCAAAAAAAATTAGTAGTAGTTTATTTTTCTGCTGTAGTAGTAATAATTAAAAAGAAAACCCAAAAATATTTCCTGTTCTTCTTTTGCTTGTTGGGAGCTTTCCCGTGTAAATAGTTTTATTTCCTTTCTTTTATTTGGGGGTCAGTAGGAGAAGACCATAATTAAATCGTTGAAGTGGCTCTTATATGCATTATTGTTGAATTAACCAAAGAGCCCATATTGCCTTGTCTTCTCCTGTTTATTGAATGCTCACAGATTCCAGCTTAGTCCAATGCATGTGCACTCTTATTATTATTCACACTGTTCGGTCGTGCAAGTGAAAGGCAATTATGATGATATATGATGGACTGACTGAGATGAGAAAAGCTGGTATGAACTCGACCTCTTTTGTTTTTGTAAATATGATGAGCCCGTCATTCTTGGTTCAACTTATTATGAATAAACATGTTTGCAATGACAATTAGAGATCATAGTTGCTTGTGCCATGCTTGATTAGCTATGAGTTATAATGATTGATTTACCTTGTATGCCAACATGCTATTGAGATGATTATGATGTGGTATGATGGGGTGGTATCCTCCTTTGAATGATTTAAGTGACTTGACTTGGCACATGTTCACGCATGTAGTTGAAACAAAATCAACATAGCCTTCACGATATTTATGTTCATGGTGGATTATATCCTACTCATGCTTGCATCCAATGTTTATTAATTTTAATGCATGTACATGGTTGTTGTCGCTCTCTAGTTGGTCGCTTCCCAGTCTTTTGCTAGCCTTCACTTGTACTAAGTGGGAATACTGCTTGTGCATCCAATCCCTTAAACCCCAAAGTTATTCCAGATGAGTCCACCATACCTTCCTATATGCGGTATCTACCTGCCGTTCCAAGTAAATTTGTATGTGCCAAACTCTAAACCTTCAAATAAACATTATGTTTTGTATGCTCGAATAGCTCATGTATCAACAAAGGCTGTCCTTATCTTCCGTGTTAGGCGGGTTATTCTCAAGAGGAGTGGACTCCGCTCCACACTCACGAGAAAATGGCTGGTCACCGGGATGCTCAGTCCCATGCTTTCTGCAGACTAAATCAAAATTAATTGCAAACAAAACTCCCCCTGGGACCTGATGTATGTTGGAGGCACTCGTTGTTTCGAGCAATCCATGGATTGATGCTTGTTGGTGGAGGGGAGGTATAAACTTTACCATTCTGTTTGGGAACCGCCTATAATGTGTTTAGCATGGAAGATATCGCCATCTCTTAGTTGTTACATTGACAATGAAAGTATACCGCTCAAAATACAATTTATCTCTATTTCAAAACTGAGCTCTGGCGCCTCTACAAATCCCTGCTTCCCTCTGCGAAGGGCCTATCCATTTACTTTTATGTTGAGTCATCACCCTCTTATTAAAAAGCACTAGCTGGAGAGCACAACCGTCATTTGCATTCATCACTATTAATCTATGTTGGGTATGACTATGATTGGATCTCTTTTACCATGAATTACAATGTCTAGTCAGTCCTTGATCTTTAAAGGTGCTCTGCATTTATGTTTTGCAGTCTCAGAAAGGGCTAGCGAGATACCATCTTGTTATATCATATTATGATTGTTTTGAGAAAGTGTTGTCATCCGAGATTTATTATTATGACTTGCTAGTTGATTATGCTATTGATACGAGTAATTGTGAGACCTGAGAATTATTGCAAATGTGGTTAGTTATGATCTATGCTGAAAACTTGAATGTTGGCTTGACATAGTTACAACAACAAGAGCAAATAGAGTTTGTAAAAGTTTTTCTTTCTTTCTTTCAGTTTGTCAACTGAATTGCTTGAGGACAAGCAAGGGTTTAAGCTTGGGGGAGTTGATACGTCTCCGTCGTATCAACTTTTCCAAACACTTTTGCCCTTGTTTTGGACTCTAACTTGTATGATTTGAATGGAACTAACCCGGACTAACGCTATTTTCAGCAGAATTACCATGATGTTGTTTTATGTGCAGAAAACAAATATTCTCGGAATGACCTGAAACTCCACGGGAGGTCTTAGAAAAAATAAAAAAAAATCCTCACCAAATATGAAAACCATGGGGCCCACACCCTTCTCACGAGGGTGGGGGCGCGCCCCCTACCTCGTGGTCCCCCTGGAGACCCTCCGACGCCAACTCCAACTCTATATATTTGCTTTCGGAGAGAGAAAAATCATAGAGAAGAAATCATCACGTTTTACGGTACGGAGCCGCCGCCAAGCCCTAAAACATCTCGGGAGGGCTGATCTGGAGTCCGTTCGGGGCTCCGGAGAGGGGGATTCGTCGCCGTCGTCATCATCAACCATCCTCAATCACCAATTTCATGATTCTCACCGCCGTGCGTGAGTAATTCCATTGTAGGCTTGCTAGACGGTGATGGGTTGGATGAGATTTATCATGTAATCGAGTTAGTTTTGTTAGGGTTTGATCCCTAGTATCCACTATGTTCTGAGATTGATGTTGCTATGACTTTGCTATGCTTAATGCTTGTCACTAGGGCCCGAGTGCCATGATTTCAGATCTGAACCTATTATGTTTTCATGAATATATGAGAGTTCTAGATCCTATCTTGCAAGTCTATAGTCACCTATTATGTGTTATGATCCGTTAACCCCGAAGTGACAATAATCGGGATACTTATCGGTGATGACCGTAGTTTGAGGAGTTCATGTATTCACTATGTGCTTATGCTTTGTTCCGGTTCTCTATTAAAAGGAGGCCTTAATATCCCTTAGTTTCCAATAGGACCCCGCTGCCACGGGAGGGTAGGACAAAAGATGTCATGCAAGTTCTTTTCCATAAGCACGTATGACTATATACAGAATACATGCCTACATTACATTGATGAATTGGAGCTAGTTCTGTGTCACCCTATGTTATGACTGTTACATGATGAACCGCATCCGACATAATTATCCATCACTGATCCGGTGCCTACGAGTTTTCCATATACTGGTTCTCACTTATTTACTTTTCCGTTGCTACTGTTACAATCACTACAAAATACCAAAAGTATTACTTTTGTTGTCTTTACTTTTGTTGCCGCTACCACCACTATCATATTACTTTGCTACTAAACACTTTGCTACAGATACTAAGTTTCCAGGTGTGGTTGAATTGACAACTCAGCTGCTAATACTTGAGAATATTCTTTGGCTCCCCTTGTGTCGAATCAATAAATTTGGGTTGAATACTCTACCCTCGAAAGCTGTTGCGATCCCCTATACTTGTGGGTTATCGGTAAGGCACAGTAGTTCTGCCTAAGCAGTAGTACCGCTCCGGTCTGGCGGTAGTACCGCTACTGCATTACTGCCGTCGTACTCTGCTCTGCCCTGCCTCTTTTGGTCCCGTGTTCTGCTCCTCCAGCAGTAGTACCGCTGGGGTGAGCGGTAGTACCGCTCATATGCGGTACTATTGTCCCAAGGTCCATGTTGTGTTGCTCCTTTTTCCCTGCTTCTTCCGCCCGAGCGGTAGTATCGCTCGTGGAGCGGTAGTACCGCTCGTGTGCGAGTTGAGCACATAACGGTTGGATTTCCCCCCTCCTGTAAAAGGGGGTCTTCTTCCCCAATGAACCTTATCCTTTGAGCTCGTGTTCTTCCCCCATTGTTGACCTTCTTCGAGCTTGCTAACTCTCAATCCCTCCATGGATTCTTGCTAGTTTTTGAGGGAAAAGAGAGAGGAGATCTAGATCCACATTTCCACCAATCACTTTCTCCTCTATGTGAGGGGAACCCCTTGGATCTAGATCTTGGAGTTCTTGGTGTTCTCCTTCTTGTTCTTCCTCTCATTTTCCTCCCTAGCATTAGTTGCTTCGGTGGGATTTGAGAGAGAAGGACTTGGGCACTCCGTGTGCCCATGCCATTTCATTTGGTGCATCGGTTTGAGTTCTCCACGGTGATACGTGGAAGTTACAAGTTGAGAAGCTTATTACTCTTGGGTGCTTGGTACCCTTGAGCTTGTTCCTCTTGGGTGCTTGGGAGCCCTAGACGATTGGTGGTGCTCGGAGCTCAATCATTGTGGTGTAAAGCTCCGAGCAAGCATCGGGGTCTCCAATTAGGTTTTGGAGATCGACCCGAGCAATTTGACGGGTACAGGTGACCGCCCCCAAGGGTTGCCAAAGTGTACGGGTTCGGTGGTTGCCATTTGTACGGGTTTGGTGACCGCCCTCAAGGGTCCCTTAGTGCAATCACGGCATCTTGCATTGTGCGAGGGCGTGAGGAGATTACGGTGGCCCTAGTGGCTTCTTGGGGAGCATTGTGCCTCCACACCGCTCCAAACAGAGATTAGCATCCGCAAGGGTGTGAACTTTGGGATACATCATCGTCTCCGCGTGCCTCGGTTATCTCTTACCCGAGCCCTTTACTTATGCACTTTACTTTGTGATAGCCATATTGTTTCTTGTCATATATCTTTCTATCACTTAGTTGCTTATCTTGCTTAGCATAAGTTGTTGGTGCACATAGGTGAGCCTAGTTGTTTTAGGTTTTGTGCTTGAAAAATTAACCGCTAGGTTTATTCCGCATTTGTTCAAGCCCAAACCGTAATTATTTTAAAACGCCTATTCACCCCCCCCCCCTCTAGGCGACATCCACGATCTTTCACCTTGGTTCTCAAAAACTGAGGGATATACTTACGCTACTTTGCTGCATCATCCCTTCCTCTTCGGGGAAAACCGATGCAGTGCTCAAGAGGTAGCACACTTCACTTATATCTTTTGAGTATGGCTTTATAGAATGCTTCATGTGCTTCGCTTATATCATTTGAAGTTTGGATAACCTGTTTTTCTTTACATAGAAAACCGCCATTTGTAGAATGCTCTTTTGCTTCACTTATATTTGTTAGAGCGTGGGAATATCTTTTGTAGAAAGAATTAAACTCTCTTGCTTCACTTATATCTATTTAGAGAGATGACATGAATTGGCCATTCACATGGTTAGTCATAAAATCCTACATAAAGCTTGTAGATCACTGAATATGATATGTTTGATTCCTTGCAATAGTTTTGTGATATAAAGATGGTGATATTAGAGTCATACTAGTGGGTAGTTGTGGATTAATATAAATACTTGTGTTGAGGTTTGTGATTCCCGTAGCATGCACGTATGGTGAACCGTTATGTGATGAAGTCGGAGCATGATTTATTTATTGATTATCTTCCTTATGAGTGGCGGTCGGGGACGAGCGATGGTCTTTTCCTACCAATCTATCCCCCTAGGAGCATGCGCGTAGTACTTTGTTTTGATAACTAATAGATTTTTGCAATAAGTATGTGAGTTCTTTATGACTAATGTTGAGTCCATGGATTATATGCACTCTCACCCTTCCATCATTGCTAGCCTCTCTAGTATCGCGCAACTTTCGCCGGTACCTTAATCCCACCATATACCTTCCTCAAAACAGCCATCATACCTACCTATCACGGCATTTCCATAGTCATTCCGAGATATATTGACATGCAACTTCCATCATCAACATATACATGACTTGAGCATTTATTGTCATATTGCTTTGCATGATCGTAAGATAGCTAGCATGATGTTTTCACGGCTTGTCCCTTTTTTGGATGTCATTGCTACGCTAGATCATTGCACATCCCGGTACACCGTCGGAGGCACTCATATAGAGTCATATTTTGTTCTAGTATCGAGTTGTAATATCGAGTTGTAAGTAAATAAAAGTGTGATGGTCATCATTATTAGAGCATTGCCCTAGTAAGGAAAGGATGATGGAGACTATGATTCCCCCACAAGTCGGGATGAGACTCCAGACTTTAAAAATAAATAGAAGAGGCCAAAGAAGCTCAAATAAAAAAAGAGGCCAAAGAAGCCCACCAAAAAAAGAAAGAAAATAAAAAACAAAAAAATGAGAGAAAAAGAGAGAAGGGGCAATGTTACTATCCTTTTACCACTTGTGCTTCAGAGTAGCACCTTGTTCTTCATATAGAGAGTCTCTTGAGTTATCACTTTCATATACTAGTGGGAATTTTCATTATAAAACTTGGCTTGTATATTCCGATGATGTGCTTCCTCAAATGCCCGAGGTCTTCATGAGCAAGAAAGTTGGATGCACACCCACTTAGATTCCAATTTGAGCTTTCATAAGCTTATAGCTCGTAGTGCATCCATTGCATGGCAATCCCTACTCCTCACATTGACATCAATTGATGGGCATCTCCATAGCCCATTGATTAGCCGCGTCGATGTGAGACTTTCTCCCTTTTTGTCTTCTCCACACAACCTCCACCATCATATTCTATTCCACCTATAGTGCTATGTCCATGTCTCACGCTCATGTATTGCGTGAAAGTTGAAAAATTTTGAGAACATCAAAAGTATGAAACAATTGCTTGGCTTGTCATCGGGGTTGTGCATGATTTGAATATTTTATGTGGTGAAGATGGAGCATAGCCAGACCATATGATTTTGTATGGATAACTTTCTTTGGCCATGTTATTTTGAAAATACATGATTGCTTTATTAGTATGCTTGAAGTATTATTGTTTTTATGTCAAATGATAGACTATTGCTTTGAATCACTTGTATCTTAATATTCATGTCATGATTAGATACATGATCAAGATTATGCTAGGTAGCATTCCACATCAAAAATTATATTTTTTTATCATTTACCTACTCGAGGACGAGCAGGAATTAAGCTTGGGGATGCTAATACGTCTCCGTCGTATCTATAATTTTTGATTGTTCCATGCCAATATTACTCAACTTTCATATACTTTTGGCAACTTTTTAAACTATTTTTGGGACTAACATATTGATCCAGTGCCCAGTGCCAGTTCCTGTTTGTTGCATGTTTTATGTTTCGCAGAAACCCCATATCAAACGGAATCCAAACAGGATAAAAATAGACGGAGAATATTTTTGGAATATTTGGAGAATTCCAGAAGAAAAATCCATGCGAGACGGTGCCCGAGGGAGGCACGAGGCAGAGGGGCACACCCCTGACCCTCGTGGGCTCCCCGTAAGGCGGTTGATGCCCTTCTTCGGTCGCAAGAAAGCTAATTTTTGGAGGAAAAAAATCATGGCGACGATTTTAGTCCAATCGGAGTTACGGATCTCCATATATAAAAGAAATGGTGAAAGGGCAGAACCAGAGAGCGCTGAAATAGAGAGAGACAGATAGACAGATCCAATCTCGGAGGGGCTCTCGCCCCTCCCACGCCATGGAGACCAAGGAACAGAGGGGAAACCTTTCTCCCATATAGGGAGGAGGTCAAGGAAGAAGAAGAAGAAGAAGGAAGGTGGCTCTCTCCCCCTCGCTTCCGGTGGTGCCGGAGTTTGCATGAGGGATTCCCGCTGCAGGGTTTGCAATATGTGCATGATTTGCTTATGGTGGGTGGCGTGAGTGACAGAAGCACAGACCCGAGTAAGTAGGTTGTTTACATATGGGATAAAGAGGATTTGATACTTTAATGCTATGGTTGGGTTTTACCATAATGATCTTTAGTAGTTGCGGATGCTTGCTAGAGTTCCAATCATAAGTGCATATGATCCAAGTAGAGAAAGTATGATAGCTTATGCCTCTCCCTCATATAAAATTGCAATAATGATTACCGGTCTAGTTATCGATTGCCTAGGGACAAATAACTTTCTTGTGACAAAAAGCTCTCTACTAAACCTAACTTAGTTGTGTCTTTATCTAAACAGCCCCTACTTTTTATTTACATGCTCTTTATTATCTTGCATACCTCTCCAAAAACACCTACATAATACTTCTAGTTTCATACTTGTTCTAGGTAAAGCGAACGTCAAGCGTGCGCAGAGTTGTATCGGTGGTCGATAGAACTTGAGGGAATATTTGTTCTGCCTTTAGCTCCTCGTTGGGTTCGACACTCTTACTTATCGAAAGAGGCTACAATTGATCCCCTATACTTTTGGGTTATGACTACGTAGGGCATCTTCAACGATAACCCATAAATTTCCTCCTGCATCCATTTGTGGACAGAAGGGGACCAGCCGATGGACATGGATGCGGGAGGCCGCCATTCAACGCTACCCGCATACATTTCAAACACTTTGGCAAGAAACTAGACGAAATTCGTACAAACATGGAGGATTTCATACATACCGGACGGCATTCATACAAACGCGACAGATTTTCGTTAGATTTCGAACATTTAGAACCAAAAAAAATGTTCCGACCCAACCCTAAACCTATCCTACGGCGGCCGGCGGCCAACCCCTTGTCATCCTCCATCCGCTGTCTCCATGACCACCGGCGATAAGATGATGAAGTGAAGCTGTGGTCTCTGGCAAGGAAGAGTAGAACACGAGAGATGGATCGGGCCACATGGGACACAAGGCCCTGCCGCCTCCGGTGCCCTAATCATCCTCGAAGGAGTCTGCACCTTTTCCATCACTGGTGGACATGAGGTCCACGATGGAAATGGTGGCGCCCGCGCCATCGTCGTCCCACCGGGCTGCCAGATAGTTCGTCGGAGACGATTAGGAGGCACAACTGGCGTTGTTCTCCTCCGCGATCGCTTGGAGCTGCGCCTCCGCGGCGGCCGCTTCCTAGCGAGCGGCGGGTTGAGCGCGGACGACATTGTAGATGGCACGCTGCTCTGCGATGAAGTTGGGGTTCGCCACGGCCATGGCCTCCACGGCCTCCTCGCTCGCGCACTCGCTGTTGATATGGCCCTCTACCAGCCTGTGATGCTCCAGGAGGAACAAGTTGTACCACTGTTCCTCCTGCACCTGGAATACTGACATAGGTATCGGCGCAGGCTGCACCTCCGCCATGGCGTCGTTGTAGTGCGCCTGCTCCATGGTGAAGCCAATGTGCACGGGCGCGGGGTCCGATGCGGTGTCCTCGAAGTCCATCTCCATCATGGGGTCGTCCTCATCGTTGGAGACCTCGGGCTAGCTGGCCAGCAAGCCGGGCTCGATCCTCCTGGCATGATGGCTCTACCAGGCGGCGGCAAGGGCAGCCACCTCGTGCTTCGTCTATGTGGAAAGGCTCTCCCATAGAGCTTCGCCGCCTGCTGTCATGGCGGATGCGATGCAAGGGAGGAGGATGAGAGCGGCTTGTGTTGTGGAATTGAGTAGGTCGGATGTGGCCGCCTTTAAATAGCGGATTCCGGTGAGGCTAGGCATCCGGGTGCGTCAATGCGCGGCGTCAGAGTATGTTTCTTGGCCGGTGAGCCTACTTAAGGGCGACATACGGACGGACGGGGCATTGAACGGGCATATTAGATATCCACCCCATCCCATCCAGTAACACATCACCGGCATTGAACGGGTGTGGTAGATATCCACACCGAGGACGCGGCGCGGGCGGCGTCCTCGGCCGACGCGCCGCTTTAGTGGTGGAGCTAGTGAGAGGTTACGTCCACTCTGGGCCGGCTTCAATGTGGAGCGGCGCATTTTACAGCGGCATGAATGCGGGCAGCTGGCGCCAGGCGGGAACGCACGCCGGCAAAGGAAGAGGTGGTTTCGGTGGGCCATGATGGTCAGAAGCGGGCGTAGGTGTTGTCCAGACGTATGTGAAGCCCCTCATGCTTGTCTCCAGTTTGTAGAAGAAAACACGTCTGGACCGTCCTGCGAACCAATACATACCCATGTTGGATGGCTTCCGCGGTCCGACCCGAACAGTCTGAACGTTTGTGAACAGTTTGAGAGTCGTGGTTGGAGATGCCCTTAGAGCAACTCCAACGGGCCGACCCAAACGGACGGCGATTTCGTCCGCTTTTTGTCCGTTTGGGTCGGCCAGACGGACATGGGTGCCCGCTTCCACATTTGGGTCGGCACCTGCGCCCAACGTTGGTCTGTGACCCATTTAGACGGCGCCAAAAAAAATGCACGCATGCATATGTAAAAAAAGAGAAACTGCATTAATTAAACATTAAAGCCGGCCACGAAGGCCGGCGACAGTCCACGCGTCCACATTTGCATAAAAAACAGCGTCCACGCTGCCCTAGGCGTCGTCGTCGTCGTCCTCGGGGTCCGTGAGGTCGATGAGCGTTGGCGCCGGCCCGGCCCAGGCGAACGCCGTGTTCCAGAGCGCTGCCATGTCGGGCTGTGCCGGCGCAGGCAGTGCCGGAGTGGGGGGCTGTGCAACCGCCTGTGCAGCCGCGGCCTGGCGCGCCTCCTCCTCGGCCTCGCGCGCCTCCTCCTCGAGGTCGCGCGCGAGCATCTCCTCGTACTCGCCTTGCCGGCGCTCCTCTGCCAGCCGGCGCTGGCGCCACATCTCGAGGTAGGCCTGCTCCTGCGCTGGTGTCGCCCCCAGCCAGACCGGTGGCGCGGACACCCACTCGCGCACCACTCCATTCCAGGAGAAGCACGCGATGGGCTCGGGCTCGGGTTGCGGCTGCGGCTTGATGGGGGATGGTGGGGCCACCGGCGGCAACACGCTGTCGCCCGCCGCGGAGAGGGCAAGGGCCTGCGCCATTGCCGCCTCGTAGCGGGCCTCCTCTTCCGCCTCCGTCGCCTCCGCTCTGTGCCGTTCGTCCTCTTTGCTCTCAAGGTAGACGGCCGCAAGGGCCGCCTGGTAGGCGTCCTCCGCCGCCTGGTCCTCCTCGCGGACGACCAGCGGCGTTGGCCTCTGGTCGACCTCGCGCACGCCCCGACGCCTCGCCTCCTCGTGCTCGAAGGCGAACCACCTCGCCTAGTTGGGCGAGTCGGTTGCGTAGGCGGAGTCGCGATGCTGCTCCGCCATTAGCAGCGCCCGCCGGCGCCGCACCTCCTCCGCGTGAGCACGAGCCGACCGCGGCGCCGCCGGCACTGGGATCCTATCTGGATTCAGATGTCAGTCGTGCGGCAGCGTCACGTCGGGATACGGCAGCGGCTGGTGGTTCTGCCAGTGCCACTTCGCCTGGTGCACTGGCACGTTGACGCGCTGCCTCTGCCGGCGAGGCGCCGGCGGGGGTGGGAGAAACTCGAAGGGGAAAGGGGTGGCGGGAAACTTGCCCTTGGCCTTGCTGCCGCTGGCGCCGGAGAAGAGGCCCATCGTCGCTGTGGTTGCGGTGGCTAGGGATTGCCGGCGATGAGGGAGCAAGGGTGGGCAGATGGGGACGGCGAGTTTGGATGAGGACGGCCCCGCCGCACGGTCGGCTTAAAAAGGACGAGCGTCGTCGCTGACGCGTGGGCCCGTCATCATAAATTAAGCTGACCACGTGGGCAGCGGGTAGTTGGACGGCCATCATGTGGGGACGCGGCGGATAACGAGAAGGCGCACAAAGAGTCCGTTCGGCGTCCACGCCGATGCATTTGGGGCGTAAATTTGGGCCGCAAATGCGTCGGCGCGGACGTAATTTGGGTTTGAATCGGCGTGTTGGGCCGTCACTTTTGTCCGCGCCGATCCAAATGGACACAGGCGGACGAAATGGGTCGGTTCTTTGGAGTTGCTCTTACACCCCTGTCAGTCAGTTAGCTTGTATGACTGTACATGGCCCCCGCGGGGTGTACGTAGGCCATCGATCTACATATACATGGACACAGCTGGAGCCGGTCTTAAAGGGAGCGTGCCATCCACGTGAACGTGTCTGCCCGGTTCATGTGCATGCATGCGTCATGCGTGTCCATGTCACTGTAGGGCTGCAGTACACACGACTGGGCTATATGTGTCCATAGTTTCTCCACTTAGTATGTGTACTGTTGGCAGCATTATTTTTATTTTTTAACTTATTCCAGGTGCAAATCAAATGTGCATGGCCGGCCCGTCATGCACGGCCACCACGACGCTGCTGCTGCAGGCGCTACATGTACATCAAGTACGTACGTACGCCCCCACTACCTTTCGATCCATCGATGGCGACTCGTCATCGATTGCTTAATCTGACAGGCACTCGAGTCATACATGCTCGAGTTGGTTATATCTGACAATGATGATGTTTTTTTTTACGTTGTTATCTTGTTAAAAGCATCGCTCAGATATGCTTGTATGATTCTTTAGGGTGAACATGTAGAATCTGACTTTTGATGGTTGGATCCGGCGATGACGGCACATGAACGTCGATTCCTTCTTGAAGGCATTGCCATTGAGGAACCTTGTTGTCCTTATGGTGTCATGAGATGGTCGGTGTGGATATAGTCATAACTGTAGTTTGTCGATTGAGGATTTAGTCGCTTTGGGGTATTTTCTTTTTCCTCGCTTAGGCATAGCTTTGGTCTTATATGACTTTGCTATTTGCCGGCATGTTCTTATTTTTTCTTGGTGTTGGCTGTGTGTATCCTAACTATGCAGAGGCCGAGTGTATACTCATTGTGTTTGTATCCACTTGATGATTCGTTCAATTAATAAAGTTCACCCTTTGTCGAAAAACTCGAGTCATGCATGCATACTCTCTGTACTACTCATTCCGTTTCTAAATATAAGTCTTTGTAGAGATTTTATCATGGACTATATATATAATAAAATGAATGAATTTACACTCTAAAATATATTTATACATCCGTATGTGATTTTCATAGTGAAATCCCTACAAGGACTTATATTAGAAACAGAGCAAGCATTACCTTCGTCCCAATTTATTGATTCTCTTTGTATGTTGTGCTAAACTTGAACTATAAATTCAATTAAGAAAATATTAATGCATGCCATCATAAAATATATCGTTGGATCCGTATTTAAACATAATTTTCTATAATATTATTTGCAATGACATGCATAAATATTTTGTTAGTTAAATTTAAGATCAAGATTTGACAAAAAATATAAAGAGGACCAATAAACTAAGAGGAACGTAACACTCCACTAGGATTTTCTAGCACTGATCCTGTTCGTGGAACGAATGACGTGAGCTGGCATGCATCTGGTATGTCCATGCAGGCACAAATTTTTACATATCTCTCAGCTTGAGTCACGATCGATGTTTTGTCAACTTGGACGCTGGCTGGCCGAGTATCTCTCTTGTCTGAACGATTCAGCGTGCCCACGTGTCTGAACTTTCTGGATAAAGGGGCGTGTCCTGTCTGAACCGTGGTCACATTTTTAAACTGCGGCCGCAATTTGTACAGCTCCCACGCGTAGCACGTTTTATCGCGTCCAGCTGAGCTCCCACGTGATTCAGGTTTTGAGGGCGCATAACATTACGTATGCTGTGCCATTTTGACGCCGACGTGCCACATATTAAGACTAATTAGCTCAACTTTTCCCTCTGAAACAAGGAGACTGACTAGTTCAAAGGGGGAGAAACAAAAAATAAAACGTGCATCTTTTAGCGTTTAACAAAACAAAAACACTAATTTTCTCGACTGTATAAGGCCTTGTACAATGCAAGTGATTAGGCTGCTGGGAGAAATAAATTAGAATTTTTGAAGCACATGTGCTTATTTGTAGAGGATGAATGCTTAATTAGTCGGTTCAACCCGCACTGTTGTATGGCGCTGAGTGTTGGTCGACTAAAAGGTGACATGTTCAATAGTTAGGTGTGGCGGAAATGCATATGTTGAGATGGATGTGTGGCCACGTGAGGAAGGATCGAGTCCGGAATGATGATATACGAGATAGAGTTGGGGTAGCACCAATTGAAGAGAAGTTTGTCCAACATCGTCTGAGATGGCATGGGCATATTTAACGCAGGCCTCCAGAAGCTCCAGTGTATAGTGGACGGCTAAAGCGTGCGGAGAATGTCAAGAGAGCATGGGGTAGACCGAATTTAACATGTGAGAAGTCCGTTAAAAGAGACATGAAGAATTGAAGTATCACCAAAGAGCTAGCTATGAACAGAGGTGCGTGGAACCTTGCTATTCACGTGCCAGAGTCATGAGTTGGTTACGAGATCTTATGAGTTTCATCTCTAACCTACTTTAATTTGTTTGGGAGTAAAGGCTTTGTTGTTGTTGCTGTTGCCATATTCCAGATAATATGGAGAGTTAGAGAGTGATGTCTTCCCAACCACTGTTCGAACGCCCCTGACGAGGTACATATTTCCTTCTATGAAACGACAAGACTATCGGTATAGTCTATAATCCAATTATTATTTTGAACTATCAAATGTATGCATGCATGATGGGCTAGACCAACAGTGTCTCACCTACACACACAATCCTGGGCCATGCCATGTACTGCAGCGCTAGCTAGCTCGATCTCCGGAGAAACGGACACACAAAAACAGGACACATACATACACACCGACACACATGCACTGCTGAGTGTGCTGATCTGTCATCCCCAGCTCGATCTACAAACTTGTACCGTGTTCCAGAGATATATAGTTTCATGTCCAAAAATATCCATATATAGAAATGGGCCTAGATCTCTATGTGATGCATGCATGTGTGGTAGTAGTACTACTACTATCTCTGTTGGTCTATCTTCTGACATAGTAGGGTCCACATGCATGCATGTGAAAAGATGTTTTTTTTTTTGAGAGAGAGCATGTGAAAAGATGTTGATGTATGTATGTGATGCTAATCTCGGCTTAAAATGCTCTTCGCTAAACAAGATCCTTACTATGTACTCGCACTTCTCATATTATCCACGGCATGTCAACGGGAAACAGATGATGCCCTTATATCCAAGCTCATAATTACACATTTATAATATGCTCAAAGATAAAGATGGCAGGTATGGTGTGTGATCTCAATCGGATGCTCTTATGCGTCCCAACACAATCTTCTCATTTGAAATAAAATATGCCGGTGGTGCACGTACGTACGATCGCTTCAATCCTCGATCTCATGAATTCCAACCACTCAACCACTGCGTTTGGCAATGGTATTTTGATCTCCATATCTTGAAGAGAATAATTAACTATGAAAATACCACCTTTGTGTTGTTTTTCTATTTCTCAATCCAAGACGAAAAAAATAAAAGCAAATAAATACCGACAGAGATGTCGTTTATTTCAGGAAAGAGAGAGATGCCGTTTTGATTCTGTGTCTCAATAATTTGCTCCATCGCTGATCATCAGATAATGTTTTTTAGGGGAAAATATATTCAAAAAATCATCAGATAATGTTAGTGTATTGGCACGTTTTTTTCTTTTCAAAAGGAGGATAGCCCCCAAGCCTCTGCATTGCAATGATGCATGCAGCCATATTATTAAACAAAGTCTCAAACAAGAGTGAGGTACGGTACAAAATCTCGAATAGAGTTTAAAGAAAAAAGATGAACAAGGCCACAAAGACTAGATGCCTATACACCTATCTTATTGTTGGATCGTCATCCAAATTGGTTATAGGTATCCCGTGCTACTGTCTCCCAGCAATTGCACCCATAAGCCATATGCTTCTTGACTTCCGCGGGACCGAGTAACGACCACGTACGAGTACATGAAGTTGCTTTGTATATGACTAGCAAAAAATTTGTAATATTTTGTCTTTTAAAAATAACATCATTTCGACAGTTCCATATTGCCCAAAATAATGCGCACACTCCGACTGAAATATGCGCCGCTAGTTTAGGCTCTATCCCATTTAGCTAAGTTCCAAATAGGGTATCTATCTTATTAGGTGGACTGATATTGAAGGCCACATGCACTGTGCACCATAGTCTGGCTAGTGGGCAGTCTAGGAAGAGGTGTTCAATCGATTCATCATGATGGTAGAAACAACACCTTTTGCTATCCTCCTAATGACGTTTTGCGAGGTTATCTTTAGTCAAGATCATTTTTTTGTGAATAAACCACATAAAAACTTTTATCTTTAGAGACACCTTAATTTTTCAGATGTGTTGCGACTTTGCGATTCAACCGGTGTTTATCAAGTCCATATACATTGACTTTACTGAAAATACCCCTGACACAGACAATCTCCAGTGTAGTGTCTCTGGCTCATCTGATAGGTTAGATCTTCATCAACCTACGCACGAGATATAGCCATCTATCCTATCTTTCGCCCAAGAGATCTTTTGAACTGAAATTTTAAGGGAACTGATCCTAGAATTGTACTAACGAAAGCTTCTTTCCGTTATATAATATTGTAAAGGATAGGATATTGAATGGACCCTAGCCAAATATCCTCCCAAAACCTAGTAGAGTTGCCGTTCCCAACAATGAATTTGGTTCTATGGAAAAAGACTGCCTTCGTGCGCATCAACCCTTTCCAAAACGGTGAATCATTCGGTTGTGCCATTATTTGTGCAAGGGTTTTGGAATGTAGCTACTTGTTACACAATAATTATACCCACACTCCCTTATTCTCCACCAAAGGTCTGTATGGGCATTTACTAAGTAGTCATTTGTTCTTTACCTCATGATTTCCAATCCCTAATCCCACTTGGTCTTTTGGCCCACATATTATATCCCACTTAGCCAACCAATATTTTGACTTCTTCCCATCATTTGGCCAGAAAAAAATTTATTAGCACGTACCAACCTCAAGATCCCAGAGCAAATCTCTTCTTTTTATCGAAGGACCGGTGTTTATTCATTCTTATCCGTCTGTACAGCACTGATTGATTTTTTTTGCCAAGGAAATAGTGAGTTTTATTCCACTGAAATGGTATCACAATTACTCCAACTTTTGGAAAAACCTATAAATTCTTGGATGGAGATCATACGGTGACCGATAGTCCCGCGTGTCAATTTAGAGTTAGGTAGTTTCCACAAAGGGATTAACAAATCTATAACATGCAACAGATAAAATATAGTTTGTGTGGTAACTTGGAAATATTGTTTCTCAGATAATTTCTTAACAAATGCTTTGAGCATTTTTATTTGTTTTTACTTGCACGCCCTTCTCCATTTTCTTACCCCGGCCAGGCTAGTTCTCATATAGGACGGTTCAGTAGAAAAACAAATAGCTCCAATGCATGAGGTGCATGGCTAGTGACATCTTGCTACTTTAGTTTACTCTTGCCACCTGGTAATACTAGCAATCCAACCAACTAAAGCGTAATTAATTGTCAATGAACATTGTTAATTAAGATAGGTAGACCGCCCCTGCCCCTACGTCGCCCTCCCCCTAGGGCGACTCGGGCGGAGCCAAGAAACCTAGCCGCCACCGCTGCGAACTCCCTCCTCCTCTCCCTCCGCAGCCGCCGGGGGATGCCGCCGGGCTAATCCCCGGGGTCGACGGCGGTGGCGGGGGATCTCCTCTCTCACATGTCTTCGGGTTGGGGCGGGACCCCTAAGCGTGTGAAGGCGCGGCCGATCTGGGTTCTTCGGCGCGGCGGATGGCGGGCGGCCGGCCCGTCTTCGGACGGCGGCGTGGGCTGCGGGCACAGTGGCTGGCCTTTTCGGGCGGCGGTGGTGGCCAACTAGGCTGCAGTGTCGTGCATACCGCCTTTAGATCGGCGGCGGCGGCGTGGAGGGCCTGGTGGTCTCGTCGGCGGCACCTCCGGTCAGATCTGTTCTGACCGATGTGACCGGCGGTGGTGGTCATCTCTTCCGTCGGAGGTGGTCAGCCTGAGGCTGGGTGTTCGGATCTCCGGATCCGTGATCTAGTACTGGCCGCGAGTTGGGGAGACATAGTTGCCGGTGAAAACCGAGCCGACGGCGGGCGATGGCAGTATTCTACGCCGTTACCTTGATGAAGGCATCGTTGTGGGACTTATGCCGACCCACTCGTACTGCTCTGAGGAAAACCCTAGGATCGGGTCTTCCAGATCGGACGATGGCGGCACTATGGTGGTGTTTCTCTCTTGGGAATATCGTTTGTGGAGCAGTGTTGGTGGTCAGAGGCAGGAGGTGGAGCGACTTTGTCTTGCACGAAGCTTCGGTGGAGATGTCAGGTCATGCCTGGCCGACAGGTGTTATGCTTTGTCATGTCTGGTTGGCAGGTGCTACGCACGACAGATCATCCAGAGACTTCAAGTTGTATCGGCTGGTGGTACTTGGTGGCATGGTGCTGAGGTGTACCGGTGGCGACCGCGACGTGCTCAGCATTTTGCGCACAGGGTGGTGGTGCCGTTGTGCGCCGTGGTGGCGTTGACGGCAGTTAGACCGGGCAAGGATGATGCGTCAGTACAGCTCTGAAGATGGAGTAATGGCAGTTGGCAGCGGCGGCCTCTAAGAGCGCGCCGGACCGGTGTGTGCCCCATACCCGGCATGTGGTTTGGTTGGGGTCTCAGGTCTTAGATGTTAGGCTTGGTTGCGAGGTCTGTGGTATTAGGCCCAGACTATTAACATCTCTTCATCAGCTGGATATGAGTAGGGACAGTTGTCGCCTGGACGGTGATTTCAGATTTACTGTTGCATTTTTTGTTAGGTCTTTTATGAATAATTAATAATATGGCTGCATGCATCGCTCAGATGGAGAGGTCAGGGTGATCCTCCTTCTCTAAAAAAAAATTATGATTTGTCGGAGCTAACGACTATTGCCCAAGGTCACGCACACGCAACGTATCAAACATATCCGTGTTGCTGCTTCGGTTGCCAGTTTAGACTATGCTAACTTGGTGTGTGATGAGTGCCATTACTTGATTAATTTTGCTTAGCCCGTCATGCACTCTCTAATCTCTATACTTTAAGAGATTTGGAATGATACGGTGACGATTATGTATGTGCAGATCTCCTTCGTCCAGGATACTTTTCAGTCTCTATCTCACTACTAGAAATTGGACTTTGTTGCCTTTTGCTGGGAGGGCTTTTCCTTCCCAAGAGCATGCTAGCCAAAACATATATCGTTTTTTTGTTCGTTGTTATGTCACCTGTTTGGAATTGGTCGTATGCCTTCTTTTCCACAAAGAGAGAAGTGCAACTATTTGTCCCCCAAATTATCATGAAGCATGTTTTTGTCTCTGAACTTTTTCCTAACTTTTACCCTAAACTTTATAATACCTAAAATATTTGGTCCCTGATAGCGGTATTCCTTGATCAAATCTGGGTATGGCCTGTTATGTCATGGTTTTGGCTACGCCACCACTATGAGGTGCAAATCGACCTATACGTGTAATTGACAAATCTCTTCTGCCTTTCATCCCTCCACCAACGGCTGACAACTGATCCTATATATCGCCACTACTACAGGCCTACACCATAGTAGTGGTCATGGCTCTTACCACCAGAAGGGTGGATTCCGACGAGGTCCGATCTCGGACTCTAGGATTCGTGGATGCGGGGGCATTGATGTAGAACCGGCAACCAACGCGAGGATGAAAGAGGAGTACGGTGGTGTGCTTGTCGGCATCAGCCAGAGCTATGATTGGGAGGGTTCGACAGAAGCAGTAGCTCGTAAGAAAGGGGGAAAGGATAGAGACGTACTCCCTTCGTCCGGAAATACTTGTCATCAAAATGAATAAAAGAGGATGTATCTGGATGTATTTTAGTTCTACATACATCTTTTTTTATCCATTTTGATGACGAGTATTTTCGGACGGAGGGAGTATTGAGTTGAAAGGGGGATAATCCGGAAACAAAGGAGAGTGAAATGGAGGGGAGAGGGGCACGCCAGTGTGGTGAAACGGCACATTAATTCCTCGAACGAATTAGCAATCATTATGGCATACAACTACAAAACAAGCGTGAGATGTAAAAATTGTTACACAAACGAATTGACTTGCTAGACATACACGCGCCTTATAGTATGTTTTTCACATGTTCCCATTACACCCTTCCGAAGCCAGCTTGGATGTACATTTTTGTTTTGAAACACCTCAACAGTGACACCGGCAACCATGACAGACCCCACCAGCTACGAAGCGCCGCACCGCTCCCATGTACACTCACTCCTGCACGCGGTGAGGCCATCTATACATGGACGATGGACCCAGGACCCGGTCCACGTGAACGTGTCCGGCTGATGCATGCATGTCAAAGTCTGTCTCTATAGCTCAGGCAGGAGCGCTGCCTGTACACACGAGTGGAGTATGTTTCTTCACCCGGAAAATTGTGCACGACGCTGCTGCTGCGGGCGCCACGTCACGTGCGCGCGCCCCACCTTTTCTCTCATCGACAACATATATTCATTAATCATGCATGCATGTGGCGGCAGTAGCACTGCGCCACTGTGATTTCCATTTTTCTGGTGCTGGCTTTCTTTCATCGACCAATCGACGCGATTCTGCTCATGTCTGCGCGTCACGATCGATCGATCCATCGGTGCTTAATGTCAACTTGGACGCTGGCCGGCCGGCCGATGATGTCTCCTTGTCCTCAACATTTCAGCGCGCTAGCGTGCGTGCGTGCGTACGTGTCTGAACCCAGAAGTCACATTTGTTAACCGCGGCCGCAGTTTGCACAGCTCGCACGCACGTGATTCATGCTTTTGGGGGCACGTAGGTGCGTACGATCTGACGCGGACGTGCACCAATCACGTACCAGGGCATGCAGGTCCGCGCGCCAACTTATCGCGCGTGATTTCCTCGTGCCACATAGCAAGAGACTAACTAACTAGCCCAACTTTTCTCACTCCCATACCTTCACGCGTACATACTTAAGTGAGTGGTTGTAGTTTTGTTGTTGTCACTCCTACTATCAGTTGGAAGAAGATATGCCAACTTTGCGTGTTTCTGAGAAAACACCTAACGCACGTAGTAACCTTTTTTCTTCTTCCCGTGGACGAACCATTTTTTTCCGTTAAATCAGAAATAATTATAACCACCGTCCGATCCAAGTAACAAAAGGGAAAGAGGAAGGGAAGGAACAAGTTCAGGGCACTAACAGGGGCATTCAATGTAGAACAACCAGTACTACCAAAGGGGCGAAAAACTATTAGGCTGGTCATAGTGGGGAGTAACTTAGACTAGTGTCATGCATATGACACTAGTCTAAGTTACTGCCTTTATAATGCAAAGTAACATACTAGTAGTATCATAGATGACTTCATTTATTAGCTCGTACACTCATTTTGTCTTGAAAAGCGTTATGTTACAGTAACATATTATGTTATCATCTCTCATTAATTACTTGCCACATAAGCAGAATTTTCTCGAAATGCGCTATGTTACTAGCTAAGTTACTCCCACTATGACTAGCCTTAGCGTTAGAAGCTTAGTGGAGCACTGGAGTTATATGACCAGAAACATGTATAATGTCCCCCGAAAACAAGCACAATATAATGGTTTTGTTTTCATTCATGCCATGTTTTTATTGTCGTTGCAACATGATATGGAAAGTTGAAAGAATGATGTCTTCCCAACCAAAAACCAATGTACATGCCCTACTTTGGAGATGCATGACTAGGTTTAATTTTGGCATAGTTTATAGGGCATGCATGTATGCATGATGAGCTAGATCAACAGTATCTCACCTGCACGCACCTAACCCAGGCCAAAACCATGAACAACACGCACCACTTGTAGCCTCGATCAATCAATGGGGACTGGAACGCGGTGACAAATGCACAGAAATGACACTTACATATATACATTTTCCACACCTGTACTTCTGCCCGATTCGGTCTACAAACTATCTGATGCATGTATGTAAGTTTCTAGTCCAAAAATATCCGTATAGGAGTATACAGAAATGGATCTAGATCTCTATCTGATGCATGCATGTGTGGTATTCTATCTTCTGACATAGTATGGCCAACATGCATGTCAAAAGATGTTGATGAATCATGTATGTGATGCCAATCTCGGCTTTAACTGCTCATCCGATATCGATTGGTCCATCTCATGGACCATGCATCCGACATGCACATCCATCTACATGCATCACATGGGACTTCCATATCCAATAAGGGAATGCCACCTGACACGTCACGCTTATACGCTGACTAGTTAAGTTACTAACAACGTGGTAATTAGTTTTGTTTAGAAACACAATATGAACCCGGCTCAGATGATCACAATACACACACTCATCCCAATGAACACACACAACCCAAACCCTATAAACACCTTCGGGTGATTGAGCCGGCAGATCTTGAGATTGACGAAACCATCGCATGCACCTTGCACTCGACGGGCGCACCATACCACACTGACACCTCGTCACTGACACCTTGTACTCGGTAGGCACACCATTCCACTGAAATAATATTGTCATACAACAGCCTGGATAAATTCAAGAAATATGCGAGCACCCATGTGAAGTCAAGACTTGATCCCGAAGTGGGCTGGTTCCTCCACAAGGAACCAAACCATTTAAGCTAGGTTTATTTTGCTAGCAATTAGTTGATTAATTGCAAAGCAACGGGGTAAAGGCGGGCCCGGTACTATGTATGTGTCTGCAAAGTTATTTCTAATGAGTGTGCTTGATCAATCAAGTGGCTCCAGTAATCGCCCTGTTCATGACGAAGAAGACGACTGGCCCCTAGGGACCTTGATGTATTTTCTTTATTTTCTAAGGGTGTTTGTACTTAAGTTGTATTAATAGATCTAAGATCTTTTTGCAACAAAAGTGGGTCCACCCATACATAAACATCTAAGTGAGCTTGACCAATCAAGTGGCTCTAGCTCACCAAGTATGGCCATACATCAACATTTATATTCTCATGTATTTTGGAATCATTTATCTGGGTTTTGTTGTATTTTGAAAAACATTTGATAGGTCCTAACAATGATTTTAAAAAGAAGTAAACAATGACATCTTTCAAAATAACTATTACAAATTTTCTTTTTCTTATTTCTTTTCAACGACGACATGTTTAAAAGATCATTTTTATTTAACTTTTTAATTATTTTAGTTATAATACATTGTTTTGAAAAAGGTTACCAATATAACACAAAATTTAATTATTTCAATAAATTTCAGCAACATTTCATACATGTATCAAACATGTTTATTATTTCAATTTTTTACAAATGTTATTCATAATTATTCGCATAAGTTTCAATCATATTTTAATCAATTAAAGAAATGTTTTATATAGGTATCAACCATTTCACTATTTCAAAAGGGTTTGCAAATATCATTCATAAATGTTTACCACACACTTTTGGCGAGTCCAAGTGGGGACTTGGAGCATGTACTTGGATTCACCTAGTGATGCAAAATGGTGAACACATTGTATTGTAAAATTGCTAAAATATTTCACCAACTTCATAATATTTGGTGGTTCCATTAGAAAATCCAGCTTCCGTGTGAACCCTAGAAATGGTCATTGATCGATCCTTTATTTATTTAAATATTTCCAAAAATTTCCTCGTTTGTAATATCACATATATAATTCCTAATCATTGACATGTATAATTTCAATCAATTTCAGGAATATCTCATACATGTACCAAGCACTTTATTGTATCAAAAATATGTGCAACTGTAGTTCATAAACACTGACAGCTTCACATGTATGTATTTGCATTCTCCAAATAGTACAAAATCATACACGCCATGCATTAAACCCAAGTTCGTACAAAGTTGAGTCACTTATTTTGAAACGGAGGAAGTAAAAAA
Organism: Triticum aestivum; assembly: GCF_018294505.1. Lineage (NCBI taxonomy): Eukaryota > Viridiplantae > Streptophyta > Magnoliopsida > Poales > Poaceae > Triticum > Triticum aestivum. The sequence goes on along the minus strand of NC_057806.1, from coordinate 12,257,018 downwards.
TAAAACTAAAACAGGTCACCAATCTCAAAGCATGTGTGGAGGGGAGATCGTGCACCGCCATGCAGCGGCCCCGTTCAAAAAAAGAAAACCGTGTTCCATGTGAACCCTAGAAATGGTCACTGATGGACCCTCCACGATTAACAACCAGTTAAGTAATGGCAGACTACATGTAGCGCGCACGCAGCTAGTTTGATTGAATATGCCAGGCGCTCAAAAGTTGACTCTTGGAACGTGGAACCTGCATCGCTCAACACATGTGTCCAGCAGCATGTATTTTTTGGCCGGTGTCATACAAGAAAAGAAATCGAAATTGCACTGATGGCTGCAACTTGGACATTTACTTTTCATGTTGGTAAAAGGGTGAAAATGATGAGATCTAGTGACACAGTTTTCACTGGAACAATATCTATATATGTACTACTAGTACGTGTTGGTAGATTTTTAACTGGGGCACGTACAGTTCCAAGAAAACAGTGGAACAGAAGCTATCCTGCAGACCTGCACACACACACACACACACATATATTTAGTATTATCTGTGGGGTGCAATGTGAAATGCCCTCACAAGTATAATACTGGTAGCAGCAGCTAGCTAGCTGGTAGGACACACAACCAAAAACTATTCTTTTGGTATTTGTTCCCTCAATTCAGCTTTGCTTTCTCTCTCTCTCTCTAGCTAGGAGTTCCTCTCTCCCTCTCACTCTAGAGAGAGAGGGGGAGGAAGGAAGAGAGATCTGAGGCCAGGTATGTGAGGAGCAGTTCAATCGCATGGATATATTTGTGCTCGAGTTCATCATCTCGAGTCCAATCAAGCTGGGCTGCCATGCATGTGATTGATGTGTTGTTGATGATTCTTGGAGTAGAGTGAGTGTTAATTGATTTGTTCCTCCGCAGGATCGATCGATTGAGGGAGGAGGGAGGGAGTTAGGCATGGACGACTTCATGCAGTGGGCGATGAACACGCTGGACCAGCAGCAGTACCACGCCGCCGCCGCCGCCGCGGCTCCTCCCGTATACGGTGGTGCTGGCTCCAGCTCCGGTGGCAGCAGTGCTGGTGCCGCCTTCCCGTCGCTGCAGGCGCTCCGCGAGTCCACGGCGGCCGGCGGCGGCGTCAGGGACCTGAGGGTGCAGGTGGACCACCACCAGCCCAGTAGCTGGAGCACCAGCTCCGGCGACAGCCCCGGCGCCGCCATGGACCACGACGCGGCCGCCGCCGGACCCGGGTGGTCCCCGCACACAGCCCGCGCCAGGACCAGGACCACCAACAGCAGCAGGCCCATGAGCTGGAACTTCAGCGCCGCCGCCGCGTCCTCGCAGGCCGCGCAGCTGCCGGCTGACATCGACATCTCCCCGCGGCCGGCCCCTGCCCCCAGAGGCCATAGTACGCCCGCCGCTGGGAGGAGATCGGGGGGCAGCGCGCAGGGCTCAACGGCCGGGCCGTCAGCCTCTCCGGGGCCCGTGCAGGACCACATCATCGCCGAGCGCCGCCGCCGGGAGAAGATCAACCAGCGCTTCATCGAGCTCTCCACCGTCATCCCCAACCTCAAGAAGGTTTAATTTCTTGCTCTTCCTCTTGTTCCTCGGTTTCATTCCATGCTTCCTCTTCATGCTAATCACCTGCAGAGTAATTAATTATACTTCAGATTTAAGATTGTATGTGCAAGAATTAATTTCTATTTGCTCATCTGATTCTACACTGTGATGTGCAGATGGACAAGGCGACGATTCTCGGGGACGCGGTCAAGTACGTGAGGGAGCTGCAGGACAAGGTGAAGACCATGGAGGACGACGACAGCGCCGCCGCCACCACAACCACCACCATCCGCTCCGCCGTGCTCGTCAGCAAGAAGATCAAGGCCGCCGCCGACGACGAGGGGGACGAGGACGCCGGCGAGTCGAGCCACGGCGGGCTGCCGGAGATCGAGGTGCGGGTGTCGGACGAGAAGACCGTGCTGGTGCGCATCCACTGCAAGAACGCGAGGGGGCTGCTGGTGAGGGTGCTGGCGGAGGTGGAGGACCTCCGGCTCGCCATCACCCACACCAGCGTCATGCCCTTCCCGGCCGACACCGCCATCATCACCATCACCGCAAAGGCAAGCACCCAATTAACCAAGTTTCTGCTCATATTTCCCTACTTGCACAAATTACTATAGATAGAGTCAAGAGTGCAAATTGCACTGTCGTCGTAAGCCGACTAAGATTTTCTTACCATCTGATCTTCTAATATTGATCATTAATTCCACCCTGCCACGTGAATCTAAACACCGAGACATGGGATGGCTCATGCCATCTACTCCTACTTAGATGTAGATATATAAGAAAATATCATGCGACTTGGATGTAGCAAAATTGCGTTTCACCTCATCCTCGTCCACTAATCTCACAATACGAGTAAATGACACATGCATGTGTGGGTCTGGAGAGGTGCTTAGCAAAATAAACATGTTTTAGCTTCTTGCCTTCTAGAGGGGGTGTAACATGCATGGGGTGTTAAGGATCTCTTCTTGATAAATTTTAGTAATTTTAAGTCTGCTCTGGTTTCCGCCTGTCTCTCCTTTATTTTCGACAAAGGGCAATATATTAATATCAAGATGATATGTTCATCAAATCTTGTAACATTATTGGTGCTTGAGGAGACATTGATCATCTAGTTCGCCTTCAGCCAATCGATAGTGTAACAAACAAAAAAGTGTGTGGGAATGGATAGTTCGAAGATGGACCGTTGATGCTTCTCCTAGGAACACTCATTAAGCACATGTGTAATACTATCTCCTTTCTGGTTTAAAAGTCTCATGTGTACCCCTAGATCGACAATATAACCAACATAACATGAGTTATATATATCACAAACAATATATCATTAGAAACTTCAAATGTTATATTTTCTGATGGTATAATTTTTGGGGCATACAATTTGTATTACATTGGTAGAATTGTCGATTTAGGGATACATGTGGCCCTTTTAAATCGGAAAGGAGGGACGACCAACTTCTAGTATGTAAAGTGTAGATGCACTAAGAAAGTTGTCACTGATAATGGAGTTTGTAGGTTCAAGCAAGTCCCACGGAGATTAAACAGTAAGTGCAGGATGAGTGCATTCGTCCGGTTTTTTGAAGTGGCACGTGGTGGTGTTCCCGGTCTCCCATTGCACAAAAACCGTAATTTTACTATCCAGAAAATGTGTGTCTCAAAAAGGAGAAAAAACACCAACACGCTGAAATGACACAGCACTGAATCAACAGTATATATCACGAATCCCTATTGTTGGGTTATTTAGGCACCTCATGTAAGCCGCTTGTACATTTATCTCCGAACATCTCTATTCACTGTATTGTTTGTATGGGCAGGTACTTTACTCCATGCATGTGAACTCCATCATAGCTAGAAAGCTGTGTGACCGGATATAGAGATGTGAAAACCCCAAATGGCCATCCTTATTGATCTCTGGAAAAATAAAAGGCCACTATATATGTAGATATATGATCAACCAAGAATTAGTTCTTGAGTTTCATGTTTATGATTTAAAATTAAAAACTTGGAGATATGATGTGTGTGTGTGTGTGTGTGTGTGTGTGTGTGTGTGTGTGTGTGTGTGTGTGTGTGTGTGTGTGTGTGTGTGTGTGTGTGTGTGTGTGTGTGTGTGTGTGTGTGTTGAAAACAACTCACCAAGAGGTAGCTTGAGAAGTGATTGATCGATCAGCATGTTAGTTGTTGGACTCAAGCGTGCTATATCGGATAAGATCATAGTTAAGAGATCAGCCGGATATAACTTTTTCTTCTATACTTTTTTTAATTAAATGTGTACTTTTCATGCAGTTGTGTCGTTGGATAGGTAATAAATCAATCAAATGGAATGATAAACTTTTTGGCACACACAATCCTACTATTTTTTCCAGTGAGGTTGGGGAGAACAAACTGTAGCATCTCCTTCCGCTGTCTCAAAATGAAATTGCAGCATCTCATAATTTGATCTCAAATAAGGCTACACATTCACACAATTAACGTGTATTTAAACAATGTGAATCGCCTTTGCTGGGAAATGCTTGAGGTATATGTACACATGATATACGTGGCACATCACAAAATTACATGAGATACACTGTGGTATACATGCATGTATACATATGAATTATAACCCAAATACATATTTGGCATCTTTAATTAACTGATCAATATTAATTACCTGGTGCAACTTTGATTGATTTCAGGTGGAAGAGGGATTCAACTCAACAGTGGAGGAGATCGTGAGGCGGCTCAACTTGTCACTGCGCCAACATTACGGCGCCAATAATTCGACGATCGAAATAGTGTCACCAAGAGAGAATGCTAAGCTAGCTGCTCATGCAAGTCGATCAGCCCTTTCCTTGGATGACTTTATAGTCTGAAAACTGAGAGAGAAATTCATGGTGAGGAATTGCTCGTTTCGATTGTGTGCATGCATGCATGCATGATCAGCTTATAGATATATGTTGCACGCATGCGTGCATGCATGGAGTCGAGGATTTCTCAGCCACAGGTTTGCAAGTTTTGGTTGCTAGCTAGCTACTTGCTGTTGCTCAATCCCGATCACACTGATGAAATAATGAGGGCAGTAACCAGGATACATATAATAAGATTTTTCTGCATCTAAGTATGGATTTTCAGTTAATTCTTCTATGCAGAAAAATTGGACGAATATATATGTCACATATGCATTATCTCAGTCCTGTCATGTTGAACTGTCTGCATCAATTAACCAATCATGAATTTTAGGTCTGATCTTCGCAGCTAATTCCATATATGTATGACAAGTCCCAGCATCTCATCTAGTAGTACCATTATTATTTTCCAAAATATCCCATAATATCCTGCTTTGAAATATTTTGGTTAGTGTAGTGCACGCATGAGATGATCATATCCCGGTATACATGCATGCATATCTTCTCTCTGACTCGTGCGTGAGTCATCCATGCAAGAATAGTATTATCTAGCTCCTCTGCGTCATCTCATTGGCCCTCTTAATTTATTTAATAGATATTGCGTGATTTGCACAGCCTTAAAGATACAGATATGATCAATCCGAGATTGAGATCGAGTTCATTATTGGGTAGAGAAAGCGGTTGAGATATGCAGTGCAAAGTTGGCACAGTTCTGTCTGCATAAAATGCAACATGTCTTTAGTTGGTAGGGCAAGCCAAGAAGATCTCTGTGATCTGCACATATATGTATGTACATACTCAACATGCACATAGTATATATCCGTTAATACAGACAGATGATCGGCTTGTTCCCCATCATGGAGTATATCATGCATGATACTATGATTAAACAACGCGTTATCGATGATCTCGAGTGATTTGATCAGTGCTTTCTTGGCCATGTTATTTGATTGGATTAGTTTAGATGGGAAGCAGCTAATTAATCTAGGAGGATGAATGATCACACTATCTTTTGGTCATTGCCAGACAAGTACTACCCAACCAAACACAACACAGAAGAACATATTATAAAAAGATTGCAGCTGAGATCAGTGAGAGACAGCCCGGCATATCTCAGGGAACTCTTAGTTTATGCATGCATGCCTAGGTGAGGTGAGGTGAGGTGAGGTGAGGTGAGCTTTAGTTCAGCTCAAGGCAATGCAAAAGAGCGAGGTACTATATTGTATTGTGTTTGTTTACCATAACCAGCAATTGTGCCATGTGCATCCATGCATGGATGAAAAGGCTTCAATAATTGCCTCATGGTGCAGCATATTTTATTGCCAAAGCAAAAGTTTTTTTTTAAATGGTTCTTGTTGCAAAGGTTTTCGGAGGCTTGTAACCAGCAGTGTCCCATTTTCTGGGTGTTGAGGTCTGGTTGGCTGCATGCATGCATGCTGACTGTAAAAGGCAGCACGTTTGCCTGCTCATCGTTGTCTTTTCAAACGCTTTGTGTTGAGAAGGATGGATGATGCAGTTGCACTGGCCGGCAGTGGAACTAGCCGTGACTATTAAGCCTCCGATCGATTATACCTAATTCACATTAACTATGATATATGCTGCTGTTGTTGGATCTTACTGCCGGTCCATACCGAACAGACAGACAGGAGTAACTCTTGCTCGTGCATATGCATGAATGCACGCATCTGGTTCGTGATGGATGTGACTAAAACAGTGATCGATGCTCCATTCCCAGCCATGCATGTTTCTTTCTCACCTTTGTTTATAACAAGAAGACTATGCCGATCGATCCATCCATCTCGAACTGATCCAACAAGCATCTCAGTTGCTGTCGCCCGCGGATAAACGTCGTCGGTGTGCATGCCGCCATTAATAACAAACGCCCTTGAAGATCGCAACCACATGCGCACTGTTCTTCAGCCCCACCCCAGAGAAGAAGCTACTCCCTTCGTTCCTAAATAGTTGTCTTTCTAGAGATTTCAACAAGTGACTAAATAGTTGCCTTTGTCCATTTTGATTGAGCAAAATAATGATCCCGTAGATGTGAATTTTTTCTCGCGAAACAATTTTAATAGCAATGCTTATAGAAGTAATCCTAGGTCGTTTCCTTGAAATTCCTCTAATAATTATGGTAATTCTTATAATAATAATAATAATAATAATAATAATAATAATAATAATAATAATAATAATAGGATGCCCTATGATCTTGAAAGTAATATTAAAGAATTTATCAATGCTAAAAAAGTTTTCAACACTACGATAGAAGAAAAGTTGAGTAAAATTGATGATATGTCTAGGAGCATTGATAGAATTATTCATGATGTGAAAAATCTTAAGACTAAAATCTTGCCACCAAAGGATGAAAATAATGAATCAACTAAAGCTTTGTATGTCTCTATGGATGAAATTCAGAAAAGAACTTCCATGCTTAAAGCTAAAAGAGATTTCTTTTAGAAAAATTGATTCCTCACGGTTTCTTTCGTAGTAATGATGAGGAGATTAAAATGATTGGTGTTTATTCTATTGATTCCTTGTTTAGTAATGTTAAAATTGATGATAAGGGGACTGAAGAAGAGTCAACTTTAGTTAGAAGGTGTCCCCATGATTCGGAGGGTGAAAAACTTGATGATTTTTTTTACTAAAAGTGGGTTTGAGGAGCTAAAAACTTATAATGTGCCCACTCTCTTGGATTGCAAAGATTTTAATTATGATAGTTGCTCTTTGATTGAGTGTATTTCTTTGTTGCAATCCATGCCAAATTCACCAAATGCGTATAAACAAAATAAAAGATTTTACTAAACATATTGTAGAAGCAATGATGAAAATTTCAGAAGAAAAGTCAGAACTAGAGATTTCAATTCCCAGAAAATTATATAATGAACGGGAACCCGCCATTAAATTCAAGATTAAAAATTATGAATGCAATGCTTTATGTGATTTGGGTGCTAGTGTTTCCACAATTCCGAAATCTCTATGTGATGTGCTACGTCTTACCAATCTAGATGAATGTTCTCTTAATTTGCACTTGGCGGATTCTACAATTAAAAAGCCTTTGGGTATAAATTAATGATGGTATTATTCTTGCAAATAGGAACTATCTGCCCATTGAGTTTATTGTACCTGACATTGATTGCAATCTGTCTTGCCCCATCATACTTGGTATACCGTTTTTACGAACTATAGGTGTCCTTATTGACATGAAAGAAGGGTATGGAACACTTCCCTAGAACTAGAATTAAATCAATGTATGAGTAAATCATGAGGGCCACTATGAAACAAAAACCAAAGATGACAACACTTGAAACTATGCGTTATGCCTAGCTAGGGGCGTAAAACAATAGCGCTAGTTGGGAGGCAACCCAATAGTTATTTTTTTTCTTTTCTATTTTCAATAAATATGAAATTATGCTACTATTATGATTGTGTTTTAGTGTTTCAATTAGTGTTTGTGCCAAGTAAAGCCTTTGGGATGATTTGGGTGATAGTTGATTTGATTTTGTGCATTAACATAAACTTTTGCGTCCAGTAGCAGAATTTTTAAAATTCGATGGAGCATGATAAAAATATGAATTTTTTACACATGATTACATGCAAATTTCCAACTTTTCCTAATGTTTAGGAATTTTTGGAGTTACGAAAGTATGGTCGAAGTTCAGATTTCTACAAATTGTTTTGTTTTTGATAGATTCTATTTTCGTTGCATTGTGTGCTTATTTTGATGAATCTATGTATTGTATCTGGGGGTATAATCCATGGTAAAGTTAGAATACAATAGGTATAATGAAATAACAAAATATGAATGGGTTTGCAACAGTACTTAAAGTGGTGATTTGCTTTCTTATACTAACGATCTCACGAAGGTTTTGTTAAATTTTGTGTGATTGAAGTTTTCAAGTTTTGGGGTGAGATCACGATAGATGAAGGAATAAGGAGTGGCAAGATCCTAAGATTGGGGATGCCCAAGGCACCCCAAGGTAATATTCAAGGACTCCCAAGAAACTAAGCATGGGGATGCCCTAGAAGGCATCCCCTCTTTCTTCTAACGACCATCGATAATTTTACTTGGAGCTATATTTTAATTCGTCACATATCATGAGTTTTGCTTGGAGCGTCTTGTATTATATGGGTGTTTTCTTGTTTTGCTATTTAGTTTGTCACAATCATCCATGATGAACACACTTATTTGAGAGAGCCACACGCATATCATCATTTGCTAGAATACTCTATGTGCTTCACTTAAATCTTTTGAGCTAGGCAGTTGCTCTAATACTTCACTTATATCTTTTTGAGCACCGCGGTGGTTATATTTTGAAGAAATAAACTCTCATGCTTCACTTATATTATTTTGAGAGTTGGAAAATTTTAAAGAAATATGCTCTCATGCTTCACTTATATTATTTTGAGAGATGAAAAAATTGAAAAATATTTATGCTCTCGTGCTTCACTTAGATCTTTTTGAGAGTTAAGAATAGTGATGTCTATTTGCACAAGATATGAATTTGGTCCCAAAGTGATAGATATCCAAGGGGGATATAAAAAAACTTTCATGAAGATGAATGGATATTATAAACTTGATCCCTTGCAATAGTTTTGCAATATGGAGATAGTGATATGTGATTCATGTTGGTGAGTAATTATGCTTTAGTAAGAATATTGGTGTTAAGGTTTGTGATTCTCTATGCATGCGCGTAAAGTCAATAGTTATGCAATGAAATTATATCCTACTTTTGGTGCATTATTTAGTGTTAATTATGTTTAATGCTCGTTTATGACCGTTTTTGTTTTTTGGTTGGTCGCTTCTCAATCTATTTGCTAGCCTTCACTTTACTAAGGGGGAATACTGCTTGTGCATCCAACTCCTTAAACCCAAAGTTCTGCCAAATGAGTCCACTGTACCATACCTACCTATATCCGGTATTTTCATGTCGTTCCAAGTAAATTTGCATGTGCCAACTCTAATTTTCAAAATGAATTCCAGTTTTGTGTGCCCGTACCGGTCATGAAGCGGCAGGGGGTGGCCAATATTTTCCATGCTAGGTAGTTTATTCTCACGATGAGTGTTTATTCACTTGTCATTGCACGAGAGTGTGGGAGGTAATAGGGATGCCCAGTCCTGAAATGAAAAAAAATACTATGACAATAAATTCCTTGGAAAGTGTTGGTATGGAAGGCACCCGTGGATACGGCTAGCCATGGATTGTGAAAGAATGGTGGAAAGGAAATAAACTCTACTTTTTGTTTGGGAACCTCCTGTGATTTTTCTAGCATGGAAGATATTGGGAATTCTCGGTCGTTTTTGTTGATAGGAAAAGCATGCCTCTCAAAACAAATTTATCTCTCAATTTAAGCTATGAGCTCTGGCACCTCTACAAATCTCGGCTTCCCTCTATGAAGGGCCTATCCATTTACTTTTATGCATTTTTTATTGAGTCTCCATCTTCTCTTATAAAGCACCAACTAGGGAACACTATTGTCATACTTGTGCATTGGATGTAGCTAATATTTGAGTGTGTTTCATGAATGGATCAATGACTGAGCATAATAGGCTAGGGATAACTTTCTTTAGCGTTGATATTTTGAAAGACACAATTGCTTGTTGATATGCTTGAGTATTGATGTTTCCATGTCAAATTATAGACTATTGCTTTGAATCATTCAAGTCTAATTGTCCATGCTACAAAGAAAAGAATATATGATGAATATGTTAGCTAGCATTCCACATCAAAAATTCCGTTTTTATCATTTACCTACTCAAGGATGAGCAGGAATTAAGCGTGGGGGATGCTTGATACGTCTCCAATGTATCTATAATTTTTGATTGTTCCATGCTTTTATATTATCAATCTTGGATTTTTATATATATTTACAAGCAAAATTATATCATTTTTGGGGCTAACCTACTAACTTAGTGCCCAGTGCAAGTTGCTATTTTTTGCTTGTTTTTGACTTTGCAGAATATCAGTACCAAACGGAGTCCAAATGCCATGAAACTTTTTGGAGATTTTTTTCTAGCGATAAATGATCATGGAAGCTTTGAGAGGGAACCAGAAAATGAAAGTGGGCCCCACTAGGCACCAGGGCATGTCAGGGGCCTCTGGAGCGCCCTGGTGGGTAGTGGGGCCTATGAGCATCGTTTTGACCTACCTCCGCCTCTATAAATACTCTAAAATCCCAAAACCCTCAAGGGAGTCCATGAAATACTTTTTCCGCTGCCGCAAGTTCCAGAACCATGAGATCCAATCTAGAGGCCTTCTCTGACACTCTGCCGGATGGGGAAACGATCACAGAGGGGTTCTTCGTCATCCTTGTTGCCCCTCCGATGATGCGTGCGTAGTTTACCACAGACCTACGGGTCCGTAGTTAGTAGCTAGATGGCTTCTTCTCTCTTTTTGATCTTCAATACAATGTTCTATTGGGGATCGTTGCAGAAATTAAAAAAAATCTACACATCACCAAAATCAATCTATGGAGAGACTACCAACGAGAGAGAGGGGCGTGTATCTTCATACCCTTGAAGATCGCGATGCGGTAGCATTACAAGAACGCAGTTGGAGGAGTCGTACACGCAGCGATTCAGATCGCGGTCGATTCCGATCTAAGCGCCAAACAACGGCGCCTCCGCGTTCAACACACGTGCATCCCGGTGACGTCTCCCGCGCCTTGATCCATCAAGGAGGAGGGAGAGGTTGGGGAAGACAGCTCCAGCAGCAGCACGATGGCATGGTGGTGGTGGAGCAGGGTGGTTTCTAGCAGGGCTTCACCAAGCACTACGAAGGATGAGGATGTGGAGAGGTAGGGCTGTGCCGAGGGAGAGACAGACTCGTGTCCTTGGCAGCCCCAAAACCCCCACTATATATAGGATGAGGGGAGGTGGCTGCGCCCCCTCTAGGGTTCCCACCCTAGGGGGTGCGGCAGCCCTAGATGGGATTGGAGGGGCGGCCAAGAGGGGGAGAGGGGGGCGCGCCCTAGGGTGGGCCTTTAGGCCCATCTGGGCCTAGGGTTTCCCCCCTCTCCTCCTAGTTGCGCCTTGGGCTTTGGTGGGAGGCGCACTAGCCCACTCAGGGGCTGGTCCCTTCCCACTCTTGGCCCATGCAAGCCTCTGGGGCTGGTGGCCCCTCCTGGTGGACCCCCGGAACCCTTCCGGTGGTCCCGGTACATTACCGGTGACACCCGAAATACTTTCGGTGGCCAAAACCTCACTTCCTATATATTATTCTTTACCTCTGGACCATTCCGGAACTCCTCGTGACGTCTGGGATCTTATCCGGGACTCCGAACAACATTCGGTAACCACGTACAAACTTTCCCTATAACCCTAGCGTCATTGAACCTTAAGTGTGTAGACCCTACGGGTTCGGGAGGCATGTAGACATGACCAAGACATCTCTCCGATCAATAACCAACAGCGGTATTTGGATACCCATGTTGGCTCCCACATGTTCCATGATGATCTCATCAGATGAACCACGATGTCGGGGATTCAATCAATCCCGTATACAATTCCCTTTGTCCATCGGTATGTTACTTGCCCGAGATTCGATCGTCGGTATCCCAATACCTCGTTCAATCTCATTACCGACAAGTCACTTTACTCGTTTTGTAATGCATGATCCCGTGACCAACTCCTTAGTCACATTGAGCTCATTATGATGATGCATTACTGAGTGGGCCCAGAGATACCTCTCCATCATACGGAGTGACAAATCCCAGTCTCGATTCATGCCAACCCAACAGACACTTTCGGAGATACCCGTAGTGCACCTTTATAGCCACCCAATTACATTGTGACGTTTCGCACACCCAAAGAATTCCTACAGTATTTGGGAGTTGCACAATCTCATGGTTTAAGGACAAGATCCTTGACATTAGAAAGCTTTAGCAGATGAACTACACGATCTTGTGCTATGCTTAGGATTGGGTCTTGTCCATCACATCATTCTCCTAATGATGTGATCCCGTTATCAATAACATCCAATGTCCATGGTCAGGAAACCGTAACCATCTATTGATCAACGAGCTAGTCAACTAGAGGCTCACTAGGGACATGTTGTGGTCTATGTATTCACACATGTATTATGATTTCCGGATAACACAATTATAGCATGAGCAATAGACAATTATCATGAACAAGGAAATATAATAATAACCATTTTATTATTGCCTCTAGGGAATATTTCCAACAGTCTCCCACTTGCAGTAGAGTCAATAATCTAGTTACATTGTGATGAATCGAACACCCATAGAGTTCTGGTGTTGATCATGTTTTGCTCGTGGAAGAGGTTTAGTCAACGGATCTGCGACATTCAGGTCCGTATGCACTTTACAAATATCTATGTCCCCATCTTGAACATTTTCACGAATGGAGTTGAAGTGACGCTTGATATGCCTGGTCTTCTCGTGAAACCTAGGCTCCTTGGCAAGGACAATAGCACCAGTGTTGTCACAGAAGAGAGTCATCAGGCCCGACGCATTGGGAATAACTCCTAGGTTGGTAATGAACTCCTTCATCCAGATTGCTTCATGTGCTGCCTCTGAGGTTGCCATGTACTCCGCTTCACATGTAGATCCCGCCACGACGCTTTGCTTGCAACTGCACCATCTGACTACCCCACCATTCAAAATATACGCGTATCCGGTTTGTGACATGGAGTCATCCAGATCTGTGTCGAAGCTAGCATCGACGTAACCCTTTACGACGAGCTCTTCGTCACCTCCATAAACGAGAAACATATCCTTAGTCCTTTTCAGGTACTTCAGGATATTCTTGACCGCTGTCCAGTGTTCCATGCCGGGATTACTTTGGCACCTTCCTACCAAACTTACGGCAAGGTTCACATCAGGTCTAGTACACAGCATGGCATATATAATAGACCCTATGGCCGAGGCATAGGGGATGACACTCATATTTTCTCTATCTTCTGCCGTGGTCGGGCATTGAGCCGTGCTCAATCTCACACCTTGCAATACATGCAAGAACCCCTTCTTGGACTAATCCATATTGAACTTCTTCAATATCTTGTCAAGGTATGTGCTTTGTGAAAGACCAATGAGGCATCTCGATCTATCTCTATAAATCTTGATGCCTAATATGTAAGTAGCTTCTCCAAGGTCCTTCATTGAAAAACACTTATTCAAGTAGGCCTTTATGCTTTCCAAGAATTCTATATCATTTCCCATCAATAGTATGTCATCCACATATAATATGAGAAATGCCACAGAGCTTCCACTCACTTTCTTGTAAGCACAGGTTTCTCCATAAGTCTGTGTAAACCCAAACGCTTTGATCATCTCATCAAAGCGAATGTTCCAACTCTGAGATGCTTGCACCAGCCCATAGATTGAGCGCTGGAGCTTGCATACCCTGTCAGCATTCTTAGGATCGACAAAACCTTCCGGTTGCATCATATACAATTCTTCCTTAAGGAAACCATTAAGGAATGTTGTTTTGACATCCATCTGCCATATCTCATAATCATAGAATGCGGCAATTGCTAACATGATTCAGACGGACTTCAGCTTCGCTACGGGTGAGAAGGTCTCATCGTAGCCAACCCCCTGAACTTGTCGGTAACCCTTAGCGACAAGCCGAGCCTTATAGATGGTTACATTATCATACATGTCTGTCTTCTTCTTAAAGATCCATTTATTTTCTATGGCTCGCCGATCATCGGGCAAGTCTGTCAAAGTCCATACTTCGTTTTCATACATGGATCCTATCTCGGGTTTCATGGCTTCAAGCCATATGTTGGAATCCGGGTCCGCCATCGCTTCTTCATAGTTCGAAGGTTCACCATTCTCTAACAACATGATTTCTAGGACAGGGTTGCCGTACCACTCTGGTGCGGAATGTGTCCTTGTGGACCTACGAAGTTCAGTAGCAACTTGATCCGAAGTTTCATGATCATCATCATTAACTTCCTCTCTAGTTGGTGCAGGCACCACAAAAACATCTTCCTGAGCTGTGCTATTCTCCGGTTCAAGAGGCAATACCTCATCAAGTTCTACTTTCCTCCCACTTACTTCTTTCGAGAGAAACTCTTTCTCTAGAAAGGATCCATTCTTGGCAACAAAGATCTTGCCTTCGGATCTGAGGTAGAAGGTATACCCGATAGTTTCCTTAGGGTATCCTATGAAGACGCATTTTTCCGACTTGGGTTCAAGCTTTTCAAGTTGCAGTTTCTTGACATAAGCATCACATCCCCAAACTTTCAGAAATGATAGCTTAGGTTTCTTTCCAAACCATAATTCATACGGTGTCGTCTCAACAGATTTCGACGGAGCCCTATTTAAAGTGAATGCGGCAGTCTCTAAAGCATAACCCCAAAATGACAGCGGTAGATTGGTAAGAGACATCATAGATCGCACCATATCCAATAGAGTGCGATTACGACGTTCGGACACACCATTTCGCTGAGGTGTTCCAGGCAGCGTGAGTTGTGAAACAATTCCACATTTCCTTAAGTGTGTGCCAAACTTGTGACTCAAGTATTCTCCTCCACGATCTAATCGTAAGAACTTTATTTTCTTGTCATGTTGATTCTCTACCTCACTCTAAAATTCCTTGAACTTTTCAAAGGTCTCGGACTTGTGTTTCATTAAGTAGACATACCCATATCTACTTAAGCCATCAGTGAGGGTGAGAACATAACGATAGCCACCGCGAGCCTCAACGCTCATTGGACCGCACACATCGGTATGTGTGATTTCCAATAAGTTGGTTGCTCGCTCCATTGTTCCGGAGAATGGAGTCTTGGTCATTTTGCCCATAAGGCATGGTTCGCACATGTCAAATGATTCATAATCAAGAGACTCCGGAAGTCCATCTGTATGGAGTTTCTTCATGCACTTGACACCAATGTGACCAAGGCGGCAGTGCCACAAGTATGTGAGACTATCATTATCAACCTTACACTTCTTGGCATTCACACTATGAATATGTGTAACATCACGTTCGAGATTAAACAAGAATAAACCATTGACCAGCGGGGCATGACCATAAAACATATCTCTCATATAAATGGAACAACCGATATTCTCAGATTTAAATGAGTAGCCATCTCGCATTAAACGAGATCCAGATACAATGTTCATGCTCAAAGCTGTTACTAAATAACAATTATTGAGGTTTAAAACTAATCCCGTAGGTAGATATAGAGAGAGCGTGCCGACGGTGATCACATCGACCTTGGAACCATTCCTGACGCGCATCGTCACCTCGTCCTTCGCCAGTCTCTGCTTATTCCGCAGCTCCTGTTTTGAGTTACAAATATGAGCAACCACACCGGTATCAAATACCCAGGAGCTACTACGAGTGCTAGTAAGGTACACATCAATAACATGTATATCATATATACCTTTGGTATTGCCGGCCTTCTTATCCGCTAAGTACTTGGGGCAGTTCGACTTCCAGTGACCATTTCCCTTGCAATAAAAGCACTCAGTCTCAGGCTTGGGTCCATGCTTTGGCTTCTTCCCGGCTGAGGGTTTGTACCAGTAGCTATGTGTTTAATCTCCCTCTCTCTCTCTCGTGATCTATATCATGGGCTTTGTTAATATAATCAGATCATATGGTGTTTCTCCCCTCTATACTCTTGTTGTGATGAATTGAGTCTTTACCCTTTGAAGGTTTGTCTTGTTGGATTGAATATTCAGAGATGAGAACACATGATATATGTCTTGCGGTATGAATACTTGAGGTGACAATTGGGGTATCTTATTGATTCACTTGATATATGTTATGGCATTCAACTCGCGGATTCCCGCGGTGATATTGTGGTAATCTATGCATATGGGTTGATGCACGTTTTTATTATCTTTTCTCCAACGAAAACATTGGGGTCTCTTTATAGTTCTTTGTGTGGATTGAGTATTATGAATATGAATTTGCTTTGGTGTTATTCTAGTACAAACTCTAGGATAGATCGAACAGAAACAATAGCTTTGTGTTATTTTAGTACGAACTCTTGAATAGATCGAACGGAAAGAATAGCTTTGAGGTGGTCTCGTACCCTACAAACAATTTCTATCTTTTGTTCTCCGCTAATAGGAACTCGGGAGTGATTCTTTGTTGCACTTCGAGGGATAATTATATGATCCAACTATGTTAGCACTGTTGGGAGATTGCACTAGCGAAAGTACAGACCCTAGGCCTTGTTTTTAAGCATTACAATACCATTTTTGTGCCCATTTACTATTTGCTACCCTGCTGTTTTATTTATTCAAATCATAAAAATATATTTCTACCATCCATATTACACTTTTATCACCATCTCTTCGCCGAACTAGTGCACCTATACAATTTGCCATTGTATTAGGTGTGTTGGGGACACACGAGATTTCTTGTATTTAGTTGCAGGGTCATTTGAGAGAGACCATATTCATCCTACACCTCTCACGGATTGATAAATCCTAGGTCATCCACTTGAGGGGAAATTGCTACTATCCTACAAAACTCTACGCTTGGAGGCCCAACACGTGTCTACAAGAATAAAGTTGCGTAGTAGACATCACAAATGTAGCTAGAGTATCAGCTATTGTGGGACAGACGGAGTAGATTTTCTTGAACGGTCACCAGGGAGGGGATCCCTCCTCACCTGAATATATTGCTCAAAAAGCTGCCAAACCAAAGAGTCACCCCTTAAGTTTTGGTTGATCTAGTTTATTATAATATACGATCGAAAAGCTAAAAGAATTGACCCCGTTTATGTGGAAAACCGGGCCAGAATCGCACAAGTAACAAGGTTACAGAAAAAGAGGGAAAAATTGACGCCCAGCAGAAGCCACGCCTAGCTAGAAGGACAATCCCCCACAAGATGCACAAGTAGATGAGGGGTGTCATTAGGGACAATACCAACACTTTGCAAGCGGCCTAATGCACCGCACCAGCGCGCGTACCGAACCCCACGACGCAACAGAGGAGCATCCATACTCAACGGGTGACTAAACACGAACCTTAACTAGGAGGTCCACCATAGGGGAATGATTAGAAAGTTGAGGAGGCACCTTGCGGCATCACTGAGCAAAGATGAGCCGAGACACTCCAGACGCACAAAACTCGCTGCACCACCACAGACAGCCATGGGAGGTCTTGAGCATGCACAATAACAGAAGTGACACTGAAGATCACCACCACAGATGGAAACATACCACCGTCAACCCATCCAGCCGCAGCACCACCACCAACATCCCGCAGGAAGCAACACCCACATGTCAGCCAACCTGACCCCAAGATGATGCCTTCAAGAAGGGTCGCGCCTTTAGTTGTGTCGCCATCATCCGCACCTGGAGGACCTGGGCTAGGGGTTTCCCCCAGATTCTCGACAAGGAGGGTGCAAACAACAACAAGACAACAATGCCACCAAGGAGGTTAGCAGTGCCCAAGGGCATCGTCGTCGTTGGCTCCAGATGGAGTAGGGCTTTCGCCCATGTTGGTTGATACGTCTGCGATGTATTTATAATTTTTGATTGTTTCATGCTATTTATCATACCACTTTTACATATTTTTTGCTACAATTTATATTTTCTATTTGGACCAACCTATTAACCCATCCCCAAAGGCTAGTTCCTGTTTTCTATCGTTTTGGGGGGTTTTTAGGTGAAAAATTCACGAACCTGGAATGACCTGAAAATTTATGTGGACTTTTTGTGGAATATATTTGATTTTTGGCACAACAATCAATGCAAGAGGGGGACCCATGGGCTCCACAAGCTCAGGGGGCTCACCTTAGGGGCGCTGGGCAGGCTTGTGGCTAGACCATGAAGCTTCTGGAGCTCTCCTTCGGGTGCAAGGAAGCTAATATATGGAAAAATCGTGTAAAAATTTCAGCCCAATTGGAGTTAAAGAAGTTCGGGTATCAAAGAAACGGTGCTCGACCGCAAAAACAACCCCAAAAACAGGAGAAGAAACCCTAGGAAAAAAAGATAGAGATCCAATCTCGGAGGGGCTTCCACCCTGATACGTCTCCAATGTTCTATAATTTATGAAGTATTCATGCCATGTTTACACCAATTTCATATTGTTTTGGTATGATTTGAATGGAACTAACCTCGACTGACTCCATTTTCAGCAGAACTACCGTGGTGTTGTTTTTTGTGAGGAAATAAAAGTTCTTGGAATGGGCTGAAACTTTTTGACGATTTTTTTGGAACAACCGAGACCCCCGTGATACGTCTCCAATGTATCTACCTTTTCTAACGCTTTTCCTCTTGTTTTGGACTCTAATTTGCATGATTTGAATGAAACTAACCCTGGACTGACGCTGTTTTTAGCAGAACTACCATGGTGTTGTTTTTGTGCAGAAATAAAAGTTCTCGTAATGGAACCAAACTTCGTGAGGATTTCTTATACAATAAAAGAGAATTTCTAGAGCCAAGAGTCACCTAAGGGGGGCACCTGGGTCGGCACAACCCACCAGGGCATGCCTGCCCCCAGGCGCGCCTAGGTGGGTTATCCCCACCTGGTGGCCCTGTAGACCCTGAAACCAATGCTATAAAATCCTATTTTTCTAGAAAAAATTAGGGAGAAAGAACTATCGCGATCCACGAGATGGAGCCGCCATCACCTCCTGTTCTTCATCGGGAGGCTAGATCTAGAGTCCGTTTGGGGCTCCGAAGAGGGGGATCTTCGTTCTTCATCATCACCAACCCTTCTACATCGCCAATTCCATGATGCTCCCCACCGGGAGTGAGTAATTCCTTCGTAGGCTCGCTGGTCGGTGATGAGTTGGATGAGATTCATCATGTAATCTAGTTAGTTTTGTTAGGGCCTGATCCCTAGTATCTACTATGTTCCGAGTTTGATGTTGCAATGACTTTGCTAGGCTTAATGCTTGTCACTTTGGGCCCGAGTGCCATGATTTCATATCTGAACCGTTTATGCTATCACCATTATATCCATGTTCTAGATCCGATCTTGCAAGTTATAGTCACCTACTACGTGTTATGATCCGGCAACCCCGGAGTGACAATAGTCGGGACCACTCCCAGTGATGACCGTAGTTTGAGGAGTTCATGTATTCACCGTGTGTTAATGCTTTGTTCCGGCTCTCTATTAATAGGAGGCCTTAATATCCCTTAGTTTCCAATTGGACCCTGCTGCCACGGGAGGGTAGGACAAAAGATGTCATGCAAGTTCTTTCCAAAAGCACGTATGACTATTTACGGAATACATGCCTACATTATATTTATGAATTGGAGCGAGTGTCGTATCGCCCTAGGTTATGACTGTCATATGATGAATATCATCCAACAAATTACTGATCCAATGCATACTGATTTCTATTATATTGTTTCTTGCTAAGTAATACTACTATCGTTACTGTTGCACTTGCTACAAAAATACTGCTATCACTGTTATCGTTACCATTGTTGTTGTCTCTACTACCAATACTATCATATTACTTTGCTACTGATCACGTTGCAGCAGATAATTAATCTCCAGGTGTTGTTCAATTGACAACTCAGCTGCTAATACCTTCAAATATTCTTTGGCTCCCCTTGTGTCAAATCTATAAATTTGGGTTGAATACTCTACCCTCGAAAACTGTTGTGATCCCCTATGCTTGTGGGTTATCAAGACCTTTTTCTGGCGCTGTTGCAGGGGAGCATAGCTATATTTGTTGAGTCACTTGGGATTATTATCAATTTATCACTATGAAGAATCTGAAGGATGCTAAGCCTAAGATTTATCCCTCTAAGACGAGGGGAGGTAAGGAACTGCCATCCAGTTATGCTTTAGATTCACCTTCTGTTATAAGTAAACTTGCAGCAACACCGCATGCTATTAATCCTGATATGTCGCAAGTTATTGATGATGCTACTTCTGCTATGAATGATACTTATGATGATGCTAGTACCTTTCTTGATGATAATGATGTGCCACTTGGTGATTTTCTTGATGAACAAATTGCTAGAGTAATTCAACATGATATTGTTGAATCTGATGATGAGCTTGAAACTGAAAATGTTGAAACACCTACTAGAACTAGCCCTCCTAGATATGAATTGCCTAAGGTACCGGAAGGTTATGTTATGAATGAAGAGACAACTAGAGATATTCTTGCTTGTAAGGATAGAGATGATCTAGAGAAATTATTATGCAAGTATAAAGAAAAATCCTTGAATGCTAGAATGTATATGATCATAAGTTTGCTACTTCACCTATCTTTATTGATGATAAGGATTATGAATTCTCTGTCGACCCAGAGTTAATTACTTTGGTTGAATCTGATCCTTTCCATGGTTATGAAACTGAAACTGTTGTGGCACATCTTACTAAGTTGAATGGCATAGCCACCCTTTTTTACTCATGATGAGAAAACTCGCTATTACTATATTCTCAAATTATTTCCATTTTCATTAAAGGGTGATGCTAAAGCTTGGTACAATACTCTTGCTCATGGTTGTGTGCATAGTCCCCAGGATATGATTTATTACTTCTCTGGAAAATATTTCCCTGCTCATAAGAAACAAGCTGCCTTGCAGGAAATATTCAACTTTGTGCAAATTAAAGAAGAGTCTCCCACAAGCTTGGAGGAGGCTTTGCGAATTACTTAATGCTTTGCCTGATCATCCTCTTAAGAAAAATGAAATACTTGATATCTTCTATAATGTACTAACCAATGCTTCTAGGGATTTCCTAGATAGTTGTGCTGGTTGTGTTTTCAGGGAACGAACTATTGGGCAAGCTGAAGAATTATTGAATAACATATTAAAAAATTATGATGATTGGACTCTTCCTGAATCACCACCTAAACCCACTCCAAAGAAGACGGGAATCTTATATCTCTGTCCTGAAGATGTGCAAGAGGCAAAGAAATCCATGAAGGAAAAAGGTATTAAAGCTGAGGATGTTAAAATTTTACCTCCTATTGAAGAAATACATGGGCTTGATACACCACCACCACCTAAGGTGGTAGAGGTAAATTCTCTAATGAAGTTCAGTGATAATGACAATCCTCACAATATGCACCCTAGCCAATGCCTTTATGAGTTTGAAAACTATATTAGAAAACAAGATCACTTCAATGCAAATGTTATGAAACAACTTAATTACAATTCTGATATGATTGCTCACTTGAGTGACTTGTTATTTAGAATATCAAATGATGTTAGAGGTGTTGGAAAACATGCTTCTATGGTTCAGACCCAGTTGGAACAAGTTGTTAAATCCCAAAGAGAGTTGCTAGATGAAATGATCAATAACATATATACATGACTTTGCTATTAGAGTACCAACTAGAGAAGGTAAAATGACTAAGGAACCACTTTATCCCGAGGGACACCCAAAAAGAATTGAATGAGACTCTCAGAGAGCTAACACTAATGCACCTAGTCCTTCTAAAAAGAAAAAGAAGAAGAAAAATGATAGGACTTTGCATGCCTCTAGTGAACCTGAAGTAGAAAAACCTCCTGATAATGATAATGAAGTCTATATCTCTGATCTTGAAACTCAACCTGGTAGTGAACACTCACCTTCTGATAATGAAAAATATAATGATGAGGTTCATGAATATAGTCAACCAAATAATAAAGAACTAGATAGTAATGTTGAGATAGAACCACCAGTTGATCTTGATAACCCACAACCTAAAAATAAAATATATGATAAAAGAGACTTTGTTGCTAGAAAACACGGTAAAGAAAGAAAACCATGGGTTCAAAAAGCTATGCCCTTTCCACCTAAGTTGACTAAAAGGAAAGATGATGAAGAATTTGAACGCTTTGCTGAAATGCTGAGGCCACTCTTTTTGCGTACTCGCTTGACTGATATCCTTAAAATGCCTCTTTATGCAAAGTATATGAAAGACATCATCACCAATAAGAGAAAAATACCGGAAGCTGAAATCTCCACCATGCTTGCTAATTATACTTTTAAGGATGGAGTACCTAAGAAACTCGGAGATCCGGGAATACCAACTATACCTTGCTCCATCAAAAAGAATTATGTGAAAACTGCTTTATGTGATTTAGGAGCTGGTGTTAGAGTTATGCATTTCTCTTTATATAAAAGACTTGATTTGAATAAGCTCACACCTACTGAAATATCATTGCAAATGGCTGAAAAATCTACTGCCATACCTATCAGTATTTGTGAGGATGTGCCCGTTGTTGTTGCTAATGTTACTATTTTGACTGACTTTGTATACTTGAGATGCCTGAGGACGACAACATGTCGATTATCCTTGGTAGATCCTTCTTGAATACTACAGGGACTGTTATTGATTGCAATAAAAGCAAGGTCACATTTCATATCAATGGTAATGAGCATGCGGTGCATTTTCCGAAGAAACAATTCCAAGTGAATGGTATTAATGTTCGAAAAATCTCCGACAATCACTATTGGAAGTTTTCAAATACCTCTACCTACTGCCAAAAATAAATATGAAATGCTTATTGTTGGGGACATTCATACCCCCGTTGAGGTAACTTAGTGATTTACGAAAGTTCTTCGATTTCATATTAATCAAAAGTGGTTGTTAATAAGACCTGATCAACCTTATTAATGGATCATTTTTGAGAGGTATGAAGTTGATGAATTTAGTAAGCACTACCTTCTGTCCCTACCTTTTGTTTTTTGTTTTTATTAGTTAAATAAAATAAAATGCCATGTTTTGTCTGTTTTCTGAATTTCCCGTGCAATAAAAAATGACCCAAAAACAAAAGTTCTTAGAATGCTCTGAAAATTCAATATGATTTTTTCTGAATATTTAAGAATTTCTTGTGCAAATAATATCAGAGGGAGGTGCACCAGGTGGGCACAACCCACCTGGGCACGCCAGGACCCCCAGGTGCGCCCTGGTGGGTTGTGGTCCCCACGTGGGACCCCTCACTTATCTCTTTACACCACATCATCACCTACCCCCAGAAAAAATTCACCATTGCTCTCTCTCTCTCTCTCGTGTTCTTGCTCTCAAACCCGCGGATTTTGATCTCTTTGCTCAAATCTCCGTTTCCGAAATTGTTTTGGGGGATTGTTGCTTGGTATGTGACTCCTCTGTTTGTCCAATTAGTTTTTGTTTTTGTTTTTTATGTTTTGAATAATTAGCTACTCTTAGTGCTGCTGTAGATGAGCTTACATGTTGAATTCTTGGACTTCTAAGTAATTTGAATGCTTGCTATGGCCTCTATGTATCCCTATGAGTAGTTGCTATCAATCTTGTAACGTTTTGTTGAGAAAATTTTGTAGACTAAAAATTTCAAATTTTTTGTTCATAGGAAAAAAAATGAATATCTTTAGGAAGTTTGGTTCCAAGAAGAACTCCAATGGAGTTATTGGGGAGTCGTCTGATAGTGATCTCCGCCTCCGAAGATTGGCGGAAGTACGACCGTGCGAATGGCCGCATATCCCATTCATGGAAGAGGCTGGAATCCTGCAAGAGTTTACATAATATGCTGCTAATGCCAGACTCACCGACTTCATCGCAGTTGAATGTGAACAGTATCATCTCCTCACAAACACCTTTGTTCAAAGTTTTAATTTCCTTCCTAGGAATAATCCTCCTGAGGTGCAGTTTAATTTATACACTGATTTCCATCAGATACCGCTTACTGAGTTTTGTGAAATATGCTTCCTTCCTGTTGATGGTGGTTTGGTAAAGCCTAGGCCGGCAGAGTTTGAAACCTTTTATCGTACCTTGACAATGGGAGATGAGAGAGGAGTGTCGACTATCACTGCCGCTGGCTTGCATTTTCCTGCTGTTCATTACTTTGCTCTTTTCATTGCAAAATGCTTGCTTGCTAGAGAGAAGGTGGGTGCACTTAGTTCATCAGACCTTGCTGTTTTACGTCATGCATTAGAGGGCAACAACACTTATATCTTGGGAGCTATTGTGGCACGTCGCCTCCAATTTAATAAGTCCAAGGGTAAAATGCACGGTGGTATTTTCGCTACTCGTTTGGTGGCTTGCTTTAATGTTGAGGTACGCCTTCATGATTACCCTCTGACCAAGGTTTACCTAGATCGCGCAGCCATGAATCACCACCAGTTTACTAATATCGATTCTCCTAACATCCCATTCCACATAACCTGGTTTTTAGTGTGAGAACTCATTATATTATTCCATTGCCTACTCCTGCTTTGTTTAGTCCTGTTGCCAGGGGCGGATATAGGATTATGCCTGCAGATATCATCGCCTACTGGAACGACCAAGCTGCAGCAAAGGAGGAGCCTCAGCAGTGGGATCCGTGGATGCCCGCTCCTCGGCACCCTGACTACTATCCAGGCTACTGATCGATTACCAAGTTAGGCCAAAAGCCTAAGCTTGGGGGAGTACCTGTTTCTCACCGACATTACATTCATGATCACACATTTCATTCCATTTGTCGGTGTCTCCACTTTTTCACTATATCATCCATGCTTAATTTTATTTTCTCGTTTTCTTCTTATGTGTTTGAAAACCCCTTAGAAAAACCAAAAAAATTAGTTGTAGTTAGTTTACTTTCTATGCATGCTTAGTTGTAGCACTAAAAAGAAAACCCAAAATGATTTCCGTGTTCTTATTTTGCTTGTTGGGAGCTTTCCCGTGTAAATAGTTGTTCTCGTTTTTGCTTTTCCCTTTTATTTGCTTGTTCGAGAAAACCAAAAACTCCAAAAATATTTCAGTGTGTTTCTCTGAACTTCTTTTCTTTTTATTTGAGTCGTACCGAGGAGAAGACCACGATGAAAACGTTGAGTGGCTCTCATATGAATTATTGTTTATCTAACAAAGAGCCCATATTGCCTTGTCTTATCCTGTTGAATAAAATGTTTGCAGATTCCAGCTCCATGTCACTCTTGCACTCTTATTATGTTCACATTGTTCGGTCGTGCAAGTGACATGCAATAATGACGATATTCGATGAACTGGCCGTGGCAGAGAGAAACGGGTAGGAACTCGACTTGTTCTGTTTTTGTTAATATGTTTAACCTAGTATCCATGCTTCAGCCCATTATGATTAAACATGCTTGCAATGACAATTAGATATTATAGTTTCTCATGCCATGCATAAGTAGCTAGGAGTGGATAATGATTTATCTTGGATATCAACATTGCGTTAAAATGATTGTGATGTAGTATGATGATATGGTATCCTACTCTGAATATTCGAGTGGCTTGACTTGGCACATGTTCATGCATGTAGTTGAATCAAAACCAACATAGCCTCTATGATATTTATGTTCATGGTGTTCATATCCTACTCATGCTAGTGTCCAATGTTACTTATGCATAATGCATGTTCATAACCATTGTTGCTCTCTAGATGGCCGCTTCTCAACCTAATTGCTAGGGTCTCTTCTGGTCCAGAAAAATTAATCCAAAGTTTTTCCTTCATTTGGACTCTATTTGATATTGATTTCCTGAAAAGCCAAAAACAAGCAAAAACAGCAACTGGCACTGGACACTAGGTTAGTAGGTTAGTCCCAAAAATGATATATAATTGCATAATAAACATCCAAGATTGATACTATAATAGCATGGAACAATAAAAAAATTATAGATACGTTGGAGACGTATCAAGAACCCCCAAGCTTAATTCCTTCTCGTCCTCGAGTAGGTAAATGATAAAAACAGAATTTTTGATGTGGAATGCTACCTATCATGTTCGTCATGTAATCTCTCTTTTGTGGCATGAATATTAAGATCTGAATGATCCAAAGCAATAGTCTATAGTTTGATATAAAAACAATAATAATAAGGCATACAAAGAAGCAATCATGTCTCTCCAAATATCAATGCTAAAGAATGTTATCCCTACAAAATCATATAGCCTTGTCATGCTCCATCTTCTTAACACAAACTATTTATCATGCACAACCCCGATGACAAGGCGAGTAATTGGTTCATACTTTTTAACGCGCTTCAGCTTTTTCAACTCTCATGCAATACATGAGCGCAAGCCATGGATATAGCACTATGGGTGGAGTAGAGCATGGTGATGGAGATAATATGGAGAAGACAAAAGGAGAAAGTCTCACATTGACAAGGCCAAGCAACGGGAAATGGAGATACCCATCAATTGATGTCAATGTAAGAGTAGGGATTGCTATGCAACGGATGCACTAAGACCTATAAGTGTATGAAAGCTCAAAAAGAAAACTAAGTGGGCTGATGACCCACAAGTATAGGGGATCTATCGTAGTCCTTTCGAATAGTAAGAGTGTCGAACCCAACGAGGAGCAGAAGGAAATGATAAGCGATTTTCAGCAAGGTATTCTCTGCAAGCACTAAAATTATCGGTAACAGATAGTTTTGTGATAAGGTAATTGGTAACGAGTAGCAAGTAATAAAAGTAAATAAGGTGCAGAAAGATGGCCCAATCCTTTTTGTAGCAAAGGACAAGCCTGGACAAACTCTTATATAGAGAAAAGCGCTCCCGAGGCCACATGGGAATTATCGTCAAGCTAGTTTTCATCACGTTCATATGATTCGCGTTCGGTACTTTGATAATCTGATATGTGGGTGGACCGGTGCTTGGGTATTGTCCTTACTTGGACAAGTATCCCGCTTATGATTAACCCCTATTGCAAGCATCCGCAACTACAACAGAAGTATTAAGCTAAACATAACCATAGCATGAAACATATGGATCCAAATCAGCCCCTTACGAAGCAACGCATAAACTAGGGTTTAAGCTTCTGTCACTCTAGCAACCCATCATCTACTTATTACTTCCCAGTGCCTCCCTCTATGCCCAAACAATGGTGAAGTGTCATGTAGTCGATGTTCACATGACACCACTAGAGGGATGACAAGATACATCTCATCAAAATATTGAACGAATACCAAATTCACATGACTACTAATAGCAAGACTTCTCCCATGTCCTCAGGAACAAACGTAACTACTCACAAAGCATATTAATGTTCATAATTAGAGGGGTATTAATATGCATAATGGATCTGAACATATGATATTCCACCAAGTAAACCAACTAGCATCAACTACAAGGAGTAATCAACACTACTAGCAACCCACAGGTACCAATCTGAGGTTTGGATACAAAGATTGGATACAAGAGATGAACTAGGGTTTGAGATGAGATGGTGCTAGTGAAGATATTGATGGAGATTGACCCCCTCCCGATGAGAGGATCGTTGGTGATGAGGATGGTGATGATTTCCCCCTCCCGGAGGGAAGTTTCCCCGGCAGAACAGCTCCGCCAGAGCCCTAGATTGGTTCCGCCAAGGTTCCGCCTCATGGCAGCGGAGTCTCGTCCCGAAAGCTTGCTTATGATTTTTTCCTCGACGAAAGTCTCCATATAGCAGAAGATGGGCATCGGAGGGCCACCAGGGGGCCCACGAGGCAGGGGGCGCGCCCAGGGGGTAGGGCGCCCCCTCCACCCTCGTGGCCAGGGTGTGGCCCCCTCTGGAACTTCTTGCGCTCAGTATTTTTTATATATTCTGGAAATAGCTTCTGTGAAGTTTTAGGAATTTTGGAGCTGTGCATAACAGGTCTCTAATATTTGCTCCTTTTCCAGCCCTGGACCCAGCTGTCGGCACTCTCCCTCTTTATGTAAACCTTGTAAAATAAGAGAGAATATGCATAAGTATTGTGACATAATGTGTAATAATAGCCCATAATGCAATAAATATCGATATAAAAGCATGATGCAAAATGGATGTATCATGGGCGTGCATCCAACTTGCTTTCTTGTGAAGTCCTCTAATGTCTACTATGCAACTTTATTCTTGTAGACTCTTTTGGGCCTCCAAGCGCAGAGTTTTGTAGGACAATAGCAATTTTCCCTCAAGTGGATGACCTTAGGTTTATCAATCTGTGGGAGGTGTAGGATGAAGATGGTCTTTCTCTAACAACCCTGCAACCAAATACAAGAAATCTCTTGTGTCCCCAACACACCCAATACAATAGCAAATTGTATAGGTGCACTAGTTCGGCGAAGAGATGGTTATAGAAGTGTAATATGGATGGTGGAAATATATTTTTATAATCTGAAAAAATAAAAACAGCAAGGTAGAAAATAGTAAACGAGCACAAAACGGTATTGCAATGCTTGAAAATGAGGCCTCGGGTCCGTACTTTCGCTAGTGCAATCTCTCAACAGTGCTAATATAATTGGAGAATATAACCACCCTCAACGTGCGATGAAGAATCAGTCCAAGGTTCCTATCTAGCGGAGAACATAAGAAGAAATTGTTTGTAGGGTATGAAACCACCTCGAAGCTATTCTTTCCAATCGATCTATCCAAGAGTTCATACTAAAATAACACCAAATAATTTTAGATTCATAATACTCAATCCGTCACAAAGAACCTCAAAGAGTGCCCCAAGATTTCTACTTGAGAAACAAAGACAAGAACATGCATCAACCCCTATGCATATATTACCCCAATGTCACCTCAGGAATCCGCGAGTTGAGTGCCAAAACATATATCAAGTGAATCAATACGATACCCCATTGTCACCACGAGTATTAATATGCAAGACACATATCAAGTGCTCTCAAATCCATAAAAGTATTCAATCCGATAAAACAAAATCTCAAAGGGAAACTCAATTCACAACAAGATAGAGAGGGGAAAACACCATATGATCTAACTATATTAACAAAGCCCGTGATACATTAAGATTGTGACATCTCAAGAACACGAGAGAGAGAGAGAGATATTAAGGTACAAACCCTCAGCCCCGAGGGTGGACTACTCCCTCCTCATCGTGGTGGCCGCCGGGATGATGAAGATGGTCGCAAGGTGCCGGAACGGGGTCTAGATTGGTTTTCGGTGGCTACAGAGGCCTGCGGTGGCAGAACTTCTCATCTAGGTAAACCCCGAGGGTTTTTGGAACATTTGGGATTTTATAGGGCAAAGAGGGGGTGCGGGAGGCCACCGAGGTGGGCACAACCCACCTGGGCACGCCTAGGCCCCCAGGCACGCCCTGGTGGGTTGTGCCCCCCTCGGGGCACCCCCCAGGTGCTGCTCTGGCCCATCAAGAGTCTTCTGGTCCATAAAAATCCCCAAAAAGTTTCGCGGTGTTTGGACTCCGTTTGATATTGATTTCCTGCGATGTAAAAAACAAGCAAAAAACATCAACTGGCACTAGGCACTGAGTCAATAGGTTAGTCCCAAAAAAATGATATAAAGTTGATATAAAATGATTGTAAAACATCCAAGAACGATAATATAACGACATGAATACTTCATAAATTATAGATACATTGGAGACATATCAGCATCCCCAAGCTCAATTCCTACTCGTCCTCGAGTAGGTAAATGATAAAAGAAATAATTTATGAAGTGTGAATGCTAGCAAAGTGCATAAGTTTGATCAATAACAATTTCAATCACTTTTCCTAGCATCATAACAACAATTCTTTCTCATAAAATTTCTCATGTTAAAGTAGCAACCAATTCACATGTTAAGGTTCAAACAATGAATTCTCTTGAAACTCAACAACCTATGTTCTCAGTCACCAAGCGATTGCAATTCAACTTATTCAACAGAATTTAAGTAAGAGCTCCACGTACTCAACCACCATATGGTCTTCTATGATTGCTAACACTCACCGCATACACATGAGCAACATGATTCAACCAGGCACATAGAAAGACTGGGGCTTATTGTTTTGCCTCCCGACGTATTCACCTCAAGGGTGATGTCAACAATAATAACTCATGCTACCCATATCTAACTGGATATATGTGCCTAGATCTTTCCTCACCACATGATGCTTGCCAAAAGAGAAAAATAAAAAGGAATAGAGAGAAAAACTTTGACTCTTTGCATAAAAGTAAATACCAAAAAGTAAAAGATAAGCCCTTCGCAGAGGGAAGCAGATGTTGCCATGCGCTTATTTATTTGTATGCTCAACCCCTTAGTGCAAATAAACGTCACGTTATATTGCCCCTTACGATAGCAACCTTTATTATGCAGTCTGTCGCTTTTATTCTTCACCATCAGAAGTTCGTACAACGCTCAATTTTCTTTTACACTAAATGGTCTAACACTTTTAGAAGCAATTTTTATTGCCTTATTGCACCGATGACAACTTACTTGAAGGATATTTCTCAATCCTTAGGTAGGTATGGTGGACTCTTGAAGATAAGATTTGGGTTTAAGGGTTTTTGGATGCAAAAGTAGTATCTCTACTTGGTGCGGATTTTTTTGCTAGCAAGGATGGGGGGCAAGAACCACATGTTGAAGGATCTATGACAATATAACTTCTATGTGAATATGAACAAACATAAAACATTACATTGTCTTCCTTGTCCAACGTCAACAATTTTGGCATATAATATTTTGACGGGGGCTCACAATCACAAAAGATTTCCATGATAGTGTATTTGCATGTGAAGGTTCTCTTCCTTATAGTATTCATTCATGAATTGCTTGTATGACCAATATTGTGATTGTCAAGCTTCAAAAGATTTCACTTTCTAAACCCAATGTGAAGCTACCACTAGGCATGATATAATTTCAACTTCATGATATTCAATTCATTCAACAATTTACTCATAGGATATAAGTGAATCACAAGAGTAAATGACAAGCTACTCCAAAAAGATATAAGTGAAGATCAAACGAGTAGTTAAGTAAATGGGTAGCTATTTGAGGACTCTCTCTTATTTAAAAACTTTATGATCTAAGTATTTTATTAAAACAGCAAGAAAAGTGAAAATAAAATGACATTTCAAGGATCGCACAACTCATGCGAAGAATCAAAAACTTAGGATTAACCGATACTAACCGATAATTGTTGATGAAGAAATGTGTGATGCCTACCAGGGCATCCCCGAGCTTAGATGCTTGAGACTTCTTGAAATATCATCTTGGGATGCCTTGAGCATCCCCAAGCTTGAGCTTTTGTGTCTCCTTAATTCTTCTCATATCACGGTTTTCCTAAATCTCAAAAGCTTCATCCACACAAAACTCAACAAGGACTCGTGAGATAAGTTAGTATAAACCAATGCAAAAACCTTATCATTATCTACTGTAGCAAATCACTAAAATTATTATTCAACTTTGCACACTAAACACCTCTGCATATTTAATACTCATATCCTCAAATAGAATCATTAAACAAGCAAACATAACAACAATCTGCCAAAACAGTACAGTCTGTAAAGAATGCAAGAGCATCAATACTTATTAAACTCCAAAGATTATGAAAATTTACCACATTGTAGAAAATTTATCAGATCTTATTTTTCAAAAAAAAATCAACATTTTATCACATTCTGACTTTTCTAGGAAATTTTTGCAACAGCGGTAAACTTTCTGTTTTCAAACAGCAACATGTATACTTGCAAAATAAGCATGGCAAAGGCTATCATTGCCACTTTTATTGAAATAAAAGATGCAAAACATTATTCTAAATAACAGCAAGCAAATCCTAACAAAAAAAATTGACGCTCCAAGCAAAACACATATAATGTGACGAATGGAAAGATAGCTTCAAGTGAGGTTACCGATAATGTTGGAGATGAAAGAGGGGATACCTTCCGGGGCATCCCCAAGCTAAGTTGCTTGGATCTTCCTTGAATATTACCTTGGGGTGCCTTGGTAATCCCCAAGATTAGGGTCTTGTCACTCCTTATTCTCCTCATATCGACATCTCACCAAAAACTCGAAAAACTTCAATCACACAAAACTTAAAGAACTTTGTGAGATAGGTTAGTATGATAAAGAGCAAACCATTTCACTTTTGGTACTGTCAAAGACAAGATTCATAATTGTTCTCACACAATGCCTACTGTAGAATATCATTTCCACAATTTATATTGAGCAATATAATCCATGGAAATTAGAAAACAACCAAACTATGCATTGAAAACAGAATATGTCAAAAACAGAACAGTCTGTAGTAATCTGTACTCCAACCATACTTCTGCTACTCCAAAAATTCTGAAAATATAGGAAAACCTGGGTAATTTGTCTATTAATCTTCTGAAGAAAGAATCGGCATTTTATCATGCTTCTGTTAAAAACAAGAATTGTTTTCCTGAGTGCAAAAGTTTCTGTTTTTCAGCAAGATCAAATCAACTATCACTGTAAGGCATCCCAAAGGTCTTACTTGGCACTTTATTGAAACAAAAGCAATAAAACATGATTACTACAGTAGCCTAATCATGTGAACACACAAAAACAGTAGGTAAAAGTGTTGGGTTGTGATACGTCTCCGTCGTATCTATAATTTTTGATTGTTCCATGCCAATATTATACAACTTTCATATACTTTTGGCAACTTTTTATACTATTTTTGGGACTAACATATTGATCCAGTGCCCAGTGCCAGTTCCAGTTTGTTGCATGTATTTTGTTTCGCAGAAAATCCATATCAAACGGAGTCCAAACAGGATAAAAACTTACGGAGATTTTTTTGGAATATATCTGATTTTTAGAAGAAGAATCAACGCGAGACGATGCCCGAGGGGGGCCACGAGGCAGGTGGAGCGCCCCTGACCCTCGTGGCCACCCCGTAATGCGGTTGGTGCCCTTCTTTTGCCAAAAGAAAGCCAACATACGGATACAAATTGTGTTAAAATTTCAGCCCAATCGGAGGTACAGATCTCCGGGAATATAAGAAACGGTGAAAGGCCAGAATCTGGAACGCAGAAACAGAGATAGACAGAGAGACAGATCAAATCTCGGAGGGGCTCTCGCCCCTCCGCCGCCAGGGAAGCCATGGACCAGAGGGTAAAACCTTCTCCCATCTAGGGAGAAGGTCAAGGAAGAAGAAGAAGGAGGGGGCCCTCTCCCCCTCTCTCCCGGTGGCGTCGGAACACCGCCCAGGCCATCATCATGTGATGGCGATCTACACCAACACCTTCGTCATCTTCACCAACATCTTCATCACCTTCCCTGATCTATCTACAATGGTCCACTCTCCCGCAACCCGCTGTACCCTCTACTTGAACATGGTGCTTTATGCTTCATATTATTATCCAATGATGTGTTGCCATCCTATGATGTCTGAGTAGATTTTCGTTCTCCTATCAGTAATTGGTGAATTGCTATGATTGGTTTAATTTGCTTGTGGTTATGTTGTTATCCTTTGGTGCCCATCATATGAGCACGCGCGTGGATCACACCATAGGGTTAGTTGTTTGTTGATTGGACTATGTATTGGAGGGCAAGAGTGACAGAAGTTTCAACCTAGCATAGAAATTGATGCATACAGGATTGAAGGGGGACCAATATATCTTAATGCTATGGTTGGGTTTAACCTTAATGAACGTTAGTAGTTGCGGATGCTTTCTAATAGTTCCAATCATAAGTGCATAGAATTTCAAGTCAGGGATGACATGCTA
Organism: Triticum aestivum; assembly: GCF_018294505.1. Classification (NCBI taxonomy): domain Eukaryota; kingdom Viridiplantae; phylum Streptophyta; class Magnoliopsida; order Poales; family Poaceae; genus Triticum; species Triticum aestivum. The sequence continues at coordinate 12,223,352 of NC_057806.1, read as the reverse complement.
GCAGTGGCCTCTCCCACATAAAGCTTGTTATCGGTCTAGTAAAGTAGTCAATTGCTCAGGCACAATTTCGCAACTCCTACCACCACTTTTCCACACTCGCTATACTAACTTTATTGCTTCTTTACCTAAAACAGCCCCTAGTTTTTATTTACGTGCTCTTTATATTCTTGCAAACCTATCCCGTTACACCTACAAAGTACTTCTAGTTTTATACTTGTTCTAGGTAAAGCGAACGTCAAGCGTGCATAGAGTTGTATTGGTGGTTGATAAAACTTGAGGGAATATTTGTTCTACCTTTAGCTCCTCGTTGGGTTCGACACTCTTACTTATCAAAAGAGGCTACAATTGATCCCCTATACTTGTCGATTATCAAGACCTTTTTCTGGCGCCGTTGCCGGGGAGTTATAGCATGGGGTGAATATTCTCGTGTGTGTGCTTGTTTGCTTTATCACTAAGTAGTTCTTATTTTGTGCTCTTGTTTTCTATCTTTAGTTATGGGTAGGAAATGCAAAATACCAAAAAAATAGTGGTACCTACTGAACCAATGGTTGAAGAACCACTCAAAATCTATCACACTACTGAAGCTTTTTACTTGGATCATCTTCGATCCCTATGTGCTCGGATTGAAACCCCAACTAGCTTAGTTGAGGGAAAATCTTTGGATGAGCATGCTTGTTATGTGCGACACCACATATTTGAAAAAGGGAAACTTTTACTGGATCAAATTCATCGTTTGCAGTGCTATGCTTGGAATTTATGTGAAATATATGATTGTACTTGTTGTTCTAAAGACCCTAAGAAACACCTTCCTTACCAATGTGAGTTTAGTGATAATGGAATCGTATCTTCGTATACTAAGGGTGTTTATAATTACTATGATGTTTAACAAATTGAAGAATTTGTTGCTTTTAGGGGTACTTGTGAAATTGCTTCTTTTATTGAAGAGTGTGATACTACTCTCTACAAATCTGAAAATTTGGCCATACTTAAATATTGCTATGATAATTATGCTTCTAATCCCTATATTAAACCATATATTGAGGACTCCTCCGCTGTCCAAGAAGAGACTGATATTTTACAGGAGTCTATGGAAGAAGAAATTAATGACATTGTGAGCTCATTAGATGAAAAAGATGAGGAGGTGAGCGAAGAACAAAAGGAGGAAGAGCGGATTGATCACCCGTTCCCACCATCTAATGAGAGTAACTCTTTATCCCATACATTATTTAATTTCCCTTCGAATTTACCGAAGGATGAATGCTATGATGATTGTTATGATCCCGTTGATTCTTTTGAAATATCCCTTTTTGATGATGCTTGCTATGCTTGTGGCCAAGATGCCAATATGAATTATGCTTATGGAGATGAACTTGCTATAGTTACTTATATGTTAAACATGAAATTGTTGCTATTGCACCCATGCATGATAGTCCTATTATCTTTTTGAATTCTCCCGACTACACTATATCAAAGAAGTTTGCCCTTATTAAGGATTATATTGATGGGTTGTGTTTTACTACTACACATGATGATTTTGATAGATATAATATGCATGTGCTTGCTGCTCCTACTTGCAATTATTATGAGAGAGGAACTACATCTCCGCCTCTCCATGTTTCCAATATGATGAAATTGCAAGAAACTATTTATACTATGCATTGGTCTTTACTATGTGTGCATGAATTGTTCTTTTATGACATGCCAATGCATAGGAAGGGAGTTAGACTTCATTGTTGCATGATATATGTTACTTTGTGCTCACTACTAAATCACAAATCATTGTTAATTAAAATTGGCTCTTATATACCTTGGGATCTGGATGGATCCATTACTTGAGCAATGTATGCCTAGCTTAATTAAGGACAATAAAACTGAGCCTAAAGGGAGCCCTCCCAGCGATTTGCGCTTTCAGCCATTCATTTTCAGGATCTATATGTTTCTGGCCGTCGGATTCATGTCTCTCACAACTTGCCCAGCTGACCTATGGGCTGTTGCTCCATAGGTCGAGAGGAATCCCTCTGGTTAACTGGGTCATTGGCCAGCCACTCCAGCCCATTCATCAAAGCACCTGCGCTTCACTCAAGGGTTCCAGTGCCGTGGTTTGCTGAAGGGGGTCCATCGACGAGGGATACAGACTAGCGACCCGTGTGCTTTCCATCCGATCCCGATGCAAGGCGCACAGATGCGGCGGGCGCTCGATGCGGGTGACGTGGGTGGCCTACGGTGGAATCTAGCCGAGCTGCCAATGGAGGGGGATCTAGTAGAAGCGTCGGATGTGGGTGAATCGGGGGCCGATTGATCCAGTCGTCGCGCGATCCGCCTGTGAGGTAGAAAGTTGGGGAGACGCGGGCGATAATTATGCCTCGGCTCCTGGAAACGGCTCAACTCATACATCGCACGCATTCATGGCGACGACTGACGTCTCATCTACTGGACACTTCGGTTTCCAATTGGTACGTGTATATATATGCTTCTTCCCCTGCCATTGTTCGCTCACCCTCTCAACTCCAGCAGCACAACACCTTCAGCATTGCCCTCTCGAGTCATAGAAGCATCTGGACAAGTGGCCTCGCTAGCAGCACCGCCGAATCATTGTCCTCTTCGACGGCCACTGCGGGCAGCAGCGGGGCAGCCCAGAAACCATGGCTTTTCCTCGGGCAGGGCTGCGGCTCCTTCAACATGATTTTTCATGGTGGCTTGATCATGACCAGGAGAAACCAACATAAATGGGTTGAGGCAATGATTTACTGCTGAATATAAAAGAGATCTGTGGGAAGTGCATCAGTAGTATGCAAATGGAACTTTTGAGTACTGAAGTTGAGCAAAAGTTCAGAGAAAAAATTCAGTCATGCAACCGAAGTAGAGCCTCTTTAGTAAGAGAACATAAAGATTTAAAGTTTTTTATAGCCTACACTGGAGGATGTAGAATTAAGTTTGTACAATTTTTGAATCATTTTCTTAGTGTACATTCTTACTGTAACAAGTTATTTACTATGTGCAGATTTTCTTTTGCCATTGTTGATCACGTCCTTCTCTCTGTGCTAGGAAGTATATACCTACTTATTGATTCTTAGGATCCTTTTTAGTTATGCTAAACTTGCATCCTTCTGTCAACCGTTTAGTGATTATTCCGAAGGTACACTACCTATTCCTAGATGCACTTGATCACTAGATCTTGTCTGACTTGGCCTTTGTAGCACACTTCATTCCAGACCAGATACTGTTAATGAGAAGTTAGTTGGTGTAATTTGTGATCAAACTTGGTGCCTTCTAACTTCAATCTAATCGCACAACTCAGTGGGTAGGCTCGGTTTGCTAGAAGCTTCACGTCCTCACCTACTTTTTTGCTACTTTGATTGGTATGGCAAAGCCATGTATTGTCTGTAGTTGCATAGCCTTTCTTATATAGATTTTCATAACACTGAGGGGTCTTTTTAATGGATAACACTGGGATTTTAGATAGCTTTTTGTAGAATTCTCAGGCTGTTCTTAATTCTGCCGCTCTATCTACCTGGACCTCGCGTCGCTTGTTATGAAGGAGCTGTGCGTTCTCAGCTGGTAGCCCCTGTCGACCATCGAAGTTAATTATGATGCAATTCATAAATCGTTGCTAGAAATTAAAATTTGCTGAGCCATTTTAACTATGTCCACCAAAATAGATGTTACATGCTTGGAAAAGACTACTTAGGCTTGAGGCTAAGCTCTTCTCAGGGTAAGGGTGTTATCTTTTTGGTTTCTTGATGCTACAAACTCTTGGCATTTAGTTAACTCTGTATGGACCAGAACTCATCGATACTTCCAATTGAGAATAGTAGAAGTTTTGTTAATTAACCTATAGTCTGGACTACATTATATCACTATTATATCATGTTGTAATCATTCTGTTGTTGCACACAAGTTGGGTTTGAGATGATTGCTGCTATTGCAGAAGCTGGGGGGATATTTGTTAGCACTAAGCAGTTCAAATCGATGATTAGGAATGGTAGTTTCCACACAAAATTTGGTTATTTACAAAGGTACAATTGTGCTATAGTTACACATTTCAGATATAATTTATAACTAATCACTACAACAAGATAAACACTGACCTGCTCAAATTATGGCTAGCTCTGTTTCTGAATTATGTATATGTTGTTCTTTCAGTGTTATTGTTTTTCGGTAGTTTGTTTTTGTTTCTTGTTTTCCTGACATAAAGATTAGCATTGCATGCACAAGAAATCGGCATAATGTCCATATCGTCTTATAGTGCCTTTATGGAAGTTGATATTACAAAGCATATAATGTACAATCTAAGTTCCCCCATTGCACAAATTTACTAGATGGATGGCTCTAGTATTATGTGGCATAAATAGAAGCCATGTTAAGTGTTAAGTAAACTTTACTCATAATGGGAGCACTTTATATTTAGGCAAAATGATCTGAAACTTCCATACTCATAATTTTTCAATAGTTGGCCCATCTAGGTTGTTCCGTTATTTCCCGCACTATCTTCTACTATTGGGAACAATGCCTCAAGTAATTGTTGAACCATCATGTGCTAATCTACAGTCCCAAATTTGAAGCATAATTTACTTTAATATCTGTGAATTATCATCGCACCAACTGAAGCCAATTAGACCAAAGGAAAAACAATGTCCTGACACACTCAGTGAAAAAACATCGTGCTATAGCGTTTCAAGAAATACATTGCTAAGAAAATCAGTGTATAATGTCTCACTAATAGCGCGATATAGCACGCTAATAGAGTACTTTAAGAGCCACGCTATTTTGTCATAGCATGTTGTTTTTTCATTGGACATACTACACCGATACTTTCTTGCATAATCAATTAGATTGATATCTCTTCTATTGCTAACAAATATATAAGTCAAAGATGCAAATTTAATTAAGGTCCATGGCTCATGTATTCTATATTTAAGAAAATTCCAAATAGACGGGCACGACAACACGTGCCATGAATGATCAAGTGGCTTTAAAGAAAGCGCTACCAAGGAGACAACCCAGAAGTTTTAGAAAGTCATTTATTTTTGTTGTGTGCTTTTATAAAGTTTCAAAAAAAATAAAGAGGGGAACCTAAAACTTTTTGAAAAAGAAAAGCGAAAGTGAGAAAGACGAGCATTGTTAAAGTGGGAGCTAGCCTTGAACTTCATGCCCATGGAAACTTTGTGACCCTTGATTACAGAAACTTTTCAACAAAAATAATTACCCCTTTGTACAAATCCATTGTATCATAAAAATAATGTGCCAAGATTTGCCTTTAGGATGTTTACATTGCTTGTTGGTTTGTGTGGTGCAAAACAGAAACTTTGGATGTAGTGCGCGATTTTACGTTTTTTACTGGAACGTCAAATGGTTCTGAAACTTTTTGCACTGTCTTTCTATACAAATTGTTTATTTTTCATAATTTTTTTCATAAGTTTTAGAGTAACATAAGTATGGTGAATGTTCAGATTACTACAGAACTGTCCTGTTTAAGACAGATTCTGTTTTTGATGCATTATTTTGCTTGTTTTGATGAAACTATTGATTCTATTGTGGATTAAGCCATGAAAAAAATTATATTACATTAGCTTCAATGCAATAACAAAATATGAATTAGTTTGCAACAGTACTTAGAGTAGTGATTTGCTTTATTATACTAACGGATCTTACCGAGCTTTCTGTTGAGTTTTGTGTGGATGAAGTGATCAAAGATCGAGGAGGTCTCGATATGAGGAGAAGGAGGAGAGGCAAGAGCTCAATATTGGGGATGCCCAAGACACCCCAAGTGAATATTCAAGGAGACTCAAGCGTCTAAGCTTGGGGGTGCCCCGGAAGGCATCCCATCTTTCTTCAACAAGTATCAGTATGTTTTCGGTTTTGTTTCGTTTCGTTCATGTGATATGTGCAAATCTTGGAGCGTCGTTTGCATTTAGTTTTCAATTTTCTTTGATGCAGCATGCTGGTATGAGATAGTCCATGGTTGATTTCTAGAATGATCTTTGCACTTCACTTAAATCTTTTGAGTATGGCTTTATAGAATGCTTCATGTGCTTCACTTATATCATTTGAAGTTTGGATTGCCTGTTTCTCTTCACATAGAAAACTGCCATTTTCAGAATGCTCTTTTGCTTCACTTATACTTGTTAGAGCGTGGGCATATCTTTTTTAGAAAGAATTAAACTCTCTTGCTTCACTTATATCTATTTAGAGAGATGACAGGAATTGGTCATTCACATGGTTAGTCATAAAATCCTACATAAAACTTGTAGATCACTGAATATGATATGTTTGATTCCTTGCAATAGTTTTGCGATATAAAGATGGTGATATTAGAGTCATGCTAGTGGGTAGTTGTGTATTGTAGAAATACTAGTGTTGAAGTTTGTGATTCCTGTAGCATGCACGTATGGTGAACCGTTATGTAACGAAGTTGGAGCATGAGGTATTTATTGATTGTCTTCCTTATGGGCGGCGGTCGGGGACGAGCAATGGTCTTTTCCTACCAATCTATCCCCCTAGGAGCATGCGTGTAGTACTGTGTTTTGATGACTAATAGATTATTGAGATAAGTATGTGAGTTCTTTATGACTAATGTTGAGTCCATGGATTATATACACTCTCACCCTTCCATCATTGCTAGCCTCTTAGGTACCATGCATTGCCCTTTCTCACCTCGAGAGTTGGTGCAAACTTTGCTGGTGCATCCAAACCCCGTGATATGATACGCTCTATCACACATAAGCCTCCTTATATATTCCTCAAAACAGCCACCATACCTACCTATCATGGCATTTCCATAGCCATTCCGAGATATATTGCCATGCAACTTCCATCATCATCATATACATGACTTGAGCATTTATTGTCATATTGCTTTGCATGATTGTAAGATAGCTAGCATGATGTTTTCATGGCTTGCCATTTTTTATTTCATTGCTACGCTAGATCATTGCACATCCCGGTACACCGTCGGAGGCATTCATATAGAGTCATATCCTTGTTCTAGTATCGAGTTGTAAGTAAATAAAAGTGTGATGATCATCATTATTAGATCATTGTCCCATGTGAGGTTAGCAAAATAAAAGTGGCCAAAGAAGCCCCCCCAAAAAAGGGAGAGGCCAAAGAAGCCTAAAAAAGGAGAAAAAATGAGAGAAAAGAGAGAAGGGACAATGTTACTATCCTTTTGCCACACTTGTGCTTCAAGTAGCACCATGTTCTTCATATAGAGAGTCTCTTGAGTTATCACTTTCATATACTAGTGGGAATTTTCATTATAGAACTTGGCTTGTATATTCCAACGATGGGCTTCCTCAAGTGCCCTAGGTCTTCATGAGCAAGCAAGTTGGATGCACACCCACTTAGTTTCAGTTTGAGCTTTCATGCACTTATAGCTCTAGTGCATCTGTTGCATGGCAATCCCTACTCCTCGCATTGACATCAATTGATGGGAATCTACATATCCCATTGATTAGCCATGTCGATGTGAGACTTTCTTCCTTTTTTGTCTTCTCCACACAACCTCCATCATCATATTCTATTCCACCTATAGTGCTATATCCATGGCTCACGCTCATGTATTGCGTGAAAGTTGAAAGGGTTTGAGAACATCAAAAGTATGAAACAATTGCTTGGCTTGTCATCGGGGTTGTGCATGATTTGAATATTTTGTGTGATGAAGATGGAGCATAGCCAGACCATATGATTTTGTAGGGATAACTTTCTTTGGCCATGTTATTTTTGTAAGTGCATCTAGTGCCACCCCTAGTTGGTTTCGGAGTATTGACGACAAACCTAGTTGAGGGACTAATGTGTTTGTGAGAATTGCAGGATAACACAGGTAGAAGTCCCTCATGATTCGGTTTTACTACCAGAGATGACCCCTAAAAATGTATGAAGACATTGAAGTCAAAGGTGGTATATGAAGATATTCACATTAAAGACTATGACAAGAGAAGACACGATATGAAGCCTATGGAGCTCGAAGACTTAGATCTTTCATAGTTCTTTTTCTTTTGTGTTGAGTCATAGGAACCACCGTACTGTTAAGTGGGGTCCAAGAGAACCAGTCAGAATGACTGAAGTGATGCCTAAACCAAAAACCTATGTCTTCGAGTGAAGACAATGAGAGCGAATCTTGTCCAGAGTCGGACAAGTCAGCTTTGCTTGTAGCCCAAGTAAAGTTGCCGTGTGAGTTTGAAATCTGACCGTTGGAACACGTGTCAGTTCCTTAGTGACCCAGGGTCATTTCGTACAAATCAGGCCGGGTTGCCAAGTGGCTATAAATATCCCACCCCCTACAACCATAAACAGTTGGCTGCTCAGATTGAAATCACGGCTTTTGTCGTTTGAGAGCAACCCACCTCGAAGCCTTTGAGAGAGAATTCCTTGCGAGGATAAAGACCTAACCACCAGAGCCAGAGAGAATTGGGCATCACTTAAGTCTTCTTGTCTGTGTGATCTGAAGACTTATTACACTTGAGGACTATGCATCCTCCAGCCGGTTAGGCATCGCGTTCTGAGCTTCCAAGAGACATTGTGGATTGCCGGTGAACGAAGTGTGTGAAGGTTTGGGAGTCTACCTTGAAGACTTACCAGAGTGATTGGGCGAGGTCTATGTGACCTTAGCTCAAGGAGAATACGGTGAGGACTGGGTGTCCTGAGCTGCGTGTTCAGGACTGGGTGTCCGGGACTGTGTGTCCTAAGGTTTAAATACCTAGCCGCTCCAACCAGACGTACAGTTGTCACAGCAACTGGAACTGGTTCAACATATCATTGTCTTCAACGAGTCACTGGTTTCATCTTCACTTCACGTTACTTACTGTTACTCCTTGTGAAGTCATTGTATGTTTGCTCTATCATTTGTCTTCACTAAGTGACTGCGTGTTCTGTTTGGCTTCACAATATCTTCCTATCTGATCCTTACTACCTAGCTGCTATTAGTCTTTGTGCTTTCACTTCATTAAATACTTGACTGTGGTTTGCCTAGTGTAGTCTACCTTCCGCTGCATGGTAATAGGTTCAATTTTATCATTTGTCTTCAAAACTCCCATGTTCTGAAGACTTTCATAAAAATCGCCTATTCACCCCCCCTCTAGTCAATATAACGCACTTTCAATTGGTATCAGAGCAAGGTGCTCCCTTGTTCTGTGTGATTCGGTTTAACCACCTGGAGTTTTAGCTATGTCGACTGCAGGGATAATTAAAGTCTCCGCTGCGTGCCCCGTCTTCGATGGAACTGAATATCCCTACTGGAAGAATAAGATGCGTATGCATCTTGAAGCCATTGACGTCGACCTATGGTATGTCGTCGAGAACGGCGTTCCCAAGGCTGGAGAAGGTGTCACTGCTGCTGATGTCAAGAAATTCGTTCAACTGGACTCTACTGCCAAGAATATCATCTGTGGTCATCTGACCAAAGGACAGTATGGCCGTGTGAGTGCTTTGAAGACATCCAAGCTGGTCTGGGACTGGCTCTCCAAGGTCAATGAAGGCATCTCAACCCAGAGAGATCAGAGAATCAGTGTCCTTCGCAACCTCTTCAACCGCTTCAAGCGAAATGACAATGAGAATGTCCAGCACACATTTGACCGACTCACTGACATCACAAATGAGCTTCAAGCCCTCGGCGCCACTGAGATTACCAAACACGAAGTCGTCAAGACGCTGCTGAGATCACTTGATAGTTCGTTTGACATCCTGGCCCTGATGATTCAAGAACGTCCTGATTTCAAGACACTCGATCCGTCTGACATACTTGAGAGGCTCAACACACATGAGTTTCAGCTTTCGGAGAAAAGAGATATCTACGGTCCAAACTATGGGCGAACTCGTGCCTTGAAGGCAAAAGCTGTCTCCTCATCTGAAGAAGAATCTGACAGCAGTTCTGATGATCCTGAAGACATTGGAAGGGAACTTGCTATGCTTGTCAAGAAGTTCCAAAAATTCACCAAGAAGAAAGGCTTCAGAAAGTCTTCCCGATCAAGTTCAAGGAATGATGAAGCTCCTGCTCATGACTACAAGAGGAAAACATGTCACAAGTGCAAGAAACTTGGCCACTTCATCTCTGAGTGTCCACAGTGGGACAATGAGAACAAAAAGAAGAAGAAGAGCAAGGAATATGACTCTGACGACAAGAAGAAGAAGAAGAAATACTCAAAGTCTTCTTCCAAGTCTTCCTCAAAGTCTTCATCACACAAGAAGAGCTCATCTGGCAAGGCACGTGCGTTTGTTGGCAAGGAAATGGATTCAGAGGAGGAGTCTGCTTCTGAGGAGGCGGAGGTGGAGTCTGAGGAGGAATCCGACTCAGGCGTCGCAAGTCTGGCTACAGCATACGTTGCCAAGTCCATCTTCAACACTGAAGACAATGACTTCATCACCGACACCGATGCAAATGACAAGGACTACTCCGCTTCTACCTACTGCTTCATGGCACGCGGTGCCAAGGTAAACACACGCACTACTCACTATCAAACATCTAGTGACGATGACTCTGATTGTGGTTCAAAACCTAGCTACAAAACACTTGCTAAAATTGCAACTGAACAACAGAAAGCTATGGAACATATTCAAAAACTGTTAGACAGAAGCGATGATCTGTTAGGTGCTGAAATGACTCGATCTGAATCCTTAATTGAAGACATAAAAAATCTTCAGGTTAAGTATCAGGAACTTGAAAGTCGTCATGAAACTCTCTCAACAACTCATGAAAAGCTTTCCTATGATTATCTTCAAAGGAAGCAGGATCTTGAGAAATTGAGAGCGGTTCATGAAGATCTTCAAACGGAAAACGAGTCACTTCGCGCCAAACAGATCAGTCCCGCTCAGGAAGGATTTGAACCACCATGTCTTAAATGCATTGAGCGTGATAATGCTACTTCTGTTGCTGAATGTTCTACTGCTACTGCTGTTGCAATATCTTCAACTGTTGATGTGGTAACTAACCCCTCTGCTGAGGATACCACCGCTATTGCTGATGAGAATGCTAGGTTGAAGACATTGCTTGAAACAGGGATGTACAAAAGTCTTCAAGGGCATCAGACACTATGTGATGTCCTCAAAAAGCAGATTCTGAACCGAAACCCTAGGAAAGAGGGTGTTGGGTTCGTAAGGAAAATGAATGCAGATGGCTCTTACTGGAAACCTGAGCAGTACCCCAAAACCATGTGGGTTGCTGCAAAGGAACCTTCAGCAGATCCATCCAATCTAACTGGCTTCACTTGTGCTAACCCCATTATCATTGATGAATCCTTTGATGCAAACTATATACTGTTTAAGAATCAGAATGGTGAAGTGTTTGCCAGGTACATTGGTACTAACTGCAGGAATGGACCGCCTATGAAGAAGATCTGGGTTCCGAAAAGGTGTCTGGAAAATCTTCCTGTGAATGTCTTCATGACACCTCACGTGAAGAAGACAAACCTCAGACCAAAGGCTTCATACGGTCCAAAGGCTTCATACAGACAGAGGACTCACCTGAGTCGCACTAACGCAAATGTTTTGCAGGGAAACCATACTCAGGCATATGAATATGAGAGCGGTTCATCAAACCGCCATGTTCATAAGACCAAGAACTATTCTGCTTATTCTTATGAGTACTATTGTCCGCCTGCAAGACTGTTTGCTAAGGCTTCAAAGCCAAAATTCTCAGATGCTGCACTTAGACTTATTGCTTCTAAGCCACCCTTGAAGATGTGGGTGGTTAAGAAGGCTTAACTCTCTTTTGCAGGGAAAGGTCTCCAGCAGAAAACCAAAATCGTCTGACGCTATTGCTGGGGACCTTAAACATCTTGTAGGGCGCAAGATCAAATGCCCAAATGGTCTTACTATGTACTTCGTACCTGAATCGCTTGCTACTCTCCCTATTAGTCCTAACCTGGATCTAAGCTTTCATAACCCACTGGTTCGTCAAATGTTTTTGCTTCACAATGCTCTTGGTGAAGCCTATCCCCCTAACTGCACTGTAGGGTACGACACCAGCGTCTTCAGAATGGATTATTGACAGTGGGTGTACAAATCACATGACTGGCAAAAGAAGTCTTCTTATGGACTCAACCTTACGTCCATCCGACAAGAGCCACATCACATTTGCTGACACTGGTAAAAGTAAGGTATTGGGTCTAGGTAGAGTTGCAATCTCAAGGGATCAACACATGGATAAAGTCATGCTTGTTGAATCCCTTGGCTTCAACTTAATGTCTGTCTCAATGCTTTGCGATTTGAACATGATCGTAATGTTTGGAAAATATCGTTGCCTTGTACTAATGGAATCTGACAAGTCTCTAGTGTTTGAAGGGTATCGAAAAGATGATTTGTACGTGGTAGATTTCTCAGCAGGGCCACAGCTTGCAGTATGTCTTCTAGCAAAGGCTTCAGAATGCTGGCTCTGGCATCGGAGGCTTGGACATGCTGGCATGAGGAACCTCCACACCCTTGCGAAGAAGAAGCATGTCATAGGCATCGAGGGCGTCAAGTTCAAGAAAGACCACTTATGCGGTGCCTGTGAAGCAGGGAAGATGACGAGGGCCAAACATCCCTCGAAGACAATCATGACCACTACTCAACCCTTCGAACTGCTTCACATGGATCTTTTCGGTCCCACTCATTACTCAACTCTAACTACTACTGCTTGCCTCTATGGCTTCGTTATTGTTGATGATTATTCTAGATATACTTGGGTGCACATAATCCTTTACAAGACTGAAGTGCAGGATGTCTTCAGACGCTTCGCCAATCGAGCTATGAACAATTTTGGCGCCAAGATAAAGCACATCAGAAGTGACAATGGCACTGAATTCAAGAACACTGGCCTTGATACATATCTTGATACCTTGGGCATCACACATGAATTCTCAGCCCCGTACACGCCACAGCAGAATGGCGTCGTCGAACGCAAGAACAAAACACTAATTGAGATGGCCAGAACGATGCTAGATGAATACAAGACCCCAAGAAAATTCTGGCCCGAAGCCATTGATACTGCATGCCATACAATCAATCGTGTTTATCTTCACAAGCTACTGAACAAGACATCTTATGAGCTCCTTACTGGCAAGAAGCCAAATGTCAGTTACTTCAGAGTATTTGGCGCAAGGTGCTGGATCAAGGACCCACATCACACCTCAAAATTTGCACCAAAAGCACATGAGGGTTTTATGCTTGGATATGGAAAGGATTCGCACTCCTACAGAGTCTTCAATCTCTTTCATTACAAAGTGGTTGAAACAGTGGATGTGCGGTTCGATGAGACCAACGGTTCACAAAGAGAGCAGCTGCCAAATGTGCTAGATGAAGTTCCATCCAGTGAATCAATCAAGCTAATGGGAACTGGAGAAATTATACCTTCTGAAGCTCATCCTGAAGAAGAACTTATCATTTCAGCACCTGATCAACATGAAGACAATGCTCAGCCTGAAGACATTCCTTCCAACAACGACAATGAACAGCAAGAGCAAAGTCTTCGCCCTGTACATCCTCGCGTTGCCAATGAAGTGCAGATTGAAAGAATAATTGATAGCATCAATGCACCTGGTCCACTCACTCGTTCAAGGGCAACTCAGCTAGCAAATTTCTGTGGGCACTTCGCATTCGTCTCAATAGCAGAACCCAAGAAAGTTGAAGAAGCCTTCATGGAACCTGAATGGATTCAAGCTATGCAAGAAGAGCTTCAACAGTTTGAGCTGAATAATGTATGGGAACTGGTTAAGCGTCCTGATCCACGGAAGCACAATATAATAGGCACCAAATGGATATACCGCAACAAGCAAGATGAGCATGGTCAAGTTGTCAGAAACAAAGCTCGTCTCGTTGCTCAAGGATATACTCAAGTGGAAGGCATTGACTTCGATGAAACATTTGCTCCTGTGGCTAGACTTGAAGCCATACGCATACTGCTGGCCTATGCAAATCATCATAACATACTTCTATATCAAATGGATGTGAAGAGTGCCTTTCTCAATGGCAAGATTGAAGAAGAAGTGTATGTTGCACAACCACCTGGCTTTGAAAATCCAAAACATCCTGACATGGTATACAAGCTCAACAAGGCACTGTATGGCCTCAAACAAGCCCCTCGGGCCTGGTATGACACACTCAAATACTTCCTGAAGAGCAAAGGCTTCATACCTGGTTCCCTAGATCCCACTCTTTTCACGAAGACATATGATGGTGAACTGTTTGTGTGCCAAATATATGTGGATGACATTATCTTCGGCTGCACCAATCAGAAGTACAGTGAAGAGTTTGGATATATGATGCAAGAGCAATATCAGATGTCCATGATGGGGGAGCTGAAGTTCTTCCTTGGTCTTCAAATACGACAACAACGCAATGGCATCTTCATATCTCAAGAGAAGTATCTCAAAGATTGCCTGAAGAAGTTCGGTATGCAAGACTGCAAAGGCTTCACAACACCAATGCCAGCCAAACATCATCTGGGTCCTGACGACAATGGTAAAGAGTTCGATCAAAAGGTATACCGCTCCATGATTGGTTCTTTACTTTATCTATGTGCATCTAGGCCAGATATTATGCTTAGTGTTTGCATGTGTGCTCGATTTCAAGCGGCACCAAAGGAGTCGCATCACTTAGCTGTGAAGCGAATTCTTCGATATTTGGCTCACACCCCAACTCTAGGATTATGGTATCCAAAGGGCTCAGAGTTTGATCTGGTTGGATTCTCGGATGCTGATTATGCTGGTGACAAAGTTGATCGCAAGTCTACATCAGGCACATGTCACTTTCTGGGACGATCACTTGTATGTTGGTCTTCAAAGAAGCAGAACTGTGTATCTCTCTCCACTGCTGAATCTGAATACATTGCTGCTGGATCTTGCTGCGCTCAGCTTCTGTGGATGAAGCAAACACTCAAGGACTATGGCATTCATCTGAAGCAAGTGCCACTTTACTGCGACAACGAAAGCGCCATCAAGATTGCTAACAACCCAGTTCAGCACTCGAAGACAAAGCACATTGAAATTCGTCATCACTTTCTCAGAGATCATGTTGTGAAGGAAGACATTGATATCATACACGTCAACACTGAAGAGCAATTGGCAGATATCTTCACCAAGCCCTTGGATGAGAAGAGGTTTTGCAAGTTACGGTGTGAGCTAAATATCCTGGAATCCTCAAATGTCCTGTGATCAGGCACACATCCTAACCCTTATGCATATTGATGACTTAGATGTGCAACACACGAAGTGAAGTATATCTTCAATCAATGAAGACATACATTCTAAGTGTGAATACATTAATGTGGAATTTGACTTCGGAGCGCCACGATAATTGTGCGCCGTGTCTGGGTCTAATACTTCCTATACGGTGGGTAACGCCACCACCAAACGTTCTATTTTGAAGTGTTTCACTCATGGCGTTACCTTGCAATGTCTTCACATTTGGTTTGGCTTCGATCTCAACATATTTTCATGATTATCTTCACTATGTTGATTATAGATATATATATATATATATATATATATATATATATATATATGCTAGTGTACTGTCCTCTACAGCATTCACTTATAGCTATGTCTTCGTGTTGAATCTTTTGAACTAAGTGAATGTGATCGGACCCTAACCTTTCTATGCTTTCTATCTCAAACTCTATCTGTCCAAGTCATATGCATTCTATTGAAACTGTCGAATGTCTTCTCTGTGTCCTTGTCAGCAGAAGATACAAAGACAAACATTAAGTCCGTTTTCAATGCTAATTCCTCCACATGAATTCCGGAGAAGTAGGAACGACCACCCGACAATCCAGGCGTGCGTGGGACGTGGAACAAACCCCAAAATTCCGCATAATGGCCACGTGTTCCCCAAATGCGAATCGCCAGGGGCACCTGTGTAATAGCATAGTGCCGCCCATGTGCCTATAAATACACATTCACAGCGGTCATTATCTCTTCTTCTACCCTCGCACGAACCCTAGCGCCACCGCTAGCTCTCGACGACGCCGGCGACGAAGCGCTTCGCTGCCGCAACCTCTCCGACGCCGTCTTCACGCCGACCGCGGGCATCGTCCTCTCCTCCGTCGCCGTAGGTGTCCTCCGTCGCCAAGTTAGGGCACGGAGGATCGAACTACTTTGCCTCATCTCCCACTTCGTCTAGCAGTTCTCAGTGTGGTAAATAAAACTCCCTTTTTACAGCACCGTTGATCCTATTGATCTGTCACTTTCTACCACAAGCAGTTTCTGTTCACACAAGTTAGATCTCTCTCATACTGCATCTCATAAACATGCCTAGTATATTCACTTGTGCTTCAGAAAGTAGTTAGATTCCTCACTTGTACTGATCTGTGGATTCGTACAAATCTGGAACCAACTTCTTATCTATGAGTGAATGTCTTCGCACGATGAGGTCAATGTCTTCTAAACTGATTTATCTTCAAAATCTTCTGAGAATGCATATGACCTCTTCCCCTTCCCTCGCACCTTAATGCTGTCACAGGTACATGTCCGTGGGAGAATCCTTTGGTTCTCATAGTCTGCATTCATTTGCAGAATTCTTACAGCATCACATAAATTCTCCCGAAGCCAGTTCCTGTTGGTCCAGCAAACGAAAACCTTTGAAGCCTTTGAACGTCTTGAAGCCTTTCAAGTTAAAGTTTATGGCTTCAGAGAAAGCAGCAAGGAAGGGTGGCAGAAAGCGTCGTGGTGAGACCTCCAGAGATCTGCCAGATGAACTCTCAGAAATGTACAAGACAGATCCTGAAGAGGATTACAGTCAGCGCAAGACCCGAATCCAATGGATTCGAAGATATTGGGCAGAACAATGGTTCAAATACAGATTTGTGACCCAGGAGTATGCTGAGAAAACGCCATCAAGAGACCATGGGGAGACATCCTATTCAAGAATCTTCTACCCAGGTCCAGAGATGAAGCCATTGCTCAAGGCTTCTATCCATGCATGGTCCATGGACCACAGCCTGCTGATGCACACTCGTCGTCACTGCTATGGTGTCGTGACGACAATCTGTTCAAGCGCAACTTCCAGTTTGCTCAGAACTCAGCGAAGCAGAACAAGAAGACTTTTGGGTTAGACTTCAACCCTGGTCCCTCATCTCCAAGGGCAGATGGCACACGACATGCAGAACCCAATGTCATCGGTCCTTTCGCCAACCTTGAAGGCCTCATCACCTACATCTTGGTTCAAGGGACTGCAGTGAATGAGCCTGCAGCTGACACTGAGTCTGATGACGCGCCTGCAGTGCCGAAGCCAAAGCAGTTGAAGAAGCCAAAAGCTTCAAAGCCGGCCCCTTCACCAAAAATCTCAAGGGCGAAGCCATTGGCAACTGCACCTCCTGAAGACAGTGTGCAGTCTGAAGACTTATCACGCGTCTCAAGGCCCCAGAAGGCCAAGATGCCTCTGTCTCACACTGGCAAAGAGCTAACAGCTGCTGCCATTCTGCGCAACGACGACATTGATCTGTCAAGTGATGAAGATCTTGCAGATGACGCTCTTGAGCAACTCATCAAGAGCAAAGAAGAAGCAGAAATCTTCAATGATCTGCCTCTCTTTGATGTCACCATCATCCACAACTTCATTGACGAGTGGTTTGACACGCCAAACATCAGCTTTGAAGATCTGCAGCTACCCATTGGCCTCAGTGTCGCCTTCCAAGGCGCCATTGCTTCAGAACTTGCTATTGCCCAGCGCATTGTTGAGCTGAAGCAGAAGATTGACTATGAAAAGGCTCAGTTCAAGAAGCATATGGCCAAGCTCAGCGTGCAAGAAGTGAAGAACTTCAAGACAATGATGCACGAGCTCAAGGAAGCCTTTGTGAAGAAGCGTGCAGAAGCTCAGGGTTCGCGTGAGCGCATGAAGACTCTGGCTGACAGATGTGTGCAAGCCTATAATGAGGCTGAGAAGCGCAAGGCACTTGGGCGTCCTGGCATCGACCCCAGGATGGCCGCAAAGAAGAAGAAGAAGCCTGCTACGGCTGAATCTGATGCACCAAGGCAAGAAGCAGTTCCGATTGTCTTCCCAACAAGAATGACTGGCTCGAAGCCAAAGAGCCGGTCAACAGCTTCAGAGCTCAAGAAGACAAGAACTGCTGAGGCTGAAGCCAGGAAGAGGAAACACTCTGAAGACTCTCCTACTGCCCCCACCAAGAAAAAGCGAAAAACCAAGAAAGCTCGGGCTGCTCCCACAGAGCCCTTGATAGTTGAACCCATTTCTATGGTTCATCCTGACGCAGAACGTCAACTGACGGTTCATGAGCCTGCTTCCACAGAGGCTCCTGAAGCTGAAGACATTCCAGCAGCTGATCCCATCGCTGCTGAAGACATTGGTCATCATGACAATGTAGAAGATGATGCAGTCCTTCCTCAGTTAGAAAACAACGAACTCATCAGCATTGGTCGTCCACTGACGCCAATTGCACAGGATGCTTCATGGGCGGATCGCCCACAAGAGGAAGAAGACTATGAGGCCCAGCCCACTCCAACTCCACAGGCGTCGTCTGCGTTCCGCAGGCTTCGCAAAGGTCCAAGGCCTCAAGTCTATGCTGAAGACATTCCGGCTGCATCAGCCGCAGAAGAAGAAGTACCACAAGATCCCACTCCCCTGCTCCACCAAGAAGCAGTTCTCCAGGAGAACGTGCCTGTGACCGACCCTCCAGCTAGTCAAGTGGAGGATGAAAATCTTGAGGCTGCCACAACCAACAACGAAGCTAATGTGGAGCCCTCCCCAGCAAAAGCTTCAGAAGACAGCGAAGCCACTGATCCCGCCACTTCTGTTCCTGAGTCTGCTGCCGGTCCCCAATTCAACTATCATGTTGAGCATAGGCCTCAGGTCCAGAAGCCAATCCCAAGACTGCCAAGGTTTCCAGGTCCTGCATCAGCACCTGGCTCCTTCAACATCAATGGCTTCAGGGCAGACAACACGTTCTTCAATAGCTCCAGGAACCCCTACTCAAGGGAACGGATATCATCTGATCGGTTCTGGAGCTATCCTCAGCGAAGCTATTACTCCTGCATTCTTTACAACCAAGGTCGCATCTTCCCACACAAGCGCCTTGACGTTGAAGCTATAGCTGGTCTGCCCTGTCTAGAAGAAGCGTTGGATTGCTTCAAGCAAGTGGGTCTGCTGCAATTTGTTACCGCTGAAGAGCATTGGAATGAAGAGCTGCTGCTACAATTCTATGCCACACTTCACATCAAAGGATACAGAAGAGATCCGAAGACTTGGGTCCTGGAGTGGATGACTGGCAACGTTCATCACGAAGCCAATGCATTTGACATCATTGAGCTCACTGGCTTGCCCACTCCTGGCGATCTCTTCGAGCAAGGCTGTCAGCTGCATGCTGAAGCTATTGAGAGCATCTTTCAGCGACCAGAACCTAATATGAGTCAAATGCTCAGCGTGATGAAGCCATTGCCCCAAGATGCTGCGTATCCCACAGAGTTCTTCGTTGAAGACCTTGAGTACCCGCCCAGAACCATCTATCACATCATCAGGCGAACTCTCTGGCCTATCAAAGGGCACTCTCCAAATGCCAAGCTTCAGGGTGCAATGAAGACTTTGGTCTTCTATATACTTCATGGCAAATGCTTCAATGCACAGGACTTCTTCATACGCCAACTTGCTACATCAGGCATTGATCTATTTGGTTTGAAGTTCTACGCCCCTTGGGTCATGCGGCTGATCAAGCTACACTCCGCCATCTCCTTCAGCACCTCCAAGCTCTTCTGCACCGCCAAACAACACCAACAATCCTGCTACTTCACCTACTCCTCATGGGAACGAGTAGAGGCCCTATGTCTTCAAACCTTTTTGGTCATTACTGACAAAAAGGGGGAGAAGCATATGAGATTAATAGTCTTCAAGCGGGTTCATATGGGCGGGTGCCTTATATTTTGCTTCGTGCTTACAACTCTCTTTTTTTTGCTACATTTGGTTCTTATGAGTTGTAACACTTAAACTAGATGGTCATCTGCTACTTATTTGCCACCTTGTTTTGCGAAGATAAATTCCGCATGTGCGACGATAAATTCCGCACTTACCTCATTCTGCAGACGTCCATTTTCCATTATGCATGGCATTATCTTCATATACTTTCACATGCATAGTGGATTGTCATCATAAGTTGAAGCAGATCTCCACAAGTACCACCTGCCATGTGCAGTTGCATTACAAAAGCAAATTAACTAATATGCACATCTTCAAGGGGAGCCCTTGCAATTTATGAAGACAATTCCTTATCCTTTACAGTTTCACAGATTATATTCCCCGTTGAAAACTTCAACTAGTTTGTCATCAATCACCAAAAAGGGGGAGATTGTAAGTGCATCTAGTGCCACCCCTAGTTGGTTTCGGAGTATTGACGACAAACCTAGTTGAGGGACTAATGTGTTTGTGAGAATTGCAGGATAACATAGGTAGAAGTCCCTCATGATTCAGTTTTACTACCAGAGATGACCCCTAAAAATGTATGAAGACATTGAAGTCAAGGGTGGTATATGAAGATATTCACATTGAAGACTATGACAAGAGAAGACACGATATGAAGCCTATGGAGCTCGAAGACTTAGATCTTTCGTAGTTCTTTTTCTTTTGTGTTGAGTCATAGGAACCACCGTACTGTTAAGTGGGGTCCAAGAGAACCAGTCAGAATGACTGAAGTGATGCCTAAACCAAAAACCTATGTCTTCGAGTGAAGACAATGAGAGCGAATCTTGTCCAGAGTCGGACAAGTCAGCTTTGCTTGTAGCCCAAGTAAAGTTGCCGTGTGAGTTTGAAATCTGACCGTTGGAACATGTGTCAGTTCCTTAGTGACCCAGGGTCATTTCGGACAAATCAGGTTGGGTTGCCAAGTGGCTATAAATAGCCCACCCCCTACAACCATAAACGGTTGGCTGCTCAGATTGAAAGCACAGCTTTTGTCGTTTGAGAGCAACCCACCTCGAAGCCTCTGAGAGAGAATTCCTTGCGAGGATAAAGACCTAACCACCAGAGCCAGAGAGAATTGGGCATCACTTAAGTCTTCTTGTCTATGTGATCTGAAGACTTATTACACTTGAGGACTGTGCATCCTCCAGCCGGTTAGGCGTCGCGTTTTGAGCTTCCAAGAGACATTGTGGATTGCCGGTGAACAAAGTCTATGAAGGTTTGGGAGTCTACCTTGAAGACTTACCAGAGTGATTGGGCGAGGTCTATGTGACCTTAGCTCAAGGAGAATATGGTGAGGACTGGGTGTCCTGAGCTGCGTGTTCAGGACTGGGTGTCCGGGACTGTGTGTCCTAAGGTTTAAATACCTAGCCGCTCCAACCAGATGTACAATTGTCACAGCAACTGGAACTGGTTCAACATATCATTGTCTTCAACAAGTCACTGGTTTCATCTTCACTTCAGGTTACTTACTGTTACTCCTTGTGAAGTCATTGTATGTTTGCTCTATCATTTGTCTTCACTAAGTGACTGCGTGTTCTATTTGGCTTCACAATATCTTCCTATCTGATCCTTACTACCTAGCTGCTATTAGTCTTTGTGCTTTCACTTCATTAAATACTTGACTGTGGTTTGCCTAGTGTAGTCTACCTTCCGCTGCATGGTAATAGGTTCAATTTTATCGTTTGTCTTCAAAACTCCCATGTTCTGAAGACTTTCATAAAAATCGCCTATTCACCCCCCCTCTAGTCGATATAACACACTTTCAATTTTGAAAAGACATGATTGCTTTATTAGTATGTTTGAAGTATTATTGTCTTAATGTCAAATGATAGACTATTGCTTTGAACCACTCGTGTCTTAATATTCATGCCATGATTAGATTCCATGATCAAGATTATGCTAGGTAGCATTCCACATCAAAAATTATCTTTTTTTATCATTTACCTACACGAGGACGAGCAGGAATTAAGCTCGGGTATGCTGATATGTCTCCGTCGTATCTATAATTTTTTATTGTTCCATGCCACTATTATACAACTTTCATATACTTTTGGCAACTTTGTATACTATTTTTGGGACTAACATATTGATCTAGTGCCCAATGCCAGTTCCTGTTTGTTGCATTTTTTTGTTTCGCAGAAAATTCATATCAAATGGAGTCCAAACGGGATAAAAACTTATGGAGATTTTTTTGGAATATATGTGATTTTTGGGAAGAAGAATCAACGCGAGACGATGCCCGAGGGGGCCACGAGGCAGGGGGCGCACCCCTGACCCTCGTGGCCACCCCATAAGGCGGTTGGTGCCCTTATTTCACCACAAGAAAGCCAATATCTGGATACAAATCATGTTAAAATTTCAGCCCAATCGGAGTTACGGATCTCCAGGAATATAAGAAATGGTGAAAGGCCAGAATCTGGAAAGCAGAAATAGAGAGAGACAGAGAGACATGTCCAATCTCGGAGGGGCTCTCGCGCCTCCGCCACCATGGAATCCATGGACCAAAGGGGAAACCCTTCTCCCATCTAGGGAGAAGGTCAAGGAAGAATAATAAGGAGGGGGGCCCTCTCCCCCTCTCTCCCAGTGGCGCCGGAACGCTGTCGGGGCCATTATCGTGTGACGGCGATCTACACCAATACCTCTGTCATCTTCACCAACATCTTCATCACCTTCCCCCATCTATCTACAGCGACCCACTCTCCCGCAACACATTGTACCCTCTACTTGAACATGGTGCTTTATGCTTCATATTATTATCCAATGATGTGTTGCCATCCTATGATGTCTGAGTAGATTTTCATTGTCCTATCGGTAATTGGTGAATTGCTATGATTGGTTTAATTTGCTTGTGGTTATGTTGTTGTCCTTTTTGGTGCCCATCATATGAGCGCGCGCGTGGATCACACCATAGGGTTAGTTGTATGTTGATAGGACTATGTATTGGAGGGCAAGAGTGACAGAAGCTTCAACCTAGCATAGAAATTGAGGCATACGGGGTTGAAGGGGGACCAATATATCTTAATGCTATGGTTGGGTTTTACCTTAATGAACGTTAGTAGTTGCGGATGCTTGCTAATAGTTCCAATCATAAGTGCATAGAATTCCAAGTCAGGGATGGCATGCTAGCAGTGGCCTCTCCCACATAAAACTTGCTATCGGTCTAGTAAAGTAGTCAATTGCTTAGGGACAATTTCGCAACTCCTACCACCACTTTTCCACACTCGCTATACTAACTTTATTGCTTTTTTACATAAAACAGCCCCTAGTTTTTATTTATGTGCTCTTTATATTCTTGCAAACCTATCACGTTACACCTACAAAGTACTTCTAGTTTTATACTTGTTCTAGGTAAAGCGAACGTCAAGCGTGCGTAGAGTTGTATCAGTGGTCGATAAAACTTGAGGGAATATTTGTTCTACCTTTAGCTCCTTGTTGGGTTAGACACGCTTACTTATCGAAAGAGGCTACAATTGATCTCCTATACTTGTGGGTTATCAGGTTGTCTCCCAACAAGCGCTTTTCTTTAATGCCTTTTAGCTAGGCATGATGATTTCAATGGTGCTCGCATAAAATATAAGAACTGAAACATAAAGAGAGCATCATGTAGCACATGACAAGCACATTTAAGTCTAACCCACTTCCTATGCATAGGGATTTTGTGAGCAAACAATTTATGGGAACAAGAATCAACTAGCATAGGAAGGCAAAACAAGCAAAACTTCAAGATTTTCAACACATGGAGAGGAAACTTGATATATTGCAATACCTATAGGCATATGTTCCTCTCTCATAATAATTTTCAGTAGCATCTTGAATGAAATCAACAATATAGATATCACATAAAGCATTCTTTTAATGATTCACAAGCATAGAAATTTTATTACTCTCCACATAAGCAAATTTATCCTCATCAGTAATTGTGGGAGCAAACTCAACAAAATAACTATCATGAGAGTGAAAATTAAAATCATGATGACAAGTTTCATAGTTATCATTATTCTTTATAGCATACACGTTGATGACCCACAAGTATAGGGGTATCATAGTCCTTTCGATAAGTAAGAGTGTCGAACCCAACGCGGAGCAGAAGGAAATGATAAGCGGTTTTCAGCAAGGTATTCTCTGCAAGCACTGAAATTATAGGTAATAGATAGTTTTGTGATAAGATAATTTGTAACGAGCAACAAGTACCAAAAGTAAATAAAGTGCAGCAAGGTGGCCCAATCCTTTGTGTAGCAAAGGACAAGCCTGGACAAACTCTTATATAGAGAAAAGCGCTCCCGAGGACACATGGGAATTATCGTGAAGCTAGTTTTCATCACGTTCATATGATTCGCGTTCGGTACTTTGATATTTTGGTATGTGGGTGAACCGGTGCTTGGGTACTGTCCTTACTTGGACAAGCATCCCACTTATGATTAACCTCTATTGCAAGCATCCACAACTACAACAAAAGTATTAAGGTAAACCTAACCATAGCATGAAACATATGGATCCAAATAAGCCCCTTACAAAGCAACGCATAAACTAGGGTTTAAGCTTCTGTCACTCTAGCAACCCATCATCTACTTATTACGTCCCAATGCCTTCCTCTAGGCCCAAATAATGGTGAAGTGTCATGTAGTCAACGTTCACATAACACCACTAGTGGAGAGACAACATACATCTCATCAAAATATCAAACGAATACCAAATTCACATGACTACTAATAGCAAGACTTCTCCCATGTCCTCAGGAACCAACATAACTACTCACAAAGCATATTCATGTCCATAATCAGAGGGGTATTAATGTGCATATAGGATCTGAACATATGATCTTCCACCAAGTAAACCAACTAGCATCAACTACAAGGAGTAATCAACACTACTAGCAACCCACAGGTACCAATCCCAGACATAGAGACAAGAATTGGATACAAGAGATGAACTAGGGTTTGCGAGGAGATGATGCTGGTGACGATGTTGATGGAGATTGACACCCTCCCGATGAGAGGATCGTTGGTGATGACGATGGTGATGATTTCCTCCTCCCGGAGGGAAGTATCCCCGGCAGAACAGCTCCACCGGAGCCCTAGATTGGTTCCGCCAAGGTTCCGCCTCGTGGCGGCGGAGTCTCATCCCAAAAGCTTGCTTATGATTTTTTTCCACAATGAAAGACTCCATATAGTAGAAGATGGGCATCGGAGGGCCACCAGGGGGCCCACGAGGCAGGGGGCGCGCCCCCCACCCTCGTGGCTAGTGAGTGGCCCCCTCTGGTACTTCTTGTGCTCAGTATTTTTTTATATTCTGAAAATAACTTCCGTGAAGTTTCAGGACTTTTGGAGCTGTGCAAAATAGGTCTCTAATATTTGCTCCTTTTCCAGCCCTGAATCCCAGCTGCCGGCATTCTCCCTCTTTATGTAAACCTTGTAAAATAAGACAGAATAGGCATAAGTATTATGACATAATGTGTAATAACAACCCATAATGCAATAAATATCGATATAAAAGCATGATGCAAAATGGGCGTATCAACTCCCCCAAGCTTAGACCTCGCTTGTCCTCAAGCGAAAGCCGAAATCGAAAAATATGTACACATGTTTAGAGATAGAGGTGTCGATAAAAATAAAATACGGACATGAGGGCATCATGATCATTCTTAGAACAGCACCTTATATAATTATTGTCATATGATCTCTTATGCTAAAGTAACAATTCAATCACAATTTTAAGTATGAATCATAAACTTCATTGAGAACCAACAAACTCTAATATCAGTCATTGAGGCAATTGCAATTTATCATAACATAGGAAAGAGTCAATATAAGAGCTTTTCAGCAAGTCCACATACTCAACCATCATATAGTCTTTCACAATTGCTAAAACTCATGCAATACTTATGGGTATGGAGTTTTAATCGGACACAGAGAAAGATTGGGGCTTATAGTTTTGCCTCCCAATGTTTTACCTCAAGGGTAATGTCAACAATAATAAGTTCATGAAAACTCACATCCAATTAGCCATATATACCAGGATCCTTCCAACATATTGTGCTTGCCAAAAGATAAAATGTAAGAAGGAAAGGTGAAGATCACCATGACTCTTATGTAAGGTGGGAGATAAAAGTAAAAGATAGGCCCTTCGCAGAGGGAAGCAGAGGTTGTCATGCGCTTTTATGGTTGGATGCACAAAACCTTAATGCGAAAGAACGTCACTTTATATTGCCACTTGTGATATGGACATTTATTATGCAGTCTGTCGCTTTTATTTCTTCCATATCACAAGATCGTATAAAGCTTATTTTCTCCCACACTAATAAGTCATACATATTTAGAGAGCAATTTTTATTGCTTGCACCGATGACAACTTACTTGAAGGGTCTTACTCAATCCATAGGTAGATATAGTGGACTCTCATGGCAAAACTGGGTTTAGGGATATTTGGAAGCACAAGTAGTATCTCTACTTGGTGCAAAGAATTTGGCTAGCATGAGGGGAAAGGCAAGCTCAATCATGTTGGATGATCCATGACAATATAATTTATCTCAGATGTAAGAAAACATAACCCATTACGTTGTCTTCCTTGTCCAACATCAACTCTTTAGCATGTCATATTTTACTGAGTGCTCACAATCATAAAAGATGTCCAAGGTAGTGTATTTATATGTGAAGACCTCTCTTTCTTTATTACTTCCTATTAATTGCAACGATGACCAAAGCTATGTTTGTCAACTCTCAACAACTTTTATTCATCATACTCTTTATATGTGAGCTCATTACTCTCCATAAGATCCATATGATCTCTTTGTTTCTTTTTATTTCTTTCTTTTATTTTATTCCCTCAAGATCATAGCAAAATCATCAAGCCCTTGACTCAACACTAATCTTTATTATATAGCTCATGGACTCGATTACATAGAAGGATCATAAAGCAAAACTCAAAACTAGATCATACCAAAAACTTTATTCTATTAGATCAAGATATTACTAAAAGGATCGAACTAGGGAAAAACGGTAAAGATAGGAGTGTGATGGTGATACGATACCGGGGCACCTCCCCCAAGCTTGGCAGTTGCCAAGGGGAGTGCCCATACCCATGTGATTATATCTCTTTTGTCGGTGAAGGAGTTGGAGTTGTTGATGATGTAGGCTTGGCGTCTCTCTTCCAAGGCATAGGCTCACCATCATAGAAGGATGATTGAGTCTCCTGAGTCCTCAAATCTACAGCCAAACTCATCCTTTTGAATCTATATTCATACTCACAGTTTTGATTTTGCAGGTCATAGATCTAGGCTTGGAGGTGCTCGATTTTCTCATGAAGCTTGAAGATGGCCTCCCCAATGTCCTTGACGTCCAACTTGTGGTTGTTGGTGAACTCCGTGATCATAATGTGATTTGAGTCGAGTCCACGCTCCACCATCTCCTGACACCTGAAAACTTGTTGCTCCAATGCCTCGAGCCTTGCCTCTGTGCTTCCGGTCTTCCTTGGTCCCTCAACATCACGGATGTGCAACAACCCCTCACGCATCTCAAGGGGGTTGCAGCACCTCCGTGAGGTAGGGGCTGAGGACCTCCTCGAAGAACTTGTCCTTGGGGGCACTTGAAGACGACATGACGACCTAGATCTGTCAGAGAAACAACTTGAAACAAAGACGAGAGATATTTGCGTGATACAGGAGTCAAAGCCTCCGGGAGATTATATAATGAATTTTTATCGACCAAAATACGTAACATGCAAGAAAACGGAGTCCGGAGAGCGCACGAGGTGCCCACGAGGCAGGGGCGCGCCCAGGGGGGTAGGGCGCGCCCTCCACCCTCGTGGAGCCCTTGTGTCCTTCCTGACTGCTTCTTATTTTTCTATTTTTCTAAATATTCCAAAATGGAGAAAAATTGCCATTAGAATTGTTTTGGAGTCGGTTTACTTACCGTACCACATACCTATTCCTTTTTAGAGTCTGAAACATTCCGGAAAGTGTCCCTTATGTATTCTTCCGGGGTTACGGTTTCAATAACATTAGTTTCAACATTTATAGGATTACCTGGGATATAATGTTTGATTCTTTGACCGTTCACCACCTTCGGATTTGTGCCTTCGAAGTTGTTGATTTTTATGGCACCGGAACGATAGACCTCCTCGATAACGTAAGGACCTTCCCATTTAGAGAGAAGTTTTCCTGCAAAAAATCTTAAATGAGAGTTGTATAGCAATACATAGTCACCTACATTAAACTCACGCTTTTGTATCCTTTTGTCATGACATCTTTTAACTTTTTCTTTAAACAATTTGGCATTCTCATAGGCTTGGGTTCTCCATTCATCAAGTGACCTAATGTCAAATAACCTCTTCTCACCGGCAAGTTTGAAATCATAATTGAGCTCTTTAATAGCCCAATATGCCTTATGTTCTAGTTTGAGAGGTAAGTGACATGCTTTTCCATAAACCATTTTATACGGGGACATACCCATAGGATTTTTATATGCAGTTCTATAGGCCCATAATGCATCATCAAGTTTCTTGGACCAATTCCTTCTAGATCTATTAATAGTCTTTTGCAAAATTAATTTAAGCTCTCTATTACTTAATTCTACTTGACCACTAGACTGTGGGTGATAAGGAGATGCAATTCTATGATTAACATCATACTTAGAAAGCATTTTACGAAAGGCACCATGAATAAAGTGTGAACCACCATCAGTCATTAAATATCTAGGGACTCCAAACCTCAGAAAAATAACTTCTTTAAGCATATTAATAGAGGTGTTATGATCAGCACTACTAGTTGGAATAGCTTCTACCCACTTAGTAACGTAATCAACATCAACTAAAATATGTTTATATCCATTAGAGGCAGGAAACGGTCCCATATATTCAAAGCCCCAAACATCAAATGGTTCAATAACAAGTGAATAATTCATAGGCATTTCTTGACGTCTACTAATAGTACCAATTCTTTGACATTCATCACAAGATAAGACAAACTTATGGGCATCCTTGAAGAGAGTAGGCCAATAAAATCTGATTGCAATACCTTATGTGTAGTTCTATCTCCAGCGTGGTGTCCTCCATAAGCTTCGGAGTGACACTTGCGTAGGATCTGTTCCTGTTCATGCTCAGGTACACAACATCTAATAACACCATCTACTCCTTCTTTATAAAGATGTGGGTCATCCCAAAAGTAATGTCTCAAATCATAGAAGAACTTTTTCTTTTGTTGGTATGTGAAACTAGGTGGTATAAATTTAGCAACAATATAATTAGCATAATCAGCATACCATGGAGCAGTTTGAGAAGCATTTATGACATTTAATTGTTCATCAGGAAAGCTATCATCAATAGGTAGTGGGTCATCAAGAACATTTTCCAACCTAGACAGGTTATCTGCAACGGGGTTCTCGGCTCCCTTTCTATGAATAATATGCAAATCAAATTCTTGTAGCAAGAGAACCCATCTAATAAGTCTAGGTTTAGCATCTTTCTTTTCCATAAGATATTTAATAGCAGCATGATCAATATGAATAGTTACTTTAGAATCAACAATATAAGGTCTGAACTTATCACAAGCAAATATAACTGCTAAGAATTCTTTTTTAGTAGTAGCATAATTTCTCTAGGCATTGTCTAGAGTTTTACTAGCATATTGAATAACATTTAGTTTCTTATCAACTCTTTGCCCTAGAACAGCACCTACAGCATAATCACTAGCATCACACATAATTTCAAAAGGTAAATTCCAATCAGGTGGCTGAACAATAGGTGCAGAGATCAATGCTTTCTTAAGTATTTCAAATTCTTCTACACAATCATTATCAAAGACGAATGGTATATATTTTTGTAATAAATTAGTCAAAGGCCGAGAAATTTTTGAGAAGTCCTTAATGAACCTCCTATAAAAGCCAGCATGACCAAGGAAACTTCTTATACCTTTGATGTCCTTGGGACACGGCATCTTTTCAATAGCATCAACTTTAGCTTTATCAACTTCAATGCCTCTTTCAGAAATTTTGTGCCCCAAGACAATACCTTCATTAACCATAAAGTGGCATTTCTCCCAATTTAAGACAAGGTTAGTTTCTTCACATCTCTGCAAAACTCGATCAAGGTTTCTTAAGCAATCATCAAAAGAGGATCCATAAACAGAGAAATCATCCATGAATACCTCACATATATTTTCACAAAAAATAGAAAATATAGCCATCATGCATCTTTGAAAGGTAGCAGGTGCATTACATAAGCCAAAAGGCATACGTCTATAAGCAAAAGTACTGAAAGGGTAAGTAAAAGTGGTCTTAGATTGATCATCAGCTGATACAGGTATTTGAGAGAAACCAGAATAACCATCTAGAAAGCAAAAATGTGTATGTTTGGATAATCTTTCTAGCATTTGATTAATAAAAGGTAAGGGGTAAAGATCTTTTTTAGTAGCCTTATTTAATTTGTGGAAATCAATTACCATCCTATAACCTGTAATAATTCTTTGCAGAATCAATTCATCTTTATCATTAGGAACGACAGTAATACCTCCCTTCTTAGGAACACAATGGACAGGACTTACCCACTGACTATCAGCAACGGGATAAATTATACCTGCCTCAAGGAGCTTTAGTATTTCTTTTCTTACCACTTCTTTCATCTTAGGATTCAGCCATCATTGGTGATCAATAACTGGTTTGGCATCTTTCTCCATATTTATTTTGTGTTGACATAGAGTGGGACTAATGCCCTTAAGATCATCAAGAGTATACCAATAGCAGCATAGTGCTTCTTCAGAATTTTCAATATTTTTTCTTCCTCCTTCTCTGAAAGGTTAGCACTAATAATAATAGGATATATCTTCTTTTCATCAGGATAAGCATATTTAAGAGTATCAGGCAATGGTTTAAGCTCTAACACGGGATCACCCTTGGGTGGAGGAGGATCCCCTAAGATTTCAATAGGCAAGTTGTGTTTTAGAATAGGTCCCTGCTTAAAGAACACTTCATCTATTTCCCTTCTTTCATTCATAAACATATCATTTCATGGTCTAGCAAATATTGTTCTAAAGGATCACTAGGAGGTACGGCAATAGAAGCAAGACCAATAATTTCATCTTTACTAGACAATTCCTCTTCACAGTGTTGTCTATGAAATTTAGAAAAGTTGAGCTCATGAGACATATCACCTAAACCAATAGTAACAACATCCTTTTTGTAGTCTATCCTAGCATTAACAGTGTTTAAGAAGGGTCTACCAAATATAATGGGACAAAAGCTATCTTGTGGGGAACTAAGAACAAGAAAATCAGCAGGATATTTAGTTTTCCCACACAAGACTTCAACATCTCTAACAATCCCCATTGGTGAAATAGTATCTCTATTGGCAAGTTTAATTGTGACATCAATGTCTTCTAACTCCGCAGGTGCAATATCATGCATAATTTCTTTGTATAAGTCAATAGGTATTGCACTAGCACTAGCACCCATATCACACAAGCCATGATAACAATGATCTCCTATTTTAACAGAAATAACAGGCATGCCTACCATAGGTCTGTGTTTATCTTTAGCACAAGGTTTAGCAATTCTAGCAGTTTCATCACAGAAATAAATAAGATGCCCATCAATATTATCAGCCAAGAGATCCTTAACAATAGCAATATTAGGTTCAGCTTTAACTTGCTCAGGAGGTGTGTGGGTTCTAATATTCCTTTTACGAACCACAGTTGAAGCTTTAGCATGATCTTTTATCCTAACAGGAAAAGGTGGTTTCTCAACATAAGCAGTAGGAACAATAGGATCATTATAAGTGATAGTCTTTTCTTCAACTTTAATAGGTGCAATTACTTTTACTTCAATGGGAGGATTATATTTAAACCACTTCTCCTTAGGGAGATCAACATGAGTAGCAAGAGATTCACAGAAAGAAGCTACTATTTCAAAGTCAAGTCCATATTTAGTGCTAAATTTACAGAAAATATCGGTATCCATAAAAGATTTAACACAATCAGACTCAGGTGTCATACCTGACTCCTTACCTTCGTCGAGATCCCAATCTTCAGAGTTGCGTTTAATTCTTTCCAATAAATCCCATTTGAATTCAATAGTCTTCATCATAAAAGAGTCAGCACAAGAAGTATCGAGCATGGTGCGATTGTTATCAGAAAGCCGAGCATAATTTTTTTGAATACTCATTTCTCTTGAGAGCTCAAGATTGGGGCATGAATATAACATTGACTTAAGCCTCCCCCAAGCTTGAGCGATGATTTCTCCTTCGCGAGGCCAAAAATTATATATATAATTACGATCACGATGAACAAGATGCATAGGATAAAACTTCTGATGAAATTCCAATTTCAATCGTTTGTAGTTCCATGATCCCATATCATCACATAGCCTATACCATGTCAATGCATCTCCATCCAAAGATAAAGGGAAGACCTTCTTCTTGATAAAATCATCGGGCATACCTACAAGCTTAAATAATCCACAAACTTCATCCACATATATTAGGTGCTCATCAGGATGTAATGTTCCATCTCCTGCAAAAGTATTAGTTAGCAGTTTTTCTGTCATACTCGAAGCAATTTCAAAGCAGACATTTTCATTTTCAGTAGGTTGAGGAGCAACTCTTTGCTCTACTGGTCGAGGTGAAGATACCCCAAACAAGCCCCTCAGAGGATTAATTTCCATAGTAATAATTGACAGTAAATTTCAGCACACTATATAAATTTTTCCTTACCAAATTCTACCTACCAAACTCGCTTCACTCCCCGGCAACGGCGCCAGAAAAGAGTCTTGATGACTGACGGTGTCCTGGACTAGGGGGTACTCACCACGTCATCTCCCGGTCAGTTAGATTGGGCCGAGGACCCCCATGGCTGTATACTCATGGGCAAGTTCGGACAGCTGTCGCATACAAGGAAGATTCCACAAGACTTGGTGGTCAAGACAAGGACTCCTCCCCCACCGGCGTATTCGGCTAGGACTCTTGTTATCCTAGGCCTCTGGTGCATTATATAAACCAGGGCCAGGCTAGTCGATAGATATACAAACAACAATCATACCATAGGCTAGCTTCTAGGGTTTAGACTCTCTGATCTTGTGGTAGATCAACTATTCTACTACTCATATTATCAAGAACAATCAAGCAGGACGTAGGGTATTACCTCCATCAAGAGGGCCCGAACCTGGGTAAACATCGTGTCCCCTGCCTCCTGTTACCACCCGCCTTAGACGCATAGTTCGGGACCCCCTACCCGAGATCCGCCAGTTTTGACACCGACATTGGTGCTTTCATTGAGAGTTCCGCTGTGTGATCGGCAAAATGATCGATGGCTCGTCTGCAGATTAACTGCGATGTCGACATCTTTGTCACCGGCTCAACTGGTCACCTTGGCTTGACCGAGGACTGTGCCTGCCTCCAATCATCATCTTCGGACGAGGGCCTTCATCAACACCAACTCCGATCTCTATCAAGATCATGGAGGAATCTTCCATAGAGCTCGGGGGCTCAACGTCAACATTGCCCTCGGGCGACCATGCTGTTTTTCTGGACAGTGAACGCGTATCCGCCGCCACCGCCTCCTCGAGTGTCCTTTTGACGACCGCGTCGGTGGAATTGTGAGGAATCAAGTCTACAACAACCCTGGAAAATTTCGTCGAGTTCCGATGGAGGAATCTCTGACAATCTACGATACACCGGAGCCCTGTCAAATCCAGACGGAAAACTGGACGAGTTTAGGGCATGCTCTCCAGAGCCCAGCTCGGAAGTCTTTTGTAAGATCGAACCGTTCATCTGCTGTGGAATTCCCAAATCTACCACCCCTCAAAATATCAGCTCGATCCGACCGTCCAAACTCCGGTAACCTTTTGATTAGTGTATCACTTTTCAGATCTGTTTCCTACGCGAATATGGATTCGACCCGAATTCATGTTTCTTTATGAATGTGATATTTGACAACCTTTTTAAAAAGGAATTTTCTTCTAAGTTATTGTGCGTTGTTTTTAACATGCGTCCATAAAATTTTAATTCTCCTTTGAGGTAATCTTCGCCATCACGCTGGTGTCAAACCAGTCCGGCAATATAGCTCCACGACTGCCGACCTGCGCTAGACATGTCGTCGCTTTTTAAGCCGAACTCAACTTCTTCGGATCCTTGCCTTGTCGAGCCGAATAAGAGTTCGGAATCGCCAAGGATAAATCATCACCAACATCGCCGCCCCACGGATTACACGGAGCTGGCACACAGGTATCGCCGCATGGTCACTTCATCAAACCAGCATTGGTCGCGTCACAAGTTACGACCTGGGTTGGCATGGCCGCACTGTTGCTTCTTCGAGCCAATGTCCATCACGCCGAACTACTTCAACACCTCGGCTGACATAGCAGCTACAACAACTCCTCACCGGCCTGCTCCGTCACCACGGCTAGACCGGGGACTTGGCTATTTCTTCATCAACATACTTCGATGACTTCGGTGTCACCAGCCGACCAGCTTCGTCACGTTAGCTAGGCCGAGGGCTTCGCCTCGGCAAGCCAACCTTTGCCAGCATCACCAGACCATTGCTCTATCGCCCATCAGGCAATGGGTGTGCGGATCGATTCCCGATTTTGGGAGTCATTTTTCTTCGGAATGCTACAACAAATAAACCAGGTGCTATTAATCCTAACAATTTTTGCTTGTTGGGTTTATTTTTCTTAAGAAATTATTACTCTGGTTTATTCCATCATCTGTACACAGGTCTATCAAATGGTGGCCACATTAAAAACGATCGCGTGGTGGTTCGGTCGGTTTCCGTACATAGTTCGGCGAATGCCGCATTCGGAGCCCGGACCGCCCTGCAAATTCAGGCTTTGTCATGCCTTCACTGCATCACGCTGACGCCCTGCATCGACATTGGCTTCAGCGCCAGACCACATTTCTTTAAATAAATTATTTTTGCGTAAAGCAATTATGCAAGGATTATATTTTATATCATTATTATTTCCTGTACCGCACTGTTTTATGTGTGCAGGTAATCGATTTTGACTGCGTTAGGTGGTCACTACTCCAGAGTGCCGAACTCCTTGCCCGGACACCTCGGGCCCAGGGGCTGGGACCTCGGCCATGCCGAGGACTACGAACCTTGTCGGATCCGTGATAGATCAATGGGCGTCTTCGTCCCGCCACAAGCCCGAATCGCGTCATCAACACCGATCACATTAACCAGCTAAGTTGCTTTCATGCTCAAAAACTTTTAGTTTTAAATTTTGTTCGGTTTGACCAAGCATTATACTTTTCGGCACAAAGTTGTTTGTGACAAAGTTCCTTGTCAAAACTTTGTTTGTGACGGGCATATTCAAATACCTCGTTTATTTGGGGGCTCCCTTGATGGAGCTTTTCCTCTTGCATATGATTATACTTGTACGGCTGCGTTCCTTATTCGTGTATTACGCCACAATATGCACCATATTGACCTAAGCGATTTGCAAGCTGGGTTGCCTCGCTCCTGTGTTTACCCCTACGTTCCCGATTGTTCGGCTAGGGAGTAAAGGGAGCACCTCTGTGATTGTCACGACCGGGTCATGCGAGCTCTGACCTCAGACTGGGTGAAGCCGAAAGCTAGCGCTCTTATTGTTTTCAATCATGGTCGGCACACAACAGAACTCATGAGTACAAAAAATCTATTGCAAAGTCTCATAGTAATAATGAGCACCGAAGAAAGGTATCGGTGGGGGTACTATTTTCTTCGAAGATGCTTCTTACACTTCATCAGTAATATAGCATAAGTTCCCTGGGCGCGCTTTGTCTGTTACAGCCTTATGGCCTGATTGCCTGGTCATCGGAAACACCATCGATACTCTCGACAGGTGGAGTACATGACACTTTTCGGCCCTTGGCCGAAGAGGGAGAAGCCGACGGTCAGTTAAGACGCGTTTAAAGTTTGGGTGAACACATATATGATATAAGTACTTCAGTACATATAATCATTATACATAAAATTCTTTTACCCAAGTCACTTGGGGGCTCTTAAAATTTATATGAGCTGTTTATAGTAAATGTGTTTTCTTCTTGGTCATTGCAAAGTCTTTTTCTACCGCTCCTTTTTCGACTCGATTTTATGGTCAATAGCCGGATAGCCTGTCTTCTCTCTGAAAGCCGCTTGAGTTCAGTTTGCTAAACTGACCTGGAAGAAGTACTCCGCCTTTGGGATAAAGATTTTGAAGCCATAGGCTGACCCGCATGAAGTCTTGAGATCGGATGTGTCATGTTAAAGCACGACAGAAGCACAATTTTCCCCCCAATTTTTGGATTGGCACCGGACACTTGATTTTGTTTGGACATCAAGTTTTTACTGACGGTTTTTGGTTTTCCAAGCTTATGGCACTTTTAAACTATTTGTGTGTTTTCAGCACAAGTCTCGCAGTGCAACGCTGGACACCTTTAGAGATTCGGCAGAAACATTCACGGATATTGCTATATATGCATCGGAGTCGGATTGTGTCTTCGGTCAATAGTTGGGTTGCCCGGCTCCTGTGCTTGCCTCCTACGTTCCGCTTTGTTCGGCTAGGTGTGCAAAGGGAGAACCACTGCGATTGTGCTTCCTGCTCACATGGTTAAGCACCTCAGTGGAGAAAGCCAAAAACTAACTATCACAATAAGCGTAAACTGGTCAGTGATCCGATCACTGTGTTAAATGACGTCCATTCATAACATTGGCCAAAGTGTTTACGGCTTGACCTCGAATGTCGTCGAACACTACCGGGGGCTAGTAACTGGCCTCCTAAACTAAATCCTCAATATTTTGCTCTTACATTAGAGCTGAGGTTTCATGATCATGCTTAGCATGACAACCCAAAGAAAGGAGCCGATAGCGGGACTATTTTCTTTGGAAGACATTTCTTATGTTAAACAGTAATATAACATATTTCTCTGCGTACCTTTGTTTATAAAACCATAAGGCCAGATTGCCTTGTTTGTCGTAAATCTTTGCCCTCATAAAGGCTTTATAAAGTAGGACAAACACTCCTCCGCTACTGGCCGAGGAGGTGGAAGCCGATGGTCGGTCAACAAAATTTTGTACAATGAGGATCCGAGCATTAATGATGTAAAGTACTTGGATACATAGAATCGTTACACATAATTTGTGATTTTACTATAGATATCGATCCTTAATTCGGCCACCCGTGCCCGCATTAAGGCTCGGGGGCTACTGGGCTTTGGGCTTATTATTTAAAATATTAAAGGGGCACATCGATCCCCTGATCTAGTGTTGCCACCCGACCAGTGTCTCGGGGGCTACTGCATTGGCAATCCAGTGCAGAAAATTTAAGTGCAATATAGTTTTCGAGGAGATTATGATCCTCAGGTTGGTCGGCCACACCCAACCTAAGTCTCGAGGACTCTGCACACCGCTTTTTGTGTCCCGAAGTATTTTGCCGAGATAGGACTTGATCCTCAGGATGATTTTGCAAATCAACCTGAGTCTCAGCGGCTACTAGGATCAGCGGTCTTACATCATCCTTCAGGTGCATCTCGGGTTTTAGACCGATACACACCTTGAGGGCAGAGAATAAATTGCACCAATAAAAAATATTGAAAAAAAATTGTCCCATAGTCGGGGTGGTGCACCACCTCGGAAGCAGTCTGGCATAAAGCTTGGGCGCTAGTGGCTGGCTCCATAGAGGGCATTTCCGGCATTAAGCTCGGCTAAACTCCTTTAACTTTTTTGAACCAAGGTGATATGACACCTCGGATATAGTCCGGCGTTGGAGTTTGGACTTAGTCCGGCGTTAGAGTTTAGACATAGTCCGGCGTTGGAGCTCGGAAAGCGGTCCGGCGTTGGTGCTCGGCTGCAAAAGATACCTCGAATGCAGTCCGGCGTTGGAGCTCGGACGCAAGAGGACGCTGCTGCCCGGGAACAACTTCAAACCCGAGGTGTGGCATAAAAATAACAAGGCATTGATAAAGGCCGAAGACGTAAAGGGCTCCCCGGATACCCGACATGTGAGATCTTAAGATTTAGCTCGGCAATCCTCAAGATAAAAGATGGGAAGATTTGTTGAACCAGTTTTCAAGACCGACGACCGAAGACAAAGAACAGTTCGGAAGAATCAAGGAGCGTCCCCAACTTGAAGACCGGTTCAGGGGGCTACTGACGGTGTCCTGGACAAGGGGGTACACACCACGTCGTCTCCCGGCCAGTTAGATTGGGCCGAGGACCCCCATGGCTGTATACTCATAGGCCAGTTCGGACAGCTATCGCATACAAGGAAGATTCCACAAGACTTGGTGGTCAAGACAAGGACTCCTCCCCCACCGGCGTATTCGGCAAGAAATCTTGTTATCCTAGGCCTCTGGTGCACTATATAAACCAGGGCCAGGCTAGTCGATAGATATACAAACAACAATCATACCATAGGCTAGCTTCTAGGGTTTAGCCTCTCTGATCTCGTGGTAGATCAACTCTTGTACTACTCATATTATCAAGAACAATCAAGCAGGACGTAGGGTATTACCTCCATCAAGAGGGCCCGAACCTGGGTAAACATTGTGTCCCCTGCCTCCTGTTACCATCCGCCTTA
The DNA here is from genome assembly GCF_018294505.1 of Triticum aestivum. Classification (NCBI taxonomy): domain Eukaryota; kingdom Viridiplantae; phylum Streptophyta; class Magnoliopsida; order Poales; family Poaceae; genus Triticum; species Triticum aestivum. Next base: position 12,184,959 of record NC_057806.1, on the reverse strand, counting down.
GACGCATAGTTCGGGACCTCCTACCCGAGATCCGCCGGTTTTGACACCGACAATGACCCACAAGTATAGGGGATCTATCGTAGTCCTTTCTAAGAGTGTCGAACCCAATGAGGAGCAGAAGGAAATGAGAAGTGGTTTTCAGCAAGGTATTCTCTGCAAGCACTGAAATTATAGGTAATAGATAGTTTTGTGATAAGATAATTTATAACAAGCAACAAGTAACAAAAGTAAATAAAGTGCAGCAAGGTGGCCCAATCCTTTGTGTAGCAAAGGACAAGCCTGGACAAACTCTTATATAGAGAAAAGCGCTCCCGGGAACACATGGGAATTATCGTGAAGCTAGTTTTCATCACGTTCATATGATTCGCGTTCGGTACTTTGATAATTTGGTATGTGGGTGAACCGGTGCTTGGGTACTGTCCTTACTTGGACAAGCATCCCACTTATGATTAACCTCTATTGTAAGCATCGGCAACTACAACAAAAGTATTAGGGTAAACCTAACCATAGCATGAAACATATGGATCCAAATCAGCCCCTTACGAAGCAACACATAAACTAGGGTTTAAGCTTCTGTCACTCTAGCAACCCATCATCTACTTATTACTTCCCAATGCCTTCTTCTAGGCCCAAATAATGGTGAAGTGTCATGTAGTCGACGTTCACATAACACCACTAGAGGAGAGACAACATACATCTCATCAAAATATATAACGAATACCAAATTCACATGACTACGAATAACAAGACTTCTCCCATGTCCTGAGGAACCAACGTAACTACTCACAAAGCATATTCATGTCCATAATCAGAGGGGTATTAATGTGCATATAGGATCTGAACATATGATCTTCCACCAAGTAAACCAACTAGCATCAACTATAAGGAGTAATCAACACTACTAGCAACCCACAGGTACCAATCCCAGACTTAGAGACAAGAATTGGATACAAGAGATAAACTAGGGTTTGAGATGAGATGGTGCTGGTGAAGATGTTGACGGAGATTGACCCCCTCCTGATGAGAGGATCGTTGGTGATGACGATGGCGATGATTTCCCCCTCCCGGAGGGAAGTATCCCCGGCAGAACAGCTCCGTCGGAACCCTAGATTGGTTCCGCCAAGGTTCCGCCTCGTGGCGGCGGAGTCTCGTCCCGAAAGCTTGCTTATGATTATTTTCCTCAACGAAAGACTCCATATAGTAGAACATGGGCATCGGAGGGCCACTAGGGGGGCCACGAGGCAGGGGTGTGCCTAGGGGGATAGGGAGCGCCCCCCACCCTCGTGGCTGGTGAGTGGCCCCCCTCTGGTACTTCTTGCGCTCGGTATTTTTTTTATTCTAAAAATAACTTCCGTGAAGTTTCAGGACTTTTGGAGCTGTGCAGAATAGGTCTCTAATATTTGCTCCTTTTCCAGCCCTGAATCCCAACTGCTGGCATTCTCCCTCTTTCTGTAAACCTTGTAAAATAAGAGAGAATAGGCATAAGTATTGTGACATAATGTGTAATAACAGCCCATAATGCAATAAATATCAATATAAAAGCATGATGCAAAATGGACGTATCACACGTCATCACCATAATCATCATAGATAGCAACTTTGTCATCATATTCAGTTGAAGCCTCATCCAAAATGGTGGATCCATCACTAAATAAAGTCATGACCTCTCCAAATCCACTTTCATCATTATAATCATCATAAATAGGAGGCATGCAATCATTATAACAAATTTGCACAACAAATCTTGGGGGACTAAAAATATCATCTCCATCAAACATAGCATCCCCAAGCTTATGGCTTGGCATATCATTAGCATCATGGATATTCAAAGAATTCATACTAACAACATTGCAATCATGCTCATCATTTATACCAAACATTCTATTGAATTCTTCTTCTATCAATTGAGCACAATTTTATTTTCAATCATTTTCATGAAAGATATTATAAATATGATCAATAATATGATGCAACCTCAATTCCATTTTTAGTTTTCTTTTATAAAACAAACTAGTGATAAAACAAGAAACTAAAAGATTCGATTGCAAGATCTAAAGATATACCTTCAAGCACTCACCTTCCCCGGCAACGACGCCAGAAAAGAGCTTGATGTCTACTATGCAACTTTATTCTTGTAGACTCGTGTTGGGCCTCCAAGCGTAGAGTTTTGTAGGACAGTAGACATTTTCCCTCAAGTGGATGACCTAAGGTTTATCAATCCGTGGGAGGTGTAGGATGAAGATGGTCTCTCTCAAACAACCCTGCAACCAAATATGTCGTGGAATTGTCACGGCAGATGTCCTAGCAAAAGGACTTAGTCGTAGGGCCATCGCAACTAGGAAGCTTAAAGGGGTTAATCAGGACAAAGGACACGAGATGTTTTATACTAGTTCGGCCCCCTACAATGAAGGTAAAAGCCTACGTCTAGTTGTGTTGATATTGCTAGGGTTTTGATCACCAAGAGGCTGGTTCGCCGGCTTGGTTATCGATCTCTTGTTTCTTGCCCTAAGCCACCACCAGGTCGTCCCCTTATATACACGGGTTGATGCCTGGTGGCCTACAGAGTCCCGGCCGGCTCATAAATCGTGTCCGGCTCAGTGACTTCTTTTACATTCCTTTCCTTACAAGTCTTTCCTTACATATGGCGGTTTACAATATTGGGTCTTAAGCCGCCGCTAGGCCTTTAGGCCTTCTATAAGGTTTAATAACCTATTGCCTTGAATGTCTATTGGGCTTCCTTTGTGACCCGCTGTTGGGGCTGACCCGGCCCCTCCTGGGCGGGTCATAACTGATAGCTATATATCCAACATTAGGCCCCAGGTTGATTTGAACCTCGTTCTTGTCAATCTTCAATACTTAGAAAAAATCCACCTATTACTGTTTTAGGAAAGCTTTGTAACCCACCATGACGTCACCTCCGGATTTTTCGGGAATCCACCATCATGTCATCTTTTTAACGGATCTTTATATGTAATGCCTTCCCGAAAATCGAGGCGCCTGGGTAGCTGGATAATCATGTTTTGGTCTCCTTGTTTTTCACGCCCACTTATCAGTCTTCTCCTTATAAATAGGCACGACTAGCCTTTCTTCATTATCCCCCTTTTCCATTGTCTTCTTCCTCTCTCGCAACCCTTCTGTCGCTCGAGCTCTGCCGCCGCCGCAGCGCTCATCATCGTCCTCAAGCTCGGCCGCGGCATCACCCTGAACTGTCCAGAGAAACGGCGACGACCCTCCGCAACAGATCCGCATCCGTAAGTTCTTGCCTTCTCACACCTTTAGATCTCCATTAGGGTTTGTGACTTCATTGGTGTTCTTCGCTGTTCCTCATGAATCTTCTGGTAGTTCTTCCTCCACAGCCTCTCTTGATCAAAAAGGAAACACCTAACTCATGTGGTAGTGGTTTTACACCCATTTTAGATGTTAGTAGATCCCTTTCCTTTGCACAGATACCTTCTTAGAGCTGATGAACTCATCTGAGCTATATTTTTAGGTCTAGGAAATTTTTCATTTTGAACGGCCATTTGATCCATATGAATATCCAGAAGTTAAGAAACATGTTTGTCTCCATACTTAACCAATTTCTGCCGCTGGTATTTCTCAAATGTCTGTAGTCATGGCGGCTTACTGTGCCGACTTACTTTTCCTTATATGACATTAGCCCTTAATTAAGCCGCCATTACTCCTCTGTATCATCTTTTACTTTCATCATATTTATTGAATTGAACCGGCATGTTACCTTCCTTTCAGTACGTTTGTGAACACCATGCTGTCCAAACCGCCGACTGTCTGCAACTGGGTTCCCTCAACCGTAACTGAGGAACGTTTGAAGGAGTTCTTCTCCATAGGATTTTTTCCAGGAAAAAAATGCCATGTCTTACCGTGCACCTGACCCGGACGAAGAACGGCCCAACCCAAAAGATGGTGAAGTCATTGTCTTTACTGACCACATGAACCGTTGATTTTCACCGCCCGGCTCAAAGTTGTTCAGAGATGTCCTCCATTTTTTCAAACTCCACCCTCAAGATATCGGGCCCAATTCCATATCCAATATCTGCAACTTCCAAGTGCTATGTGAGGTGTACCTTCAGGAAGAGTCGATCGTGGAACTATTTAGAGAGTATTTTTATCTGAACCGGCAGAACAAGTGCACCAACGACCTTAGCTTGGAGCTTGGAGGCATCTCAATTCAGCGTCGGCAGGGCGCTGTCTTCCCCCTCATAGTCTTGCCGAGTCATCCAAAAGACTGGAATCAGACTTGGTTCTATTGTCAAGACACTTCAGCAACAAATGAGAAGCCACTGCCAGGTTATCGCGCCAAGCATCTTGACTCCAAATTCATGCTCCCTGACAAGCTTACTGCTGCCGAACACAAGAAGCCCCCATCAATAAAAAGGATTAACGCATTATTAGGGAACGGCTTAACCAGAGTTGACCTGATCCGCTGCTGGATCTCATGGCGGGTTATCCCTCTAAGCCGTCGATCAAAATTGATGTACGAGTATGGTGGAGGCCCAGATGACTCTCTTCGTCACAGATCCGTTCAATTAATGGAAGAAGATATTGTTTCAATGTCAACCCTTCTGGTGAACGGAAAATATGAAGACTGCAGTAAAGTCGGGTTAAACCCCTTCTGCAAGCTTAACCCGGTGCCAGAAGTAAGGAAACTCCGATCTCTCTCCTTTGTATTTTTTCCAGCCGTATTGTTTTTTAATACTTGCCTGACCTTTCGTCTTGTTTTTACCTGTTTACAGGCCAAATCTGATTTCTGGAAAGTTAAATATGACCATGAAGCTGCCAAGAAAGCGAGAGTCACCGCCATAAATGCCAAGAAGACGACCCGGAGGTCTAAGAAGAAGAAGAAGAGCACCGCTGAAGACATGATGAAGCTTGACGATACTTCTAAGTCGGAGGTAGCCCTTGACTCCCTTGGCCAACTTTTTAATAATCTTATTAACACTGATCATTACCAGGACAACACTAGGGCCAGTCAGGCCGTGGAAGAAGAGGTAACTATTTCCTCCGACTCAGCCCATTTGCCAAGACAGAAACTTCGAGTCATAACCCGGAAAGTAAGGTTTTCACACCCTTTAGCTTATCTGGACCCTCATTTTCTTTTGAAAAAGCAGCAACATGAAAGCCGTCGTCAGGCCCGGAATGATGATGAACCGCGTGTTGTTCTTCAACAAACTCCTCAAAAGCGCTGGAATGAGGTTTACTTCTTTGTTTTTGACTCTCTGTTTAATGGATCCTTTCCCTTGCATTGCTTAACTTTACTTTATCTTTGCAGGAGGTGTCTCGCTCTTCTGGCGACTCGTCTCAGACCCAATTTCCGGCCTTCAAGACTGCCCCTGGGTAAGGAAAAAATCCTCTTTCCTCCGTGTTTTTCAAGCTGTATCTTTATACTGACAGTCGTATAATATTTCTCTTAGTGGTCAAGCTAAGTCCAAGAAGGCAAAGGCAACTAAGCCGGTGGAAGACCCGCCAGTTCCTGTCCTTGAACCGACCATGCACTCTTCTCCTCCGTTAACTGACACTCCAGAAGGCCCGCCTGTCAACGCAGAAGCAAATCCTCCTGAGCCGTCGGTTGACGATACCACCGTTAACCCATCTGCCACTGGACCATCCAGCTCGGCTAACCCGCCATCACCGTCTGCTCAAGACGTTCTGATCACTGGGAGCCACTTCACTGAGCCGGGGAATCCCACCGTGTTGGCTCGTCATACTACGAAACAAGAGGCGCTGGAAAGACAAAAGGTGCATTTCGATATTTCACATTATAACCATCTGAATGCCAATGACATATTATCTGGCTATCTCAGCCATGTGCACTCCAGCCGTGACTTAGAGATCGAAATGGTCAAGCAGTTGCCACTGAAGTACGAGGTATGTTCTTCCGACTTACTTATATTCTGCCAGCCCCCAAGTCTTCAGATTATGAGAAAACCGGAATGATCTGTAGACTTTATGATATAGGCTTAGACTTTACCTTTAGATCTTTCTGGAGTTCAATAAAATAGACTTAGACTTGGGACTTGAAACATAGTAGAATCATAAAAAAATTGTTTTGGCATACATTATCTCCCAAGTGTCAAGTGGCTTTGCAGTGCAAAGGCACTTGAGACTTAAATCTTGAATTTGGAGCTTTAATACACCTGTATATGTCTTGCAGAACGCCCTATCTGAATTGGGTTCGCCATTGACTCACGCCAAGACCCGGCTAGCGGATCAGGAGGCAGAAATCAAGGTTGCCGATTCCAAGCTTGAATTAAGTTTGGTGAGACGGAAAATATGAAAAACATCCTGACTACCAAGAAGAAAACCTGGGCTGAAGAGAAAACACTGCTGACACAACGCGCCAAAAAGGAGGAAGCAACTCTTGAGGAGGTTACTACAAAGTTGACCGGCTTAAAGAACCGGGTATCTCAAATGGTGTCCGCCTTCTTTGGTAAGCCATCTGTACTGACCTTTTGTGCCTTATGCTGACCCTGAAAATAAACCGCTAGCTGATCCTTTGTTTATATAACATCTGCAAACCCACGAAGCAAGAATTTGAACCAAGACAATGTGATTAAACTGAAGGCGGTGTATACCTTAGTAGAGCAATTGTACATTGGCGCACAACGGGCACTTGCCGCTATTTCTCCCGCCAATCAAGGACCCAACCGGCTCAGCGATATCTTAAAGAAGCTATCAATCTTACCCGCCAGGTTCCAAGAAGTCAAGCACTCCTGTGCCAGAGCCGGTGCTATGACTACCCTAAGCCGCTCTAAGGCTTGGGTGCCAGATCTAGACCCCGCAGATGTAGCCAGAGGGTATCCCACGGTAAAGGAAGACGGGTCACTGTTTGAACAGGACGACTTTGTTGCTTGCGTGAGGGAGGTGCGACCTCAGGCCACCATTCTTGGAGATGAAACAAATATCGATAAATACCAGTCGGGTTTTGACTTGGATAATAAGAAGATGGTGACTCCCTCATACAAAGTGACTGATTTAATCCCGCATGTTCGTGAACATACATTTGCCCCGGAAGTTGATCCGGCCGGCCTGATTGACAAAGAAGTAGAATTTCTTGCTGTGAACGTCTTTGATTGGTCAAAGCCCAACTTCCAATCAGCAGAGGGCGGTGAACCGGCGAGGTAGGAGTGATGATCATCTTCATGGGCTTGTAAAAGCCTTGTAATAGATTAGTTTCGAAAACACTGCCTATTCTGCCTATGCCATCGCGCATAAGACACCGTGTGTTACTCTGTGCTTTCTGATGTTAATATATGCATCATATTTATGGTTGTCCCTGCAATACTTCAATTCTGTTCCTGTAGATAAAAAGGAAACAAATGGCTTGGTGGCTTAGTACCAAATGGGTCAGAACACCCGGTTTATAGCCAATATTTTTATCATAGTAAAAAACAGAACCAGATGTAAAAAGAAAACAAGGCCGAAATAACCTTTGATTACTATAGAGCAACTATTCGTAAACAATAGCCACACCTGTACCTTTGATCTCCTGTCCACCAGTTTAAATGACCCGGGTGATGAAGTTGATAATCCTATCTTTTTTGAGAAGTCAATGCTTCTGAATACTTACTGATTATCATGCCCTGGCGGCTTGTTGTCAAATAGTCCAGCCGGTGAAAAGACCATGCTGATTATTTGTGAAATTGAGACAACAAAAAACCAATAAGGCAAATAACAGGTGGTAAACAAAATTGACCTTGTAATTAAAGGTTGGGGGTTTCTGATTCGAATACAATCAGTAAACCGGACCAAAGGGGTTAAGCTAAGGTTCGAATACGACCATATAGCCCCCAGTGGCTTTGGCATTGCGCCGATCAAGAGGGTACCGACAGCTATGTTCTGTTTGGTTCGAATACGACCTATGTTTGAACAGGAAGCCCCCAAATGACCTTGAGAGGTTTTTAACGACCCTGATTCAAATACGATCCAAGTCGGACCCAAAAGGGGTTAAGCTGTGATTCGAATACGATCAAGAAGCCCCCTAGTGAGTTTGGCTTTGATCCGATCAAAAGGGTTACGACAGCTATGTTCTCTTTGGTTCAAATACGACCTATATTTGAACAGGAAGCCCCCAAGTGACCATGATAGTTGCAGCTAGATTCGAATACGATCATAAGCCGGACCAAAAAAGGTTAGACTTGATTCAAATATGATCAACTCCTTAATAATCATTTGAAAATAGTAGTAAAAAATAATAAAGATGTGTAATCTTTCTGAAAAGAAAAGAAACCGGTGGTCCTGCTTTATTACTTATCATAATATATATAACGTCAACGTATGTACATGATGAGAGCCGGTGGCTCAGGTGTAGTATGGCCGAAGTTGAGCAACGTTCCACGGCCGACGGGTCTCCTCCTCCGACTTGCGTGAGTCTTTGTGCTCTCGAACGTCAATGAGGTAATATGACCCGTTGTTTAAGTTCTTGCTAACCACAAAGGGTCCTTCCCAAGGCGGGGATAGCTTGTGTGCATCTGATAGATCCTGGATGACCTGGAGCACCAGGTCATCTTCTTGAAAAGTCCTGGACTTAACCCGGCGGCTGTGATACCAGCGCAGGTCCTGTTGATAAATGGCTGATCGAGCCGCTGCTAAGTCTCTTTCCTCATCTAACAAGTCAAGTGCATCATGTCTGGCTTGTTCATTGTTAGCTTCAACATAAGCCGCCACCCGGGGCGAGTCATGACGGATGTCACTAGGCAACACTGCCTCTGCTCCATAAACCATGAAGAAAGGTGTATAACATGCAGATCTGTTAGGGGCGGTGTTGATACTCCACAGCACCGAGGGTAACTCCTCTACCCAACAACTCGGCGTTCGCTGCAAGGGAACCATAAGCCGGGGCTTGAGACCTTTTAAGATTTCATGATTTTCTCTCTCAGCCTGACCATTGGATTGAGGATGAGCTACAGAAGAAACATCAAGCCGGATATGCTCGCGCTGACAGAACTCCTCCATAGCCCCTTGGGATAGATTAGTGTCATTGTCAGTGATAATGTTGTGTGGAAAACCAAAACGGAAGATCACCTTTTTCATGAACTGAACCGATGTTTCCGTATCACACTTACTTACTGGTTCTGCCTCAACCCACTTTGTGAATTTGTCAACTGCCACCAAAAGATGTGTCTTTTTATCCTTAGACCTTTTGAAAGGCCCAACCATGTCAAGCCCCCAGACCCCAAATGGCCAAGTGATTGGAATCATCCACAACTCTTCAGCCGGCACATGTGCTCGTCGTGTGAATTTTTGACGTCCATCACATCTACTGACCAGATCTTCTGCATCAGCGTGAGCCATCAACCAATAGAAACCATGACGAAAAGCTTTGGCCACCAGAGATTTTGACCCGGCGTGATGACCACAATGACCTTCATGGATATCACGAAGTATTTCTTGGCCTTCTTCAGGGGAAACACACCGCTGAAACGCTCCAGAGACACTGCGATGGTATAGTTCTCCGTCAGAAATCGTCATTGACTTAGACCGCCGGGTTATCTATCAGGCTAGGGTCTCATCCGCTGGAAGCTCGCCCCGGGTCATGTCAGCCAAGAACAGTACTGTCCAATCTGGGATGACATGAAGAGCCGCCAACAACTGCGCCTTCGGGTCAGGACGGCTAGATCTTCTTCTGTAGGTAACTTAATAGACGAGTTAATATCATTTTTAGTACATAAACTTGTCCTGATGGGACCATATTCATACAAGAACTAAAAAACCCCATAAAAGTGGTCCTTAAACTTGTCTAACAGAAAATTTTCATACAATTCCGTCAATTCTACCTGTGTACCGTCTCCTGCTGTTATAACAGCGCGTCAGGTTGGAACCGGGCCCTCTTGTAAATGTAACAGAGAATGAATAAACAAAACAATATAACAGATCGCTGTGGGGAATCAAACTAAAAAGACCTCCCGCACATGCAGCTCTGATGCGCCAGCGAGCTAAGGGCCCGTTCGCTTCCTAAGAATTTTGGAGGAATCGTACATGTCTACGTTCCTTTGGGAAAAATTACTACCAGGCCGTTCGACTCAGAGGAATAGCTTCACGAGTTTCTCTGGAAAGGCTTGCATTCCTTTACTTTTCATGGGAACAGAAAAATTGAGGCAAACCTCTTGTTCGGGCGGATGCCCGAGGCATGCTGCTGCGTTGGCAGTAGTTCTGTACAGGTGCAAGACGATTCCAGTACATAAACAATGAAGTTTGTGTGTTGTGTGGGCCTTGAGCCAAATAAAATATTCTACTGATATCTCTCACTAGAAAAGTTTCCATGCATAACCGAACATGCGACCTTCATTTCTTTCCATTGTTTTTATTCCTCTGCTTTGCCACTAGCTGCTAATCACATTCCTCTACTTTTTTTGCTTTCCTCTGTTTTACAAGACTCTATTCCGAACAGGCCCTAAATTGAGTTGCAATTCTTATATTAGTTTCTTGACGCAAAGTTTAATCAATTCTTATATTATTATTTTTGAGACATAATTCTTATATTATTTGCATGATGATGCATAGTTTGGACTGACTAAGAGCAACTCCAACGGGCTGACCCAAAACGTCTGCATGCATCCGTTTGGGTCAGTGCGGACAAATGTAGAGGCCCAACGCGCAGACCCAAACCCAAAAAGCGTCCGCGCCGACACATTTGTGACCCAAATTTGCGGCCTAAATACGTCGGCGCGGACGCCTCATGCGTCTTCTCGGTGTCCGTCGCGTCTCTACCTGGCGGTTGTCCAACAACCGCGGTCAGCTTAATTTATGATGGCCGCCCACCTCGGGCCCACGCATCAGCAACGGCGGTCGGCCTTTTTTAATCCGAGTAGGGGGGTCCTCATCCGCTTCCAGAAGCCCCTCCGTCCCTATCTCGACACCCTCTCCGCTCCCTCGTCGGCGGAAACCCTAGCCACCTCTAGCCTAGCAAATGGGATTCTTCTCCGACTTCGGCTCCGGCAAAGCCAAGGGCAAGGCCCAGGCCACGCCTCTCCCCCGCCTCCCCCCGCCTTCGCCGGCTGAGGCGGCGCCTCAATGTGCCAGTCCACCAGGCGGAGTGGCACTAGTAGCACCGCGTGCCTCTCCCCTACCCAGACGGGGACCAGGACCAGGAGGCGGAGGCTGCCTACCAGGCGGCCATTGCGGCTGTCTTCCGAGAGAGCGAGGAGGACAAGCGACGCAGGGTGGCGGAGAAGGAGGAAGAGGAGGCGGCATACCAGGCTGCCATGGCGGAGGCCATGGCCCTCTCCGCTGCGGGTAACTGCGTCGTGTCGCCAGTGGCCCCGTCGTCCCCGGTCAAGGCCAAGCTGACCATTGTGACCGACTTTTAATATTTAACTAATGTTTGTTCTTTATTTTTGAAATGTTTGCATCTTTTTTCGCGCGCCATCCAAATGTGGTCGGGCCTGCGTTGGGCGCTTGCACCGACCTAAACATGGAAGCGGACGTTGGTGTCCGCCAGGCCGACCCAAACGGACAAATTCATCGTCCATTTGAGTCGGCCCGTTGGAGTTACTCTAATGGCGCGAGAACGCTTCAAATACCACACATTGTTATACCTACAAGAAACCTTGGCTCAAACATGGAGCATACACACTCAAATGGACCATTGAACATAAGTTTTATCCAAGCCAGATAATGCATCTTTTCTTTCCCCTCTCGCAAGGCGATTAGGGAAAGCCTTTCTTCCCCTTGATCTTCACCGGCAAGCCTATGGATTCGCCTCGCCTCCACCCGTTGCTCCAACGGTCGGTGGCGGGGAGGGATTTTCTAGTACCTTGGATTAGGCTAGTAGATTGGTAGGTTTTAGTCCTCATGGGGGTAGCATTTGGATCAATGGTGGTCCTTCTTCTTCAAGTCAGTCTTTTGAGCCCCGATCCTCCTCAAGTTCGGCCGCTGGTACGGATTAGACAGAGCTCCGGCGTAGATTCCTGCCAGCTCCTTGGGACGGCGAGATTAGGGTTTCTCGTCATATGCGTACGCAACGATGATATTTGGTGTGAGGTTCTTCAGCTCGATTCAAGGATTCAACGGTGACGACTGCGGCTCCAGGGCATTGGTCCTTAGGGGCACGTCCACAAAGATTTTCCAGCTGTCATCGACAAGGTCAGGCCGACTCCAGTATGGGAGCGGTGACCGCGGCTCATTCTGGTGGCGACAATGGTCGTCCGATGGTCCATGGACCTTGATGTAAGTTTTTTTTATGTTTGAGGTGTTCTGTATTTCCGGTAAATCTTTATAATAAATCTAATAGTTTTCTAAAAAAACAAATATGGACCATTAAACATATATTTAGCGAGGAATACAACTCTCAGTAAGAAAAAAATTATAAGTGTAAACTGTGCGTCACGGCAAGAGTAGAAATAGTTCAACTCTCTCTAAGGCAACAACTTAATTCGGTTGGGTTGGCCATCACGCTACAGTCTCACAGCTGCTCGAGGTCCTCTATTCAAATCCATCCCCACCCTTTCTGTCTTATGTTTTGTTTATTCTTTCTCTATGACACTGACAAGTGGGCCCAGTTCCACATTAGTCCTAACGTGTGTTACAACAGCAACAGACGGTTGCACCGGTAGAATTGACGGAATTGTATGAAAATGTTCTGTTAGGCAAGTTTGAGGACCATTTTTATGGGGTTTTTTAGTTCTTGTATGGATCTATTCTCATCAGGTTAAGTTTATGTACTAAAAATGGTATTAACTCTTAATAGACGGGTTATGCAAAATATCCAAAAAGGTGTTAGGTGGCACCGGCTTACGCTGAGATCCCAACCGGCTTAAAGCAATAGCCGCCTCATTCTTCCTATGGTCCATGTGCTCCACCTGATAACCTTTAAAATGCCCTGCAACAGCATCAACTCCATGCCGATAAGCCGCCATGAGAGGATCTTTGGAATCCCACTTGCCTGACACCTGTTGAGCTACCAAATCTGAGTCACCAAGACACCGGACCCGGCTCAGGCTCATCTCTTTAGCCATTCGAAGACCATGGAGCAACGCTTTATATTCCGCTGCATTGTTAGTGCAAGGAAACATCAGCCACAACACATAACAAAATTTGTCACCTCGAGGGGAGGTTAAAACAACTCCAGCCCCCGATGATGAAGCTATGGACCTAGGGTAGGGTCATGGACCTGTCCTAGCTGCCCTACCCAAGGACATCTCTAGAAGAAATCACCTTTCAATCAACTTGAAGGTGCCCCACTCGACAGACTCGAAGACACTCGACCAAGAAGCAATCACTCGACCAAGACCCAACCACTCGACGGTCAGGATACCTAAAGGCGCCCGCACACTAACGGTTGGTCATTAAGTAGCTTTTATGGTCATCATAACACTTTATTACTAGCGTTACCAGTAACGCCCTGCCTTAATGTACATTGAACCCTTCGTAATGTGGGCTGGCCGGGGTCCTGGCGCACTCTATATAAGCCACCCCCCCCCCTCCTCCGAGACAAGGGTTCGCACCTCTGTAACTCATACTCATATAATCCAGTCGACCGCCTCCGGGCTCCGAGACGTAGGGTTTTTACTTCTTCCGAGAAGGGCCTGAACTCGTAAACCTTGCGTCCTTACAACTTCTCCATAGCTAAGACCTCGCCTCTCCATACTTACCCCCCTACACTACTGTCAGACTTAGAACCACGACAGTTGGCGCCCACCGTGGGCAGGTGTTTTAGCGTTTTGTTGGAGGAGTTGTGATCTTTTCCGACCCAAATCATCATGGTTTTCGATGGAGTTTTTGTAGAGGGCCGCGAGATCCGTCTCGGCGCGCTCACGTTCATCGCCGACGACTCCGCCTGGCTTTAGGAGGCTCCGCTCGACGTGGACGCACTCCCTGTCCGCGGGGCGACGCACTTTAGCGCGTGCGTCCGCGGCATTCTCCTGCGGCAACCGTCGACCCCCTACAGGTCGGCTCCTGTGTTGTCCTCCCTTCCCGTTTCCCGCCGGCGCAAGCGCTCTGGTCGGTCGAGACTTCAGCAGTGGGTGAGACACGCGGTGGCCCGTCAGTCGGCCATTCCTCAAGTCGCGGCAATCGAGCCCGACGAATCCCTCTATGGCCTGTTCGACTGGCTCCGAAGAGACTGCATCCAAGTGCGACAGCAGCGATCCGGCGGTAGAGGTTCTGATGGTCGATGGACCGCCCAGTCCCCCCGGTTTTACCCGCACCGACGGAGGCGCGGGGGGAGGCGACCCGTCGCATCCCCATGAGGAGTATCTTCCCGAGCCTCTCACGTTGCTGCAGAGAGAAGAACTTCGCCGCCGGAACATGGATGCACTGCACACTCCTATCGTTGGAGAAACCCCCGAGGCTTGCGCCTTGGAAGACGCGCGCCTGGCAAACTTGGCCGAGCGCACTCGGCTGGAGAACCTCCAGCAAGCACTCGACGAGCATGCACGACAACGGGTTCCCGAATCCAGTCGACGTCAGCTCTTCCCGCCCCCACAGGTATATCGAACTCCGATTCAGAATTTAGCAGTTGCGGCCCGTATAGCGGAGTCGATTCAGCCTTCCCAGTCGGAGGCTGGCAGAGGCTTGCTGCAGATCAGAGCGTTACTCCGGGCAGCAGGTGATCAGAATTCCACTGTTTCTTAGTCGCGGAACAGAATTCACAGCAGATCCGTTGCTGCGGACACAGTCCAGTCGGCTCACAGCCCGAGATCGCCCCCGAGGCGTGAGGGGCGTGGGGACCGGCGTGACCAGTATGGGAACCATGAGCAGTATGATCACTGAGTCGATCGTGACGGTCGACGTCGAGTACCCATGCCTCCCCCGAGGAGTGGGTCGTAGGTGCCTCGCCAGCAGGATGACAGCGCCCTCATAGTGGTGGGCGAAGGATTCCAGTCGACCCCAGAGGGCCAGGCTTTGATGCGAGATCCATCCTTGTCCAAGGTCTGGTTGATAGGAACAGGGCTCACCGAGAAGGCCATGACAGAGATGCGCCAGCCAGCAGCAGAGTACATGTTTCGGGGCCAGAGTGCTTTAGTAGTGCCATCAGGGCAACTATGATTCCTCCCAATTTCAGGTTGGCGACTGGAGTCAGTAAGTTCACTGGCGAGTCCAAGCCCGATACTTGGCTTGAGGACTACCGAGTGGCCGTCCAGATTGGCGGCGGCAATGATGAAGTGGCCATGAAGCACCTGCCTCTCATGTTGGAGGGCTCGGCCAGAGCGTGGCTAAACCAGTTAGCACCTAGCAGCATTTACACTTGGGAAGATCTCTCCCGAGCGTTCGTCACCACATTTGAAGGCACATGCAAGCGACCGGCAGGACTGACGGAACTGCGGTCCTGTGTGCAAAAGCCGAATGAAACTTTGAGGGATTACATCCAGAGATGGATCACGTTACATCAATCGGTGGAGAATGTGCCTGACCACCAAGCAGTTTGTGCCTTCAAGGAAGGCGTCAAGTACAGAGAACTGAATTTGAAATTCGGTCGAACCGGAGATATGTCCCTGAATCGGATGATGGAGATTGCCACCAAGTACGCTAATGGCGAAGATGAGGATCGACTCAGGAGTGGCAAGCTCAAGTCAGTCGCCCAAGAAACCGGAGGCAATTCCAGTCAGAAACAGAAGCGGAAAGCCGAGCCAGCGGCTCCCGGGGAAGCCTTAGCTTTGGCCCAAGGAAAGTCTAAAGGGAAACCTAAAGGGCCTTGGAACCCCAAAAAGGTTAAAGACCAGGAGGGAAATGATGTGTTGGACTTACCATGTCTCGTCCACACGAAGAAAGATGAAGAGGGTAATTTTATTTACCCGAAACATACCACTCGGCAGTGTCGACTCTTGATCCAGCAGTTCCAGGGCAAGCAGCCCAAGGGTAAGGAAAAGGAGTCAGACAAGGTTGAATACAAAGAGGACAGCGATGACGGATACCCTCAAGTCAATTTCACCCTGATGATTTTTGCTGATGTTGAGAGCAAAAGTCGACTAAAAGTTATTAACCGAGAGGTGAACATGGTCGCTCCGGCGACACCTAGTTACCTAAAATGGTCTCAGACTGCCATAACATTCAACCAGCCCGACCACCCAACGCACATCGCCACCCCTGGGAGGCAAGCTTTGGTGGTCGACCCAGTTGT
This sequence comes from Triticum aestivum, assembly GCF_018294505.1. Taxonomy (NCBI): domain Eukaryota; kingdom Viridiplantae; phylum Streptophyta; class Magnoliopsida; order Poales; family Poaceae; genus Triticum; species Triticum aestivum. Next base: position 12,168,884 of record NC_057806.1, on the reverse strand, counting down.
TGAAGGCACTCGACTGACCAAAGTCCTGATGGATGGTGGCAGTGGTTTGAACATATTATACGCCGAGATGTTGAAGGGGATGGGCATTCCGATGTCCAGACTCAGTGCCAGCAACATGAGTTTCCATGGAGTCATTCCTGGGAAGAAGGCTGAATCCCTTGGTCAGATTGCTCTTGAGGTGGTTTTCAGTGATTCCAAGAATTACCGCAAAGAAAAATTGACATTTGAAGTTGTAGACTTCCAGAGTGCCTATCACGCTATTTTGGGCAGGCTGGCTTATGCACGCTTCATGGCCCGACCATGTTAGGTGTATCTCAAATTAAAGATGCCTGGCCCCAAAGGTGTGATCACCATTACGGGCAATCGGAAGAAAGCGGAAAAATGTTTCCAGAAGGGTTCGAAGATCGCCGATGCACAGATGGCAGTGGTGGAGTTGCAGGAATACTAGAAGACTGCAAACCTGAGCGATCTGTTGCGAGCCAAGAAGCCCGCTACAGGATCAGCTTTCCAGTCGACTGGCGACACGAAGACAGCTCACATCCACCCGACCGACCCCAGCGCCGCCCCGACTCATATCTCGACAACACTCGACTCCAAATAGGAAGAAGCGCTCATCCAGTTCCTCCGTGAGAACTGGGACATCTTCGCGTGGAAACCTTCTGACATGCCAGGTGTTCCCAGGGAGCTGGCTGAGCATCGCCTGAGAGTCGACTCAAAAGTAAAACCTGTCAAGGAACATCTTCGACGGTCCGTCGTCCAAAAAAGAAAAGCTATTGGCAAAGAGGTGGCTCGGCTCTTAGCAGCGGAGTTCATCCGAGAGATCTACCACTCCGAGTGGCTCGCCAACGTTGTCATGTTCCCCAAGAAGGACAAGTCACTTCGCATGTGCATTGACTTTAAACATATCAACCGGGCCTGCCCGAAAGATCATTTTCCTCCCCCCGCATCGACCAGATAGTCGACTCGACTGCGGGATGTGAGTGACTATCTTTCTTAGACGCCTATTCCGGGTACCATCAGATCCGTCTGTATGGACCTGACGAGATCAAGATAGCTTTCATCACTCCATTCGGGTGCTTCTGTTATGTTACCATGCCGTTCGGCCTCAAGAATGCTGGAGCCACATTCATGAGGATGATTCAGAAGTGTTTACTGACTCAAATCAGTCGGAACGTGGAAGCATACATGGATGATATTGTCGACAAGTCACGGAAGGGCTCCGACCTGCTGACTGACCTTGCTGAAAGCTTTGCCAACCTCAGGAGGTATGATATCAAGCTTAATCCATAAAAGTGTACATTCGGAGTCCCTGACAGAAAGTTACTCGGTTTTCTCGTTTCCGAACGGGGAATCGATGCCAATCCAGAAAAAGTTGGCACTATACTCCGAATGAAAAGCCCTGTGCGAGTGCACGACGTCCAGAAGCTTATTGGTTGTTTGGCCGCCTTAAGTCGATTCATATCTCGTCTCGGTGAAAAGGCATTACCTCTTTACCGATTGATGAAGAAGTCCGACAAGTTCAAGTGGACTCCCGAAGCTGATGCAGCGTTTGCAGAGCTCAAAGCTCTGCTCTCCACCCAGCCGGTGCTTGCTGTCCCAATCAGCAAAGAGCCTTTGCTGCTTTACATTGCAGCCACAGGACAAGTCGTTAGCACGGTACTTACGATCAAGCGGGAAGAAGAAGGGAAAACCTTCAAAGTTTAGCGCCCAGTATATTATATTTCTGAAGTCTTGACCCCCATCGAAGCAAAGATATCTTCACTATCAGAAGCTTGTATATGGGATTTATATGACCACCAAGAAAGTTGCTCACTACTTCTCTGATCATTCCATTACAGTCGTCAGCGACGCTCCATTATCAGAGATCCTGCATAACAGGGATGCAACTGGTCGAGTGGCAAAATGGGCGATTGAACTCCTTCCCCTTGATATCAAGTTTGAGGCAAAGAAAGCTATCAAGTCCCAAGCGATCGCAGATTTTGTCGCCGAGTGGATTGAACAGCAGCTGCCGACTCAGATTCACTCAGAGCATTGGACTATGTTTTTCGACGGCTCCAAGATGTTGAGCGGTTCCAGTGCCGGAGTGGTGTTGGTCTCCCCCAAAGGAGATAAACTCAGATATGTTCTTCAAATCCATTTTGATTCCTCCAATAACGAGGCAGAATATGAAGCACTTTTATATGGGTTGTGCATGGCCATCTCACTCGGTGTCCGTCGCCTCATGGTCTATGGCGACTCAGATTTGGTGGTTAATCAGGTGATGAAGGAGTGGGATGTCAGAAGTCCAGCCATGACTGGTTATTGCAATGCAGTGAGAAAGCTGGAGAAGAAATTCGAGGGGTTAGAGCTTGATCACATATCCTGACTGAAAAATCAAGCAGCTGATGATTTGGCAAAAATAGGTTCCAAAAGAGAAGTCATTCCCAGCAATGTGTTTTTGGAGCACATCCACACACCATCAGTCCAGGAGGATCCCTTCACGGAAGAGGCCCCGCAGCCAAAAAGCTCCACGGATCCGACTGAAGTTGAAGTTCCAGCTGTGGTCGATCTGGTAATGGAAGTGCTGGTTACCACTCCCGTCTGGACAGAACCGTACATCGCGTACATCCTAAGGAAAGAACTCCCAAAAGACGAGGAAGAGGCTCGACAGATCGTCCGTTGATCCAAGGCCTTTACAGTCATAAAGGGATAGTTATATAGGGAAAGCGCGACTGGGGTCTGCCAGAAGTGTATCACACCAGAAGAAGGTCAGATGATCCTTAACGATATCCACTCGGGGACCTGTGGTCATCATGTGTCCTCTCGGACCATTGTGGCTAAAGCATACCGAGCGGGGTTCTACTGGCCAAGGGCCAATGAGATGGCTAAAGAGATAGTCGACAAATGTGAAGGATGTTAGTATTACTCCAATATGCCGCACAAGCCCGCGTCAGCCCTGAAAACCATTCCACTCGTCTGGCCCTTCGCTGTTTGGGGGCTGGACATGGTTGGGCCACTGAGAACAGGCAGGAGCGGCTTCACTCATGTGCTGGTAGCAGTCGACAAGTTCACCAAATGGATTGAAGCCAAGCCTATCAAGAATCTCGATGCTTGCGCCGCTATCAGTTTCATCAGAGAGTTGATATTCAGATATGGAGTTTTGCACAGTATCATCACGGACAATGGGTAAAACTTCGATTCAGACAAGTTCAGGGCCTTTTGCGCCTCTCAGGGCACTCGGGTCGACTATGCTTCGGTCGCTCATCCCCAGTCGAATGGACAAGCAGAAAGGGCAAATGGCCTAATCCTCAAAGGACTAAAACCTCGATTGATGCGCGATCTCAAGCACGCAGCAGGTGCATAGGTCTACGAGCTCCCATCAGTCCTTTGGGGATTGAGGACAACCCCGAATCGATCGACCGGAAGAACCCCATTCTTTCTGGTCTACGGAGCCGAGGCAGTCTTACCGAGTGACCTGCTTCACAACGCTCCCAAAGTCGAGCTCTACTCAAAAGATGAAGCAGAACAAGCCCGGCAGGACGCAGTTGACCTCCTAGAAGAAGAAAGAGAAATGGCCTTGATCCGATCGACCATCTATCAGCAAGACTTGCGTCGATTCCATGCCAGAAATGTGAAGAGCCGAGCCTTCCAAGAAGGAGACTTAGTCCTTCGAGTGGATCAGCAGAAACCACACAAGCTTGCTCCTACTTGGGAAGGCCCCTTCATAGTCACCAGAGTCCTCCACAATGGAGCATACCACCTCTACAATGTCGATCGCCAGATTGATGAGCCACGAGCCTAGAATGCGGAGCTACTCCGCCCCTTTTATACTTGAATTCTCACTCGGACGAGATGTAATAAGAAAAACTCCTGTAGTTTATTTATCAAAGACAAGAGCGTTATAATTTTCCCAGTGATTATTATTGTTTTTGTTTGCGTAAGAAATCCCCCAGCGGGTGGCTTAGCTGCGAATCCATTTCGCCTAAGTTTGAAAAATCCTACCGAGTGGAGAGCAACCCTCCCACTCGGGGGCTTAGCTGCAGTCCAGTACTCGCCTAAGTTCTCCCACCTAGAGACTTAGCTGCAGTCAGGCACTCGCCTAAGTTTGAAAAATCCTACCGAGTGGAGAGCAACCCTCCCACTTGGGGGCTTAGCTGCAGTCCAGTACTCGCCTAAGTTCTCCCACCGAGAGACTTAGCCGCAGTCAGGCACTCGCCTAAGTTTGAAAAAATCCTACCGAGTGGAGAGCAACCCTCCCACTCGGGGGCTTAGCTGCAGTCCAGTACTCGCCTAAGTTCTCCCACCTAGAGACTTAGCAGCAGTCAGGCACTCGCCTAAGTTTGAAAAATCCTACCGAGTGGAGAGCAACCCTCCCACTCAGGGGGCTTAGCTGCAGTCCAGTACTCGCCTAAGTTCTCCCACCGAGAGACTTAGCTGCAGTCAGGCACTCGCCTAAGTTCAGAAAAATCCTACCGAGTGGAGAGCAACCCTCCCACTCGGGGGCTTAGCTGCAGCCCAGTACTCGCCTAAGTTCTCCCACCTAGAGACTTAGCTGCAGTCAGGCACTCGCCTAAGTTCGGAAAAATCCTACCGAGTGGAGAGCAACCCTCCCACTCGGGGGCTTAGCTGCAGTCCAGTACTCGCCTAGGTTCCCTCACTTGAGGACTTAGCTACAGTCAGGCACTCGCCTAAGTTTGGAAAAATCCTACCGAGTGGAGAGCAACCCTCCCACTCGGGGGCTTAGCTGTAGTCCAGTACCCGCCTGAGTTCTCCCACTCAGAGACTTAGCTACAGTCAGGCACTTGCCTAAGTTTGAAAAAATCCTACCGAGTGGAGAGCAACCCTCCCACTCGGGGGCTTAGCTGCAGTCCAGTACTCGCCTAAGTTCTCCCACCTAGAGACTTAGCTGCAGTCAGGCACTCGCCTAAGTTTGAAAAATCCTACCGAGTGGAGAGCAACCCTCCCACTCGGGGGCTTAGCTGCAGTCCAGTACTCGCCTAAGTTCTCCCACCTAGAGACTTAGCTGCAGTCAGGCACTCGCCTAAGTTTGAAAAAACCCTACCGAGTGGAGAGCAATCCTCCCACTCGGGGGCTTAGCTGCAGTCCAGTACTCGCCTAAGTTCTCCCACCTAGAGACTTAGCTGTAGTCAGGCACTCGCCTAAGTTTGAAAAAACCCTACCGAGTGGAGAGCAATCCTCCCACTCGGGGGCTTAGCTGCAGTCCAGTACTCGCCTAAGTTCTCCCAAACACATCTCAATCCTCAAGGACAACGAGGGGCAGGTCGACTGCCACCTTCTCCGGGAGAGCTTCGCCACAAATACAATGCGCGATTCATCCCGCTCTACAGTAACAAAGTATGAGTCGACTGCCACCTTCTCCTGGAGAGCTTCGCCACAAATACAATGCGCGATTCATCCCGCTTTAAAGTAACGAAGTACGGGTCGACTCCCCCCCCCCACCCTTCTCCTGGAGAGCTTGGCCACAAATACAATGTCCGCTCCGTCCCACTCTGCAGTAACATGGTGTGGGTCGACCACCGCCCGCCCCTGGGGAACTTCACCACAAATACAAGGCATGGGTCGACTACTTCCCCCTCCTTCGGAGCTGTGCTGCGAATACAAAAAGTTGTCTCAAATAAAGGTTGAGTTCACTCAACAGGAGATTCATAAAGATATTCAACAGTAAACCAAGTTCAGATAAACTCCTAAAGGTTCTGGATCACGGATCGAGGTACTCGGGCATGCGACCCGAAAAAGTTTAACGGTTACAAAAACCACTCGGCATTCCGAGGCAAATTTAAGGTGTTACATAAGATTTTGTTCACTCCGCGGGAGGAGGGCTGGCAGGCTCGACGAACTCATCCAGGTCGACGCCGTCGGCTATCCGAGTGGCTGCAGCGATGAAAGTCTTCATAAAGGTTCGAAAGTCATGCTTCTGGGTGTTGGCGACCTTGATTGCTGCCAGCTTGTCTTGTCGCACCTCCTTGCAGTGGACACGAACCAAGGACAGAGCCACATCAGCGCCGCACCGAGCAGAAGACTTCTTGAAGGAAATATGCCCTAGAGGCAATAATAAAGTTATTATTTATTTCCTTATATCATGATAAATGTTTATTATTCATGCTAGAATTGTATTAACCGGAAACATAATACATGTGTGAATACATAGACAAACTTAGTGTCACTAGTATGCCTCTACTTGACTAGCTCGTTAATCAAAGATGGTTATGTTTCCTAACCATGAACAATGAGTTGTTATTTTATTAACGGGATCACATCATTAAGAGAATGATCTGATTGACATGACCCATTCCATTAGCTTAGCACCCGATCATTTAGTATGTTGCTATTGCTTTCTTCATGACTTATACATGTTCCTATAACTATGAGATTATGCAACTCCCGTTTACCGGAGGAACACTTTGGGTGCTACCAAATGTCACAACGTAACTGGGTGATTATAAAGGAGCATTACAGGTGTCTCCAAAGGTACATGTTGGGTTGGCGTATTTCGAGATTAGGATTTGTCACTCCGATTGTCGGAGAGGTATCTCTGGGCCCTCTCGGTAATGCACATCACTTAAGCCTTGCAAGCATTGCAACTAAATGAGTTAGTTGCGGGATGATGTATTACAGAACGAGTAAAGAGACTTGTCGGTAACGAGATTGAACTAGGTATTGGAATACCGACGATCGAATCTCGGGCAAGTAACATACCGATGACAAAGGGAACAATGTATGTTGTTATGCGGTCTGACCGATAAAGATCTTCATAGAATATGTAGGAGCCAATACGGGCATCTAGGTCCCGCTATTGGTTATTGACCGAAGACGTCTCTCGGTCATGTCTACATTGTTCTCGAACCCGTAGGGTCCGCACGCTTAAGGTTACGATGATAGTTATATTATGAGTTTATGCATTTTGATGTACCGAAGGTTGTTCGGAGTCCCGGATGTGATCACGGACATGACGAGGAGTCTCAAAATGGTTAAGACATAAAGATTGATATATTGGAAGCCTATGTTTGGATATCGGAAGTGTTCCGGGTGAAATCGGGATTTTACCGGAGTACCGGGAGGGTTACCGGAACCCTCCGGGAGCTAAATGGGCCATGATGGGCCTTAGTGGAAAAGAGAAGAGGCAGCCCTACATGGGCTGCGCGCCTCCCCCTTCCCCTAGTCCTATTAGGACTAGGAGAGGTGGCCGGCCCCCTCCTTCTCTTTTCCCCCTCCGCGAATCCTATTCCAACTAGGATTGGGGGGAATCCTACTCCCAGAGGGAGTAGGACTCTCGTGGCGCACCCCTTGTGGCCGGCCAGCCTCCCCCCTTTTTGGTCCTTTATATACTGAGGTAGAGGCACCCTAGAACACACAAGTTGATCCACGTGATCTATTCCTTAGCCGTGTGCGGTGCCCCCAGCCACCATATTCCTCGATAATACTGTAGCGGAGTTTAGGCGAAGCCCTGCTGCTGTAGTACATCAAGATCATCACCACATCATCGTGCTGACAGAACTCTTCCACGACACTTAGTGGATCGGAGTCCGGGGATCATCATCGAGCTGAACGTGTGCTCAAACTCGGAGGTGCCGTAGTTTCAGTGCTTGATCGGTCGGATCAGGAAGACGTACGACTACTTCCTCTACGTTGCGTCATCGCTTCCGCAGTCGGTTTGCGTGGGTACGTAGACAGCACTCTCCCCTCTCGTTGCTATGCATCACATGATCTTGCGTGAGCGTAGGAAATTTTTTGAAATTACTACGAAACCCAACAGTGGCATCCGAGCCTAGGTTATTTATGTTGATGTTATATGCACGAGTAGAACACAAGTGAGTTGTGGGCGATATAAGTCATACTGCCTACCAGCATGTCATACTTTGGTTCGGCGGCATTGTTGGACGAGACGACCCGGACCAACATTACGCGTACGCTTACGTGAGACCGGTTCCCCCGACGTGCTTTGCACATAGGTGGCTTGCGGGTGACTGTCTCTCCAACTTTAGTTGAACCGAGTATGGCTATGCCCGGTCCTTGCGAAGGTTAAAACGGAGTCTATTTGACAAACTATCATTGTGGTTTTGATGCGTAGGTGAGATTGGTTCTTGCTTAAGCCCGTAGCAGCCACGTAAAACATGCAACAACAAAGTAGAGGACATCTAACTTGTTTTTGCAGGGCATGTTGTGATGTGATATGGTCAAGACATGATGCTGAATTTTATTGTATGAGATGATCATGTTTTGTAACCGAGTTATCGGCAACTGGCAGGAGCCATATGGTTGTCGCTTTATTGTATGCAATGCAATCGCGATGTAATGCTTTACTTTATTACTAAGCGGTAGTGATAGTCGTAGAAGCATAAGCTTGGCGAGACGACAACGATGCTACGATGGAGATCAAGGTGTCACGCCGGTGACGATGGTGATCACGATGGTGCTTCAGAGATGGAGATCACAAGCACAAGATGATGATGGCCATATCATATCACTTATATTGATTGCATGTGATGTTTATCCTTTTATGCATCTTATCTTGCTTTGATTGACGGTAGCATTATAAGATGATCTCTCACTAAATTATCAAGAAGTGTTCTCCCTGAGTATGCACCGTTGCGAAAGTTCTTCATGCTGAGACACCACGTGATGATCGGGTGTGATAGGTTCTATGTTCAAATACAACGGAAGCAAAACAATTGCACACGCGGAATACTCAGGTTATACTTAACGAGCCAAGCATATACAGATATGGCCTCGGAACACGGAGACCGAAAGGTCGAGCGTGAATCATATAGTAGATATGATCAACATAAACGATGTTCACCATTGAAAACTACTCCGTCTCACGTGATGATCGGTTATGGTTTAGTTGATTTGGATCACGTAATCACTTAGAGGATTAGAGGGATGTCTATCTAAGTGGGAGTTCTTTAATTAATTTGATTAACTGAACTTAAAATTTATCATGAAACTTAGTACCTGATTAGTATCTTGCTTGTTTATGTTTGATTGTAGATAGATGGCTCGTGCTGTTGTTCCGTTGAATTTTAATGCGTTCCTTGAGAAAGAAAAGTTGAAAGATGATGCTAGCAATTACACGGACTAGGTCCGTAACTTGAGGATTATCCTCATTGCTGCACAGAAGAATTACGTCCTGGAAGCACCGCTGGGTGCCAGGCCTGCTGCAGGAGCAACGCCGGATGTTATGAACGTCTGGCAGAGCAAAGCTGATGACTACTCGATAGTTCAGTGTGCCATGCTTTACGGCTTAGAATCGGGACTTCAACGACATTTTGAACGTCATGGAGCATATGAGATGTTCCAGGAGTTGAAGTTAATATTTCAAGCAAATGCCCGGATTGAGAGATATGAAGTCTCCAATAAGTTCTATAGCTGCAAGATGGAGGAGAACAGTTCTGTTAGTGAGCATATACTCAAAATGTCTGGGTATAATAATCACTTGATTCAATTGGGAGTTAATCTTCCAGATGATTGCGTCATTGACAGAATTCTCCAATCACTGCCACTAAGCTACAAGAGCTTCGTGATGAACTATAATATGCAAGGGATGAACAAGACTATTCCCGAGCTCTTCGCGATGCTGAAAGCTGCGGAGGTAGAAATCAAGAAGGAGCATCAAGTGTTGATGGTCAACAAGACCACTAGTTTCAAGAAAAAGGGCAAAGGAAAGAAGAAGGGGAACTTCAAGAAGAACGGCAAGCCAATTGCTGCTCAAGAGAAGAAACCCAAGTCTGGACCTAAGCCTGAAACTGGGTGCTTCTATTGCAAGCAGACTGGCCACTGCAAGCGGAACTGCCCCAAGTATTTGGCGGATAAGAAGGATGGCAAGGTGAACAAAGGTATATGTGATATACATGTTATTGATGTGTACCTTACTAATGCTCGCAGTAGCACCTGGGTATTTGATACTGGTTCTGTTGCTAATATTTGCAACTCGAAACAGGGACTACGGATTAAACGAAGATTGGTTAAGGACGAGGTGACGATGTGCGTGGGAAACAGTTCCAAAGTCGATGTGATCGTAGTCGGCACGCTACCTCTACATCTACCTTCGGGATTAGTATTAGACCTAAATAATTGTTATTTGGTGCCAGCGTTAAGCATGAACATTATATCTGGATCTTGTTTGATGCGAGACGGTTATTCATTTAAATCAGAGAATAATGGTTGTTCTATTTATATGAGTAATATCTTTTATGGTCATGCACCCTTGAAGAGTGGTCTATTCTTGTTGAATCTCGATAGTAGTAACACACATATTCATAATGTTGAAGCCAAAGGATGCAGAGTTGATAATGAGAGTGCAACTTATTTGTGGCACTGTCGTTTAGGTCATATCGGTGTAAAGTGCATGAAGAAACTCCATTCTGATGGACTTTTGGAACCACTTGATTATGAATCACTTGGTACTTGCGAACCGTGTCTCATGGGCAAGATGACCAAAACACCGTTCTCCGGTACTATGGAGAGAGCAACAGATTTGTTGGAAATCATACATACAGATGTATGTGGTCCGATGAATATTGAGGCTCGTGGCGGATATCGTTATTTTCTCACCTTCACAGATGACTTAAGCAGATATGGGTATATCTACTTAATGAAACATAAGTCTAAAACATTTGAAAAGTTCAAGGAATTTTAGAGTGAAGTTGAAAATCATCGTAACAAGAAAATAAAGTTTCTACGATCTGATCGTGGAGGAGAATATTTGAGTTACGAGTTTGGTGTACATTTGAAAAATCGTGGAATAGTTTCCCAACTCACGCCACCCGGAACACCACAGCGTAATGGTGTGTCCGAACGTCGTAATCGTACTTTACTAGATATGGTGCGATCTATGATGTCTCTTACTGATTTACCGCTATCGTTTTGGGGATACGCTCTAGAGACGGCCGCATTCACGTTAAATAGGGCACCATCAAAATCCGTTGAGACGACGCCTTATGAACTGTGGTTTGGCAAGAAACGAACGTTGTCGTTTCTAAAAGTTTGGGGCTGCGATGCTTATGTGAAAAAGCTTCAACCTGATAAGCTCGAACCCAAATCGGAGAAATGTGTCTTCATAGGATATCCAAAGGAAACTATTGGATACACCTTCTATCACTGATCCGAAGGCAAGACTTTTGTTGCAAAATTCGGAAACTTTCTAGAGAAGGAGTTTCTCTCGAAAGAAGTGAGTGGGAGGAAAGTAGAACTTGACGAGGTAACTGTACCTGCTCCCTTATTGGAAAGTAGTACATCACAGAAAACTGTTCCTGTGACACCTACACCAGTTAGTGAGGAAGTTAATGATAATGATCATGAAACTTCAAAACAAGATACTACTGAACCTCGTAGATCAACCAGAGTAAGATCCACGCCAGAGTGGTACGATAATCCCGTTCTGGAAGTCATGATGCTTGATCATGATGAACCTACGAACTATGAAGAAGCAATGGTGAGCCCAGATTCCGCAAAGTGGCTTGAAGCCATGAAATCTGAGATGGGATCCATGTATGAGAACAAAGTATGGACTTTGGTTGACTTGCCCGATGATCGGCAAGCAATTGAGAATAAATGGATCTTCAAGAAGAAGACTGACGCTGACGGTAATATTACTGTCTACAAAGCTCGACTTGTCGCAAAAGGTTTTTGGCAAGTTCAAGGGATTGACTACGATGAGACCTTGTCACCCGTAGCGATGCTTAAGTCTGTCCGAATCATGTTAGCAATTGCCGCATTTTATGATTATGAAATTTGGCAGATGGATGTCAAAACTGCATTCGTGAATGGATTTCTGGAAGAAGAGTTGTATATGATGCAACCAGAAGGTTTTGTCAATCCAAAGGGAGCTAACAAAGTGTGCAAGCTCCAGTGATCCATTTATGGACTGGTGCAAGCCTCTCGGAGTTGGAATAAACGTTTTGATAGTGTGATCAAAGCATTTGGTTTTATACAGACTTTTGGAGAAGCCTGTATTTACAAGAAAGTGAGTGGGAGCTCTGTAGCATTTCTGATATTATATGTGGATGACATATTATTAATTGGAAATAATATAGAATTTCTGGATAGCATAAAGGGATACTTGAATAAGAGTTTTTCAATGAAAGACCTCGGTGAAGCTGCCTACATATTAGGCATTAAGATCTATAGAGATAGATCAAGACGCTTAATTGGACTTTCACAAACAACATACCTTGACAAAAATTTGAAGAAGTTCAAAATGGATCAAGCAAAGAAAGGATTCTTGCATGTGTTACAAGGTGTGAAATTGAGTAAGACTCAAAGCCCGACCACTGCAGAAGATAGAGAGAATATGAAAGATGTTCCCTATGCATCAGCGATAGGATCTATCATGTATGCAATGCTGTGTACCAGACCTGATGTGTGCCTTGCTATAAGTCTAGCAGGGAGGTACCAAAGTAATCCAGGAGTGGATCACTAGACAGCGGTCAAGAACATCCTGAAATACCTGAAAAGGACTAAGGATATGTTTCTCGTATATGGAGGTGACAAAGAGCTCGCCGTAAAAGGTTACGTTGATGCAAGCTTTGACACTGATCTGGACGATTCTAAATCGCAAACCGGATACGTGTTTACATTAAACGGTGGAGCTGTCAGTTGGTGCAGTTCTAAACAAAGCATCGTAACGAGTAAAGAGACTTGCCGGTAACGAGATTAAACTAGGTATTGGAATACCGACGATCGAATCTCAGGCAAGTAACATACCGATGACAAAGGGAACAACGTATGTTGTTATGCGGTCTGACCGATAAAGATCTTCATAGAATATGTAGGAGCCAATATGGGCATCCAGGTCCCACTATTGGTTATTGACTGGAGACGTGTCTCGGTCATGTCTACATTGTTCTCGAACCCGTAGGGTCCGCACGCTTAAGGTTACGATGACAGTTATATTATGAGTTTATGCATTTTGATGTACCGAAGGTTGTTTGGAGTCCCGGATGTGATCACGGACATGACGAGGAGTCTCGAAATGGTCGAGACATAAAGATTGATATATTGGAAGCCTATGTTTGGATATCGGAAGTGTTCCGGGTGAAATCGGGATTTTACCGGAGTACCGAGAGGGTTACCGGAACCCCCCGGGAGCTAAATGGACCATGATGGGCCTTAGTGGAAAAGAGAAGAGGCAGCCCTACATGGGCTGCGCGCCTCCCCCTTCCCCTAGTCCTATTAGGACTAGGAGAGGTGGCTGGCCCCCTCCTTCTCTTTTCCCCCTCCGCGAATCCTATTCCAACTAGGATTGGGGGGGGGGGGTCCTACTCCCAGAGGGAGTAGGACTCTCCTGGCGCACCCCTTGTGGCCGGCCAGCCTCCCCCCTTTTTGGTCCTTTATATACTGAGGTAGAGGCACCCTAGAACACACAAGTTGATCCACGTGATCTATTCCTTAGCCGTGTGCGGTGCCCCCAGCCACCATATTACTCGATAATACTATAGCGGAGTTTAGGCGAAGCCCTGCTGCTGTAGTACATCAAGATCGTCACCACGCCATCGTGCTGACAGAACTCTTCCCCGACACTTTGCTAGATCGAAGTCCGGGGATCGTCATCGAGCTGAATGTGTGCTCGAACTCGGAGGTGCCGTAGTTTCGGTGCTTGATCGGTCAGATCGGGAAGACGTACGACTACTTCCTCTATGTTGCGTCATCGCTTCCGCAGTCGGTCTGCGTGGGTACGTAGACAGCACTCTCCCCTCTCGTTGCTATGCATCACATGATCTTGCGTGAGCGTAGGAAATTTTTTGAAATTACTACGAAACCCAACACTTCTTCCACTCCTTCACTCGATCAGGGATTCCGTTAAGACGAGTCATCAGAGACTCGAGATTGTTTTGGAGCGTAGCCTCTGGCCAAAGTGCCGGGTCGATCCGTGACATGGAGACCTTCAGTCGAGCCAAGTAGTTCACGGCACCGTCAATGCGAGATTCCAGTCGGAGCAAATTCATGGCAGCTTCATCTTTCACGGGAGAGTTGATTGGATCCAAACCTGGTTCGATCCGCCCAATCTCCTCTTCAAAGTTCTGGCAAAACTCTGCATTCACGATCCAAGGATAAGTCAATTTTCATACACTGAGTCGACACAAAAAAAATCAGTCAGAACTAAATGTGCACCTTCAAGCTTGATATACAACTTCTTGGCAAGGCTCCTCAGGTAGCTCTCCAGATCGTCCCTCCTACGAGCAACGCCTTCCATATTTTCGGTCAGGTTGAGGTTCTCCTTCTTCCAACATGTGCACTCCCTGTTGGCTTCATTCAGAGCAGTCTTCAGCCTGGTATTCTCTTCTTCCAACTGGCCGACTGAAGCCAGCTTCTGTTCGGCCAGAGCGGTCCTGTCGTCAGCCTCCTTCTGGGCAACAGACAAATCCTGATCCTTTTTCGCCAAAGCCTCTCTCAATTTTTCTACAAAGAAATGATGATTGATTCAGAAATAGCAGAAGGGGGCTCAGGCCTAAAACTGACCAGTCGACAGACTTGTCTTACCGGCGGCGCCGTCTCTGACCGTCTGCAGTTCTGTCCTGGCCAGCTCCAAGTCAAGTTTCAGTTGAATCTGCTGACTTTCCAAATTAGCGAAGCGAGCTCCAAGATCACAAGATTTCTGAAATCAAAGGGGAGAAATTATTCCACAGCAAAAAATGACAAATACTAAGACTATAGTCGACTGCCCGCAGTCCACCATAGTCTCGGGGACTACACCCAGTGGGTGCACTTTGCGTGCCCCCACCGGTTCTGATCCCACTCGACCGGCCCGCCGGAGTCGAGTTCAAAAAAAGAGAGAGAGAGAGACAAAGTAGAACTCAGACCACAGTCGACTGCCAGCAGTCGACCGCGGTCTCGGGGACTACACCCAATGGGTGCACTTTGCGTGCCCCCACCGGTTCTGATTCCACTCGACCGGATCGAGCGGAAGAAACAAACTACCAGTTCGGTTTTACTCGACAAAATACAAAGACTACGGTCAACTGCTAGCAGTCCGCCGTAGCCTCGGGGACTACACCCAGTGGGTGCACTCAGCGTGCCCCCACTAGTCCAAAAAATTCAATCAACACACCCAGTGGGTGTACAGATGAAAATATTTTCGGAAAGAATCTTCAGATAGCATATCCTAACAGAACAAGCGGCGACCAACTAACCTGAACATTGCTCTGGAGAGCCGAGCTGGCATCATAGGCAGCTTGGCTGGCGTCCCGCACCATCTTCATCTTCTCCATCATAATGCCCGCCTGGCGTATGGCTTCCCTAGCAGCATTCACCTCGTCCTCTGGGACATGATGAGTTGCAAAAAGTGAAGGCGGGTCGACAGGGGCCTGAGCAGTCGAAGAAGAAGGCAAGGCGCTCGACAGGGGCTCCGCGAAGGTAACAGAACCCCGATTGACGTCACCAATGTCCTGAACGACTGGTTCCGCCCTCGGCGTCGACTCCAGCGCCTCACTTACAGGAGCTCGCCTGCTCTTCCTCGTCAAAGACCTCTCGGGCTCTTCATCATCATCAGGGAGGTCAATAATGTTGGGAGCTGTACAAAGTTCAAATTGCCAAAATCACGTCACCCAATGATGCACGATGCAGTTGAATCGACCAAAGAAAGATAGTATGGCAGAAATCATACCCGGATTAGAAGTGACCGCATCCTCCATCACCTCATCATCATCCCTGTAAGCTGAGGTCCCGGAAGTGGCAGCGCTAACAATTCCAAAGCTCGTCCAGTTAAAACAAGAAAAATAAACAGCACGGAGCGTCGAGTGAATACAAGGAGAAACACTCACGCGGAGGCGACAGGGATATCGATCTTGATCTTCGGCAGCGCCTTCTGAGTCTTCGGTTCTGCAACTTTGGGGTGCTTTGGCGCCTTCTCAGTCGTGGTTGGTGAAGAGATCCGAGGATGCTTCGAAGACTGACCAGCCTGAGCAGTCGCCTTGTCGCGGGCACTCGGCCGATCCTGGTCAAGCTTGGATCGCCTCTCTATGCGAGGAGGCGGCTCGACTAATTCCTCATCACTCGAGTCGTCGCTTCCTACATCCCCTTTGAAGGAAATATGCCCTAGAGGCAATAATAAAGTTATTATTTATTTCCTTATATCATGATAAATGTTTATTATTCATGCTAGAATTGTATTAACCGGAAACATAATACATGTGTGAATACATAGACAAACAGAGTGTCACTAGTATGCCTCTACTAGACTAGCTCGTTAATCAAAGATGGTTATGTTTCCTAACCATGGACAAAGAGTTGTTATTTGATTAACGGGATCACATCATTAGGTGAATGATCTGATTGACATGACCCATTCCATTAGCTTAGCACCCGATCGTTTAGTATGTTGCTATTGCTTCCTTCATGACTTATACATGTTCCTATGACTATGAGATTATGCAACTCCCGTTTGCCGGAGGAACACTTTGTGTGCTACCAAACGTCATAATGTAAATGGGTGATTATAAAGGTGCTCTACAGGTGTCTCCAAAGGTACATGTTGGGTTAGCGTATTTTGAGATTAGGATTTGTCACTCCGATTGTCGGAGAGGTATCTCTGGGCCCTCTCGGTAATGCACACATAAGCCTTGCAAGCATTGCAACTAATGAGTTAGTTGTGAGATGATGTATTACGGAACGAGTAAAGAGACTTGCCGGTAACGAGATTGAACTAGGTATTGAGATACCGACGATCGAATCTCGGGCAAGTAACATACCGATGACAAAAGGAACAACGTATGTTGTTATGCGGTCTGACCGATAAAAGATCTTCGTAGAATATGTAGGAGCCAATATGAGCATCCTGGTTCCGCTATTGGTTATTGACCGGAGACGTGTCTCGATCATGTCTACATTGTTCTCGAACCCGTAGGGTCCGCACGCTTAAGGTTTCGATGACAGTTATATTATGAGTTATGCATTTTGATGTACCGAAGTTTGTTCGGAGTCCCGAATGTGATCACGGACACGACGAGGAGTCTCAAAATGGTCGAGACATAAAGATTGATATATTGGAAGCCTATATTTGGATATCAGAAGTGTTCCGGGTGAAATCGGGATTTTACCAGAGTACCGGGAGGTTATCGGAACCCCCTGGGAGGTATATGGGCCTTAGTGGGCTTTAGTGGAAGAGAGGAGAGGTGGCCAGGGCTGGGCCGCGCGCCCCTCCCCCCCTAGTCCGAATAGGACAAGGAGAGGGGGCCGGCGCCCCCCTTCCTTCTCTCTCTCCTCTTTCCCCCTCCCGAATCCTATTCCAACTAGGAAAGGGGGAGAATCCTACTCCCAGAGGGAGTAGGACTCCTCCTGGCGCGCCCTCTCCTGGCCGGCCGCACCCCCCCCCTTTGAACCTTTATATACGGAGGCAGGGAGCACCCCTAGAGACACAAGTTGATCCACGTGATCATATTCTTAGCCGTGTGCGGTGCCCCCTTCCACCATAGTCCTCGATAATATTGTAGCGGTGCTTAGGCGAAGCCCTGCGATAGTAGTACATCAAGAACGTCACCACGCCGTCGTGCTGACGGAACTCTTCCCCGACACTTTGCTGGATCGGAGTCCGGGGATCGTCATCGAGCTGAACGTGTGCTACAACTCGGAGGTGCCGTAGTTTCGGTGCTTGATCGGTCGGGTCGTGAATACGTACGACTACATCAACCACGCTGTGCTAACGCTTCTATTGTCGATCTACAAGGGTACGTAGATCACACTCTCCCCTCTCATTGCTATGCATCACCATGATCTTGCGTGTCCGTAGGAATTTTTTTGAAATTACTATGTTCCCCAACAGTGGCATCCGAGCCTAGGTTTTATATGTTGATGTTATATACACGAGTAGAACACAAGTGAGTTGTGGGCGATATAAGTCATACTGCTTACCAGCATGTCATACTTTGGTTCGGCGGTATTGTTGGACGAAGCGGCCCGGACCGACATTACGCGTACGCTTACGCGAGACCGGTTCTCCCGACGTGCTTTGCACAAAGGTGGCTAGCGGGTGACAGTTTCTCCAACTTTAGTTGAACCAAGTGTGGCTACGCCCGGTTCTTGCGAAGGTTAAAACAGCACCAACTTGACAAACTATCGTTGTGGTTTTGATGCGTAGGTAAGATTGGTTCTTGCTTAAGCCCGTAGCAGCCACGTAAAACTTGCAACAACAAAGTAGAGGACGTCTAACTTGTTTTTGCTGGGCATGTTGTGATGTGATATGGTCAAGACATGATGCTAAATTTTATTGTATGAGATGATCATGTTTTGTAACCGAGTTATCGGCAACTGGCAGGAGCCATATGGTTGTCGCTTTATTGTATGTAATGCAATCGCGCTGTAATGCTTTACTTTATCACTAAGCGGTAGCGATAGTCGTGGAAGCATAAGATTGGCGAGACGACAACGATGCTATGATGGAGATCAAGGTGTCGCGCCGGTGACGATGGTGATCACGACGGTGCTTCGAAGATGGAGATCACAAGCACAAGATGATGATGGCCATATCATATCACTTATATTGATTGCATGTGATGTTTATCTTTTATGCATCTTATCTTGCTTTCATTGATGGTAGCATTATAAGATGATCTCTCACTAATTATCAAGAAGTGTTCTCCCTGAGTATGCACCGTTGCGAAAGTTCTTCGTGCTGAGACACCACGTGATGATCGGGTGTGATAGGCTCTACGTTCAAATACAACAGGTGCAAAACAGTTGCACACGCGGAATACTCAGGTTATACTTGACGAGCCAAGCATATATAGATATGGCCTCGGAACACGGAGACCGAAAGGTCGAGCATGAATCATATAGCAGATATGATCAACATAGCGATGTTCACCAATGAAACTACTCCATATCACGTGATGATCGGACATGGTTTAGTTGATTTGGATCACGTAATCACTTAGAGGATTAGAGGGATGTCTATCTAAGTGGGAGTTCTTAAGTAATATGATTAATTGAACCTAAATTTATCATGAACTTAGTACCTGATAGTATCTTGCTTGTTTATGTATGATTGTAGATAGATGGCCCGTGCTGTTGTTCTGTTGAATTTTAATGCGTTCCTTGAGAAAGAAAAGTTGAAAGATGATGGTAGCAATTACACGGACTGGGTCCGTAACTTGAGGATTATCCTCATTGCTGCACAGAAGAATTACGTCCTGGAAGCACCGTTGGGTGCCAGGCCTATTGCTGGAGCAACAGCAGATGTTATGAACATCTGGCCGAGCAAAGCTGATGACTACTCGATAGTTCAGTGTGCCATGCTTTATGGCTTAGAATCGGGACTTCAACGATGTTTTGAACGTCATGGAGCATATGAGATGTTCCAGGAGTTGAAGTTAATATTTCAAGCAAATGCCCGGATTGAGAGATATGAAGTCTCCAATAAGTTCTATAGTTGCAAGATGGAGGAGAACAGTTCTGTCAGTGAGCATATACTCAAAATGTCTGGGTATAATAATCACTTGATTCAATTGGGAGTTAATCTTCCAGATGATTGCGTCATTGGCAGAATTCTCCAATCACTGCCACCAAGCTACAAGAGCTTTGTGATGAACTATAATATGCAAGGGATGAATAAGACTATTCCCGAGCTCTTCGCAATGCTGAAAGCTGTGGAGGTAGAAATCAAGAAGGAGAATCAAGTGTTGATGGTCAACAAGACCACTAGTTTCAAGAAAAAGGGCAAAGGGAAGAAGAAGGGGAACTTCAAAAAGAACAGCAAGCAAGTTACTGCTCAAGGGAAGAAACCCAAACCTGGACCTAAGCCTGAAACTGAGTGCTTCTACTGCAAGCAGACTGGTCACTGGAAGCGGAACTGCCTCAAGTATTTGGCGGATAAGAAGGATGGCAAGGTGAACAAAGGTATATGTGATATACATGTTATTGATGTGTACCTTACTAATGCTCGCAGTAGCACCTGGGTATTTGATACTGGTTCTGTTGCTAATATTTGCAACTCGAAACAGGGACTACGGATTAAGCGAAGATTGGCGAAGGACGAGGTGACGATGCGCGTGGGAAATGGTTCCAAAGTCGATGTGATCGCAGTCGGCACGCTACCTCTACATCTACCTTCGGGATTAATATTAGACCTAAATAATTGTTATTTGGTGCCAGCTTTAAGCATGAACATTATATCTGGATCTTGTTTGATGCGAGACGGTTATTCATTTAAATCAGAGAATAATGGTTGTTCTATTTACATGAGTAATATCTTTTATGGTCATGCACCCTTAAAGAGTGGTCTATTTTTATTAAATCTTGATAGTAGTGACACACATATTCATAGTGTTGAAACCAAAAGATGCGGAGTTGATAATGATAGTGCAACTTATTTGTGGCACTGCCGTTTAGGTCATATCGGTATAAAGCGCATGAAGAAACTCCATACTGATGGGCTTTTGGAACCACTTGATTATGAATCACTTGGTACTTGCGAACCGTGCCTTATGGGTAAGATGACAAAAACACCATTCTCCGGTACTATGGAGAGAGCAACAGATTTGTTAGAAATCATACATACAGATGTATGCGGTCCGATGAATGTTGAGGCTCGTGGCGGATATTGTTATGTTCTCACCTTCACAGATGACTTAAGCAGATATGGGTATATCTACTTAATGAAACACAAGTCTAAAACGTTTGAAAAGTTCAAAGAATTTCAGAGTGAAGTTGAAAATCATCGTAACAAGAAAATAAAATTCCTACGATCTGATCGTGGAGGAGAATATTTGAGTTACGAGTTTGGTGTACATTTGAAATAATGTGGAATAGTTTCGCAACTCACGCCACCCGGAATACCACAGCGTAATGGTGTGTCGAACGTCATAATCGTACTTTACTAGATATGGTACAATCTATGATGTCTCTTACTGATTTACCGCTATCGTTTTGGGGATACGCTCTAGAGACGGCTGCATTCACGTTAAATAGGGCACCATCAAAATCCGTTGAGACGACGCCTTATGAACTGTGGTTTGGCAAGAAACCAAAGTTGTCATTTCTGAAAGTTTGGGGCTGCGATGCTTATGTGAAAAAGCTTCAACCTGATAAGCTCGAACCCAAATCGGAGAAATGTGTCTTCATAGGATATCCAAAGGAAACTATTGGATACACCTTCTATCACAGATCCGAAGGCAAGACTTTTGTTGCTAAATTCGGAAACTTTCTGGAGAAGGAGTTTCTCTGGAAAGATGTGAGTGGGAGGAAAGTAGAACTTGACAAAGTAACTATACCTACTCCCTTATTGGAAAGTAGTACATCACAGAAACCTGTTTCTGTGACACCTACACCAATTAGTGAGGAAGTTAATGATAATGATCATGAAACTTCAGAACAAGATACTACTGAACCTCGTAGATCAACCAGAGTGAGATCCGCGCCAGAGTGGTGCGGTAATCCTGTTCTGGAAGTCATGCTGCTAGATCATGATGAACCTACGAACTATGAAGAAGCGATGGTGAGCCCAGATTCCACAAAATGGCTTGAAGCCATGAAATCTGAGATGGGATCCATGTATGAGAACAAAGTATGGACTTTGGTTGACTTGCCCAATGATCAGCAAGCAATTGAGAATAAATGGATCTTCAAGAAGAAGACTGACGCTGACGGTAATATTACTGTCTACAAAGCTCGACTTGTCGCAAAAGGTTTTCGGCAAGTTCAAGGGATTGACTATGATGAGACCTTCTCACCCGTAGCAATGCTTAAGTCTGTCTGAATAATGTTAGCAATTGCCGCATTTTATGATTATGAAATTTGGCAGATGGATGTCAAAACTGCATTCCTGAATGGATTTCTAGAAGAAGAGTTGTATATGATGCAACCAGAAGGTTTTGTCGATCCAAAGGGAGCTAACAAAGTGTGCAAGCTCTAGCGATCCATTTATGGACTGATGCAAGCCTCTCGGAGTTGGAATAAACGCTTTGATAGTGTGATCAAAGCATTTGGTTTTATACAGACTTTTGGAGAAGCATGTATTTACAAGAAAGTGAGTGGGAGCTCTGTAGCATTTCTGATATTATATGTGGATGACATATTACTAATTGGAAATGATATAGAATTTCTGGATAGCATAAAGGGATACTTGAATAAGAGTTTTTCAATGAAAGACCTCGGTGAAGCTGCTTACATATTAGGCATAAAGATCTATAGAGATAGATCAAGATGCTTAATTGGAATTTCACAAAGCACATACCTTGACAAAGTTTTGAAGAAGTTCAAAATGGATCAAGCAAAGAAAGGGTTCTTGCCTGTGTTACAAGGTGTGAAGTTGAGTCGGACTCAATGCCCGACCACTGCAGAAGATAGAGAGAAAATGAAAGATGTTCCCTATGCTTCGGCCATAGGCTCTATCATGTATGTAATGTTGTGTACCAGACCTGATGTGTGCCTTGCTATAAGTCTAGCAGGGAGGTACCAAAGTAATCCAGGAGTGGATCACTGGACAGCGGTCAAGAACATCCTGAAATACCTGAAAAGGACTAAGGATATGTTTCTCGTTTATGGAGGTGACAAAGAGCTAATCGTAACTGGTTACGTCGATGCAAGCTTTGACACTGATCCAGACGATTCTAAATCGCAAATCGGATATGTATTTACATTAAACGGTGGAGCTGTCAGTTGGTGCAGTTCTAAACAAAGCGTCGTGGCGGGATCTACGTGTGAAGCGGAATACATAGCTGCTTCGGAAGCAGCGAATGAAGGAGTCTGGATGAAGGAGTTCATATCCGATCTAGGTGTCATACCTAGTGCATCGGGTCCAATGAAAATCTTTTGTGACAATACTGGTGCAATTGCCTTGGCAAAGGAATCCAGATTTCACAAGAGAACCAAGCACATCAAGAGACGCTTCAATTCCATCCGGGATCTAGTCCAGGTGGGAGACATAGAGATTTGCAAGATACATACGGATCTGAATATAGCAGACCCGTTGACTAAGCCTCTTCCACGAGCAAAACATGATCAACACCAAGTCTCCGTGGGTGTTAGAATCATTACTGTGTAATCTAGATTATTGACTCTAGTGCAAGTGGGAGACTGAAGGAAATATGCCCTAGAGGTAATAATAAAGTTATTATTTATTTCCTTATATCATGATAAATGTTTATTATTCATGCTAGAATTGTATTAACCGGAAACATAATACATGTTTGAATACATAGACAAACAGAGTGTCACTAGTATGCCTCTACTAGACTAGCTCGTTAATCAAAGATGGTTATGTTTCCTAACCATGGACAAAGAGTTGTTATTTGATTAACGGGATCACATCATTAGGTGAATGATCTGATTGACATGACCCATTCCATTAGCTTAGCACCCGATCGTTTAGTATGTTGCTATTGCTTTCTTCATGACTTATACATGTTCCTATGACTATGAGATTATGCAACTCCCGTTTGCCGGAGGAAAACTTTGTGTGCTACCAAACGTCACAACGTAAATGGGTGATTATAAAGGTGCTCTACAGGTGTCTCCAAAGGTACATGTTGGGTTGGCGTATTTCGAGATTAGGATTTGTCACTCCGATTGTCGGAGAGGTATCTCTGGGCCCTCTCGGTAATGCACATCACATAAGACTTGCAAGCATTGCAACTAATGAGTTAGTTGTGAGATGATGTATTACGGAACGAGTAAAGAGACTTGCCGGTAACGAGATTGAACTAGGTATTGAGATACCGACGATCGAATCTCGGGCAAGTAACATACCGATGACAAAAGGAACAATGTATGTTGTTATGCGGTCTGACCGATAAAAGATCTTCGTAGAATATGTAGGAGCCAATATGAGCATCCAGGTTCTGCTATTGGTTATTGACCGGAGACGTGTCTCGGTCATGTCTACATTGTTCTCGAACCCATAGGGTCCGCACGCTTAAGGTTTCGATGACAGTTATATTATGAGTTTATGCATTTTGATGTACCAAAGTTTGTTTGGAGTCCCGGATGTGATCACGGACACGACGAGGAGTCTCGAAATGGTCGAGACATAAAGATTGATATATTGGAAGCCTATATTTGGATATCGGAAGTGTTCCGGGTGAAATCGGGATTTTACCGGAGTACCGGGAGGTTACCGGAACCCCCCGGGAGGTATATGGGCCTTAGTGGGCTTTAGTGGAAGAGAGGAGAGGTGGCCAGGGCTGGGCCGCGCGCCCCTCACCCCTAGTCCGAATAGGACAAGGAGAGGGGGCCGGCGCCCCCCTTCCTTCTCTCTCTCCTCTTTCCCCCTCCCGAATCCTATTCCAACTAGGAAAGGGGGAGAATCCTACTCCGAGAGGGAGTAGGACTCCTCCTGGCGTGCCCTCTCCTGGCCGGCCGCACCCCCCCTTTGAACCTTTATATACGGAGGCAGGGAGCACCCCTAGAGACACAAGTTGCTCCACGTGATCATATTCTTAGCCGTGTGCGGTGCCCCCTTCCACCATAGTCCTCGATAATATTGTAGTGGTGCTTAGGCGAAGCCCTGCGATAGTAGTACATCAAGATCATCACCACGCCGTCGTGCTGACGGAACTCTTCCCCGACACTTTGCTGGATCGGAGTCCGGGGATCGTCATCGAGTTGAACGTGTGCTAGAACTCAGAGGTGCCGTAGTTTCGGTGCTTGATCGGTCGGGTCGTGAAGACATACGACTACATCAACCACGTTTTGCTAACGCTTCCGTTGTCGATCTACAAGGGTACGTAGATCACACTCTCCCCTCTCGTTGCTATGCATCACCATGATCTTGCGTGTCTGTAGGAAATTTTTTGAAATTACTACGTTCCCCAACACCCTTCACCATCGGAAGTCCACTCGCCACTTTCGCCACCACTCGCCTCGCCTTCCAGAGCTTGCTCTTGCTCCCCGTTGGGCATCGAATACATTTCAATAATGGCCTGAAAGAAAGCAGGGAGAACAAAGTCAGTCGACGCAATACAGACAGCTGCACGAGTGAATTCAGATTACAAGAAAAAACTCAGAATCAGACCTTCTCTAGTGCATGAGATTGGTCGAATGGAGGGACTCTCATGGCTCCCCTGGGGTTGTCCTTGTTCCCGGTAATGCTCGACAGCCACTTCTCCAGCGTGTCATCATCGACCTCCTCTGGGTGGATCCGAGTGGAGTCTTCTAGACCCGAATACATCCACATCGGGTGGTCTCGGGCTTAGAGAGGCTGGATGCGCCGCTGAAGGAAGACCTCCAAGAGATCCATACCAGTGACCCCGTCATGAATGAGCTGGACCACTCGGCTGACCAACACCTTCACGTGCGCCTGCTCTTCCGGGAGCACCTTCAAAGGGGAGGGTTTTTCCACTCGGTCCATGGTAAAGGGAGGGAGGCCAGTCGATTACCCTGGCGTCGACTGGTCTTTGTAGTAGAACCAGGTCGACTGCCCTCCGCGAACTGAATCGGGAAGAATCATGGCCGGAAAGGAGCTTTTTCCCCTCGTCTGGATGCCAAGACCCCCACACATCTGGATCACTTGGGTCCTCTCGTCACTCGGATTAGCCTTTTTCACTGTCTGGGAGCGACAAGTGAAAATATGCTTGAAAAGACCCCAGTGAGGTCGACAACCCAAGAAGTTCTCACACAAGGAAATGAATGCGGCAAGATAAACGATCGAGTTGGGGGTAAAATGGTGGAGTTGAGCCCCAAAGAAGTTCAGAAACCCTCGGAAGAAAGGATGAGGGGGCAAGGAAAACCCACGGTCAACGTGGGTGGCAAGAAAAACGCGCTCACCCTCCCTGGGTTGCGGCTCGGATTCCTTCCCCGGAAGCCGTGCCGAGTCGTAGGGGATCAGCCCTCCCTCGGCCAGGTCGTCGAGGTCCTCTTGGGAGATCCTTGAGTGGATCCAGTCGCCCTGGATCCAACCCCTCGGCAGGCCAGTCCGCGAAGAAGATCTACCCCGGCTCGTCGGCTTCCCCTTCGATTTCGCCGTCACCTTCTTCGCCCGCTCCAGAGCCGCTGTCCTCTCCTTCACCATTGTCGCCGACGAGACACGGGTGGTGCGATGGCGCTGGGGCGAGAGCGAGCGCAGCAGAGAGGCGTGAGGAGGAGAAGAAGTAATGGGGCGCACTGTTCAGGGGACTCTGGTCCAACGCCTTATATGAGGCCGCTTCCGAGTGGCTGACAGGTAGGCCCAGATGGCTCCGTCAAATCCCGTAATGACCGCGCGAGCGATACGTGGCGAAAAAGGTGGCGCGGGGATCGAGGCGGCTCCACTCTATCCCATCCGATTACTGCGGCCTCCCCCGTCCCACGCGCTTCCCAAAATTCGGATCCCACTAAATCCGCGGGCAGCAAACAAACTTGTCAGACTAAAAGATTTCCTCTGCACCATCACTCGGAGCCTTACAGATAAAGAAACTCACTCGACGAAGAATTAAGAATGGATCAAGGCGACTGAAAAGGAAGTTGCTGTCATCACTCGGGTCCATTGATCCGGAGCAAGATATGCTCACGGCATGAAAAACGAGTCGGAGAGGCCTCAACTCCTTCCCCACTCAAACCTCGATCCATTTGGGGGCTAATGATGAAGCTATGGACCTAGGGTAGGGTCATGGACCTATCCTAGCTGCCCTACCCAAGGACATCTCTAGAAGAAATCGCCTTTCAATCAACTTGAAGGTGCCCCACTCGACAGACTCGAAGACACTCGACCAAGAAACAATCACTCGACCAAGACCCAACCACTCGACGGTTAGGAGACCTCAAGGCGCCCCGCACACTAACGGTCGGTCATTAAGTAGCTTTTATGGTCATCATAACACTTATTACTAGTGTTACCAGTAACGCCCTGCCTTAATGTACATTGAACCCTTCGTAATGTGAGCTGGCCGGGGTCCTGGCGCACTCTATATAAGCCAGCCCCTCCTCCGTGACAAGGGTTCGCACCTCTATAACTCATACTCATATAATCCAGTCGACCACCTCCGGGCTCCGAGACGTAGGGTTTTTACTTCTTCCAAGAAGGGCCTAAACTCGTAAACCTTGCATCCTTACAACTTCTCCATAGCTAAGACCTCGCCTCTCCATACTTACCCCCCTACACTACTGTCAGTCTTAGAACCACGACACCCGAGCCTTCCAATTGTCTGGACCCATCAAAGTGAATAGTCTAATATGTGTTGTCTGGTTTCTCTTCCGGCATCTGCATCTCTGTCCAGTCATTAATAAAATCAACCAGTGCTTGAGATTTGATCGCAGTACGTGGTACATACTTCAACCCATGAGACCCAAGCTCAATAGCCCACTTGGCGACTCGTCCAGTGGCTTCTCTATTTTGAATGATGTCTCCCATAGGAGCAAAGCTAACCACAGTGATTGGGTGACCTTGAAAATAATGTTAGAGCTTCCGGCTCGCCATGAACACCCCATATACGAGCTTCTGCCAATGTGGATATCTTTGTTTAGATTCAATCAACACCTCACTGACGTAGTAAACCGGCCATTGAACCGGATGTTCCTTGCCAACCTCCTTACGCTCCACCACAATTGCCACACTAACAGCTCGTGAGTTGGTGGCTACGTATAACAATAGCGGCTCTTTCTCAACTGGAGCAGCAAGGACCGGCGGCTCAGCGAGCTGTTTCTTCAGATCCTCAAAAGCGTAGTTCGCAGCCTCGCTCCAAACAAAATCATCCGTTTTCTTCATCATCTGATACAAAGGCATCGCCTTCTCCCCTAACCGGCTTATGAACCGGCTCAGAGCAGCAACACGACCCACCAGCCGTTGAACGTCATTGATGCATGTTGGTTTGGCCAGGGATGTGATTGCCTTAATCTTCTCCGGGTTAGCTTCAATACCTCGGTTGGACACCTAAAAACCCAAGAGCTTGCCAGCTGGGACTCCAAAAACACACTTGGCCGGGTTTTGTAGACCGGGAGGTTATCAAAGGTCTCTTTCAGATCTGTGACCAAGGTTTCCTCTTTCCTGGATTTTACCACTATATCATCCACATAAGCATGAACATTACACTCAATCTGATTGTGAAGGCAATTCTGCATACACCGTTGATAAGTTGCCTGGGCACTCTTGAGCCCGAAGGGCATAGACACATAGCAGAAGGATCCAAACAGGGTGATGAAAGCTATCTTCTCCTGGTCCTTGACTGCCATCTTGATCTGATGATAACCTGAATAGGCATCCAGAAAACTCAGACGTGCACAACCTGCTGTAGCACCAATGATCCGATCAATACGGGGGAGAGCGAAAGGGTCAGCTGGACAAGCCTTATTTAAATCGGTGTAATCCACACACATACGCCAGGTGCCGTTATTCTTGAGTACAAGCACCGGGTTGGCTAACCACTCTAGGTGAAAGACTTCCACAATGAACCCGGCCGCCAAGAGCCGGGCCACCTCTTCTCCGATGGCCTTGCGCCTGTCCTCGTTGAATCGTCAGAGAAACTGCCTGCCGACTTAAACTTTGGATCAATATTGAGAGTGTGCTCGGCGAGTTCTCTCGGGACACCCGGCATGTGATACGTCTCCAATGTATCTACTTTTCCAAACACTTTTGCCCTTGTTTTGGACTCTAACTTGCATGATTTGAATGGAACTAAACCGGTCTGACGCTGTTTTCAGCAGAATTACCATGGTGTTATTTATGTGCAGGAGCAAACGTTCTCAGAATGACCTGAAACTTCACGGAGCCACTTTTCAAAAAATAAGAAAAATACCTGCAAAAGATGAAGGCCAGGGGGGCCACCACCTTGCCACGAGGGTGGGGGGCACGCCTGCCCCCCTAGGGCGCGCCCCCCTACCTCGTGGGCCCCCTGTTGCCTCTCCGACTCCAACTCCACCTCCATATATTGAGTTTCGGGAGAAAAAAATAAGAGAGAATAAATCATCAAGTTTTATGATACGGAGCCGCCGCCAAGCCCTAAAACCTCTCGGGAGGGCTGATCTGGAGTCCTTTCGGGGCTCTGGAGAGGGGAATCCGTCGCCATCGTCATCATCAACCACCTCGATCACCAATTTCATGATGCTCACCACCGTGCGTGAGTAAATCCATCGTAGGCTCGCTGGACGGTGATGGGTTGGATGGGATCTATCATGTAATCGAGTCAGTTTTGTTCGGGTTTGATCCCTAGTGTGCACTATGTTCTGAGATTGACGTTGCTATGACTTTGCTATGCTTAATGCTTGTCACTAGGGCCCGAGTGCCATGATTTCAGATCAGAACCTATTATGTTTTCATCAATATATGAGTGTTCTTGATCCTATCTTGCAAGTCTATAGTCACCTATTATGCGTTATGATTCGTTAACCCCGAAGTGACAATAATCGGGATACTTACCGGTGATGATCGTAGTTTGAGGAGTTCATGTATTCACTATGTGTTAATGCTTTGTTCCGGTACTCTATTAAAAGGAGGCCTTAATATCCCTTAGTTTCCGTAAGGACCCCGCTGCCACGAGAGGGTAGGACAAAAGATGCCATGCAAGTTCTTTTCCATAAGCACGTATGACTATGTTCGGAATACATGCCTACATTATATCAATGAACTGGAGCTAGTTCTGTGTCACCCTAGGTTATGACTGTTACATGATGAACCGCATCCGGCATAATTCTCCATCACTGATCCATTGCCTACGAGCTTTCCATATATTGTTCTTCGCTTATTTACTTTTCTGTCGCTATTGCTATCATCACTACAAAATACCAAAAACATTACTTTTACTGTTGTTACCTTTTGTTACCGTTATCACTACTATCATATTACTTTGCTACTAAATACTTTGCTGCAGTATTAAGTTTCCAGGTGTGGTTGAATTGACAACTCAGCTGATAATAGTTGAGAGTATTCTTTGGCTCCCCTTGTGTCGAATCAATAAATTTGGGTTGAATACTTTACCCTTGAAAACTGTTGTGATCCCCTATACTTGTGGGTTATCAAGACTATTTTCTAGCGCCGTTGCCGGGGAGCATAGCTCTATTCTTTGAGTCACTTGGGATAAATATCTGCTTATCATTATGAAGAACCTGAGAGATCCAAAAACCAAGATCTATCCCTCAACTACGAGGGGATGTAAGGAACTGCCATCTAGCTCTGCACTTGATTCACCTTCTGTTTTGAGTAAGCTTGCGACACCTACACCTGCTTCTGCTATTCGTTCTGATATGTTGCATGTTATTGATGATGACACTTCTGCTATGCACGATACTTATGATGAAACTACCTCTATGCCTGATACTACTGTGCCACTTAGTGATTTCCTTGATGAACAAATTGCTAGAGCTAGAGAAATTGAAAATATAGAATCTGATGATACTGATGAAAGTGATGATGAAGAATCACTTGTTATTCCTAAGGGTTATGTTTTTGATCAAGAAGCTTCTTTCGCTATCTTAGCTTGCGAAAATAGAAATGAACTAAAAAGGTTATTAGCTAAATGGAGCAAGCAATCTCTAAGTGCTAGAATGAAACCTGACCCTGCTTTTGCTACTTCACCTATCTGTGTTACTAATAAGGATTATGAATTCTCTGTTGATCCTGATATAATTAATTTAGTTGAATCTGATCCTTTTCATGGTTATGAATCTGAAACTGTTGTGGCACATCTTACTAAATTGAATGATATAGCTACCCTGTTTACTAAAGATGAGAGAACTCGTTACTTTTATATCCTTAAAATATTTCCATTCTCATTCAAGGGTGATGCTAAGATATGGTTTAATTATCTTGATCCTGGTTGTGTGCGTAGTACCCAGGATATGATTTATTACTTCTCTGCTAAATATTTCCTTGCTCATAAGAAACAAGCTGCTTTAAGGGATATATATAATTTTGTGCAAATTGAAGAAGAGAGTCTCCCACAAGCTTGGGGGAGGCTTCTCCAATTACTTAATGCTTTGCCTGATCATCCTCTGAAGAAAAATGAAATACTTGATATCTTCTATAATGGACTAACCGATGCTTCCAGAGATTACCTGCATAGTTGTGTTGGTTCTGTTTTCAGGGAACGAACACCGGATGAAGCTGAAATTCTATTGAATATTATGTTGACAAATGAAAATAATTGGACACCTCCGGAGCCAATTCCTGAGCCTATTCCTAAACCAACTCCGAAGAAGAGGGTTATTCTATTTCTCAGTCCTGAAGATATGCAAGAGGCAAAGAAATCTATGAAATAAAAAGGTATTAAAGCTGAAGATGTTAAGAATTTACCTCCTATTGAAGAAATACATGGTCTTAATTTACCGCCTATTGAAGAAACATATAATCTTAATCCTTTACCTATTGAAGAAACTCATGGTCTTGATAACCCGACACAGGTAGTAAAGATAAATTCTCTCTATAGATATGATAAAGCTGAAATCCCATTTACTAAATTTGCTAGCCCATGCTTAGATGAGTTTGATAAATTTATGGCTAAGAAAGAAGACTTTAATGCTTATTTTGGTAGACAATTGAAATACAATTCAAATATGCTTGAACACTTGGGTGATTATATGGGTCAAAGGTGAACTTAAACTTATTAGTAAACATGCTTCTATGGTTACCACTCAAGTAGAACAAGTACTTAAAGCTCAAAATGATTTGCTCAATGAATTGAATAGTAAAGATAATGATAATGTTGTTAGAGTGGCTACTAGAACTGGTAGAATGACTCAGGAACCTTTGTATCCTGAAGGCCACCCTAAGCGAATTGAGCAAGATTCTCAAACAAATAATATAGATGCACCTAGTTCTTCTAAAAAGAAGAAAAAGAAAAATGATAGGACTTTGCATGCTTCTAGTGATACTTTTGTTGAAACACTTGAGAATCCAAATGATATTTCTATTTCTGATGCTGAAACACAATCTGGTAATGAACCTGAAACTAGTGGTAATGTTAATGATAATGTTCATGATGATGCTCAACCTAGTAATGATAATGATATAGAAATTGAACCTGTTGTTGATCTTGATAACCCATAATCAAAGAATCAACGTTATGATAAGAAAGACTTTGTTGCTAGGAAACATGGTAAAGAAAGAGAGCCTTGGGTTCAGAAACCCATGCCTTTTCCTCTCAAACCATCCAAGAAAAAGGATGATGAGGATTTTGATCGCTTTGCTAAAATGATTAGACCTATCTTTTTGCGTATGCGATTAACCGATATGCTCAAAACCAATCCTTATGCTAAGTACATGAAAGATGTTATTACAAATAAAAGAAAGACACCGGAAGCTGAAAT
The DNA here is from genome assembly GCF_018294505.1 of Triticum aestivum. NCBI lineage: Eukaryota > Viridiplantae > Streptophyta > Magnoliopsida > Poales > Poaceae > Triticum > Triticum aestivum. The sequence goes on along the minus strand of NC_057806.1, from coordinate 12,136,745 downwards.
TTCCACCATGCTTGCTAATTATACTTTTAAGGGTGGAATACCAAAGAAACTTGGAGATCCAGGAGTACCCACTATACCATGCTTCATTAAAAGAAATTATGTTAAAACTGCTTTATGTGATCTTGGAGTCGGTGTTAGTGTTATGCCTCTCTCTTTATACCGTAGACTTGATTTGAATAAGTTGACACCTACTGAAATATCTTTGCAAATGGATGATAAATCAACTGCTATACCTGTCGATATTTGTGAGGATGTGCCTGTTGTAGTTGCAAATGTTACTATTTTAACGGACTTTGTTATTCTTGATATTCCCGAGGACGATAGTATGTCTACTATTCTTGGAAGACCCTTTTTGAATATTGCAGGGGCTGTTATTGATTGCACTAAAGGCAATGTCACTTTTCATGTTAATGGTAATGAGCATACGGTACACTTTCCGAGGAAACAACCTCAAGTTCATAGTATCAACTCCATTGGAAAAATTCCATCGATTATATTTGGAGGTTTTGAATTTCCTCTTCCTACTGTCAAGAAGAAATATGATATTCTTATTATTGGGGATGTGCATATCCCTGTTGAGGTAACATAGTGTTATTCGAAATTTCTCCGGTTCCATGTTATTCGGAATGAGTTCGTTAACAAGACTTGATCAACCTTGTTAGTGGATTCCTTTTGATGATCATGAGATGGATGAAACTAGAAGGCACAATCTTCTCTACCCCACTTTTACTTTCTGTTACTTATATTAAATAAAATGAAAATAAATATTTTTCTGTCTGTTATCTAATTATCCATGCAATATAAAAATATCTCGAAAATAAAAGTTCTCCAAATGCCCTGAAATTTAAATATGATTTTTTCTAGAATATTTGAGAATATTTGGCACTGAGAACACAGCAGGGGGGGCAACCACCTACCCACGAGGGTGGAGGGCACGCCCTACCCCCTAGGCGCGCCCCCTGCCTCGTGGGCCCACGGTGGCCCTCCTCCACTTATTCCTGCACCCATACACTTCATCTTCCTCCCACAAACACGAATATCCAGCTCAAGCACGAGTTCTAGCTCACTTTGCTGCCATTTTCGATCTCCTTGCTCAAAGCACCTCTCACAAAACTGCTTGGGGAGATTGTTCCTTGGTATGTGACTCCTCCATTGGTCCAATTAGTTTTTGTTCTAGTGCTTTATTCATTGCAAATTTTTGCTGCTTAGGTGACCCTGTTCTTGAGCTTGCATGTCGAATTTATATGGTCAAAAGTAGTTTTGATGCATGATATAGGCCCTAGGCACTTGTAGGAGTAGTTGCTATCAATATTATTGAGTTTGGTTTACTTTTATTTTGAAGTTACTAAAAATTTTCAGAATTTTTCAGAGGAAGAAATATGCTTAGGAAAATGTTCCAAGGTGGTTCTTCAAGGAAGCAAGGACCCAGGCTTTCAATGCATGATGCTGACGACGAGCCACCAAGAAACGCTCCAGTGCGTCCTTGTGAATGGCCCTCTGAGAACTTTATGGATCGAGCGGGAATTAAGGAAGAATTTAACGCATATTTGGGTAATGCTGATCTTGTGAGCTTTGAGGAAGAGAAGTGTAGCCAGTACCACAACCTCACCAGTACCTTTGTGAGGAGGTTTGAATTTTCAACTTCACGTAATTCTCCAACTGTCATGTTTGATCTTTATGATAAATCTTACACTATGGACTTAGAGGATTTTACCACTGCATGCAAACTTCCACAATGGGGTAGTATAAGGGATCCTCGCAAATCTGAATTTAGAGATGTTCTTGCTAGCATAACTGTGGGAGAATCTAGAGATATTCTACCATAGGGAGCATTCACTTTCCTGCTATACATTATTTTGCTCTCTTCATAGGTAGATGCATCAATGGTAAAGATGAGGCATGTCACATGTGTGCCCTCGATCTCAGTATTCTTAGGAGTGCTGTGTTAGGAGACCAATCTTATAATTTGGGAGCCATTGTTGCACGTAGGTTGCATCTTAATAGATTTAATGGAGATTTTTTGGAGGAATTTATGCAACCCGCATAGCTAATTTTCTTGGTATAGACATACACGAAGATGATATTGAATTACCACCTACTTACCTAGACTTTAATGCTATGGTTCATCTCCAGTTTGTTGAGAGGAATGAATCACCTCTCCAGTACCGACTAATCTTGACAAATGCCGTGCTATCCGTATTACTCTCCCTGCTCCTGCCTTCTTTGATTATCAGGTAAGAGGAGGATATACTATTACCAGAGAGGAGGCAGATGAGTACGAGAGGAGAGAGGAGGCCGCTCGTCGCCACGCTACAGCTTAGCAGGCGATAGCCGCTACATCACAGTACGACCCCAGCTACTATTATGGATATCCACCAGGCCAGCCGTGGCCATAGACCAACTTAGGCCAAAAGCCTAAGCTTGGGGGAGTACATATTTCCCACCAACATTACATTTATGTTCACACACTCATTGCTAGATGTCGGTGCTCATACTTTTTCATTGTATCATCCATGCTAGTTTATTTTCATTTTTATGATTTCTTCTTGTGTGTTTAATAAACCTTAAGAAAAACAAAAAAAATAGGTTGTAGCTTTTAATTAGTTTAATTTCCATGCTTGTAGTAGTAATTAAAAAGAAAACCCAAAAATATTTCCTGTTCTTCTTTTGCTTGTTGGGAGCTTTTCCGTGTAAATAGTTTTATTTCTTTCCTTTTCTTTGGGGGTTGATAGGAGAAGACCATGATTAAATTGTTGAAGTGGCTCTTATATGCATTATTGTTTATCTGACAAAAGAGCCCATATTGCCTTGTCGTCTCCTGTTTATTGAATGCCTGCAGATTCCGGCTTAGTCCAATGCATGTGCACTATTATTATTATTCACATTGTTCGGTCGTGCAAATGAAAGGCAATTACGACGACATATGATGGACTGACTGAGATGAGAAAAGCTGGTATGAACTCGACCTCTTTTGTTTTTGTAAATATGATTAGTTCATCGTTCCTGATTCAACCTATTATGAATAAACATGTTTGCAATGACAAGTAGAGATCATAGTTTCTTATGCCATGCTTGATTAGCTTTGAGTTATAATGGTTTACCTTGTGTGCCAACATGCTATTAAAATGGTTATGATGTGGTATGATAGGGTGGTATCCTCCTCTGAATGATTTAAGTGACTTGACTTGGCGCATGTTCACGCATGTAGTTGAAACAAAATCAACATAGCCTTCACGATATTTATGCTCATGGTGGATTATATCCTACTCATGCTTGCATTCGGTGTTGATTAATTTTAATGCATGTTGATGACTGTTGTCGCTCTCTAGCTGGTCGCTTCCCAGTCTTCTGCTAGCCTTCACCTGTACTAAGTGGGAATACTGCTTATGCATCCAAACTCCTTAAACCCCAAAGTTATTCCACATGAGTCCACTATACTACCTATATACGGTATCTACCTGCCGTTCCAAGTAAATTTGTATGTGCCAAACTCTAAACCTTCAAATAAATATCCTGTTTTGTATGCTCGAATAGCTCATGTATCAACTAGGGTTGTCTGTATCTTCCATGTTAGGCGGGTTATTCTCAAGAGGAGTGGACTCCGCTCCTCACTCACGAGATAAATGGCTGGTCACCGGGATGCCCAGTCACATGCTTTATGCAAACTAAATCAAAATAATTGCAAAAAAACTCCTCCTGGGACTCTTGTTAGTTGGAGGCACTCGTTGTTTCGAGCAAGCCATGGATTGATGCTTGTTGGTGGAAGGGGGAGTATAAACTTTACCATTCTGTTTGGGAACCGCCTATAATGTGTGTAGCATGGAAGATATCGCCATCTCTTGGTTGTTATGTTGACAATGAAAGTATATCGCTCAAACTATTATTCACGTCTATTTCAAAACCGAGCTTTGGCACCTCTACAAATCCCTGCTTCCCTCTGCGAAGGGCCTATCTATTTACTTTTATGTTGAGTCATCATCCTCTGATTAAAAAGCACCAGTTGGAGAGCACCGCTGTCATTTGCATTCATTATTGTTAGTTTACATTGAGTATGACTTGACTGGATCTCTTTTACCATGAATTACAATGTCTAGTCAGTCCTTGGTCTTTAAAGGTGCTCTGCATTTATGTTTTGCGGTCTCAGAAAGGGCTAGCGAGATACCATCTTGTTATATCATATTATGATTGTTTTGAGAAAGTGTTGTCATCCGAGATTTATTATTATGGCTCGCTAGTTGATTATGTTATTGATATGAGTAAACTTGAGACCTATGCGTTATTGCGAATGTGGTTAGTTATAATCTTTGCTGAAAACTTGAATGTTGGCTTTACATATTTACAACAACAAGAGCAAATAGAGTTTGTAAAAGTTTTTCTTTATCACTTTTAGTTTGTCAACTGAATTGCTTGAGGACAACCAAAGGTTTAAGCTTGGGGGAGTTGATATGTCTCCAACGTGTCTACTTTTCCAAACACTTTTGCCCTTGTTTTGGACTCTAACTTGCATGATTTGAATGGAACTAACCCGGACTGACGCTGTTTTCAGCAGAATTACCATGGTGTTATTTATGTGCAGGAGCAGCACATCAGAAGGTTTCCATGCAAAGATGTCCCGGTTCTCATAGATGAACTCGATGAGCGCGCTTTCCTATTTTGGATCCAAATTGGCACTGATGATGAATTGCTTGGATGAGTCGTCGGGCACAAAATCAACCGCCTTGGTGTCATCAGCTGACTTGAATTTCAACACCGGTTCATGCTCCGTTATTGGTTTCTTTAAAGACGTCATGTCTGTCAGATCAACATTATCTTTATAAAACTTAAGCTCCTCCGTTGCACTAACAGACTCAGCGTATGCAGCATCTCCTTCTTCACACTCCAGGGCTATTTTACGGCTTCCATGTACTGTAATGGTGCCCTTATAACCCGGCATCTTGAGCTGCAGATACACATAACACGGCCGAGCCATGGACTTGGTGTAAGCCGGCCGTCCAAACAAAGCATGATATGGGCTTTTGATCTTAACCACCTCAAAGGTTAATTTCTCCGTTGTGGAATCATATTTATCCCCAAAGGCTACCTCCAGTTCAATCTTGCCAACTGGGTATGCCGATTTGCCAGGCACCACACCGTGAAAAACAGTGTTAGATTGCTTAAGACTCTTATCAGTCAACCCCATCCGACGAAACGTCTCATAGTAGAGGATGTTGATGCTACTGCCTCCATCCATGAGCACTTTAGTGAATTTATATCTACCAACCCGAGGCACTACTACCAAGGCCAAGTGACCCGGATTGTCAACCCGGGGAGGATGATCCTCTCTGCTCCACACAATAGGTTGTTCTGACCACCGTAAGTAACGTGGAATCGCCGGCTCAACGGCATTGACAGCCCTCTTGTGAAGTTTTTGGTCCTGTTCGCACAAGCTAGTGGTAAACACATGATATTGCCCACTATTCAACTGTTTTGGGTTGCTCTGATATCTAGATTGCTGCTGATTACCTTGGCCGGGTTGTGGATTATAACCTCCTTGGTTACCCGCATGTCCCTGACCGAGAAAACCACCTCCACCTGAACCGGCGCCCGGGCCATGAAAGCCGCCTCCACCTGAACCGCCGCCGGGGCCGTGACTTCCATCAAATGCATTTGAATTTTTAAACGCTTTCATGATTGTACAGTCCTTCCACAGATGGGTGGCTGGCTTCTCCCGGGTGCCGTGTCTCGGACAAGGTTCATTCAATAGTTGCTCAAGGGTGGGACCTGACCCGCCCGACCGAGGGGGCTGCCTACCCTTGCGTCATTGATTGTTGCCCTGCACATTGGTGTTAGCCACAAATTCGTCAGCCTTACGTTTATTACCTCCTTGATTTGCTGGGTTATGTTGGTGACCCTTGCCGTTGCCGTTCTTCTTTCCCTTCCCTGTCTTTTCTTCATCAGACACATGGTCCTTGGTACTATCAGAATCAGCATACTTGACGAGAGCCGCCATCAACTGGCCCATATCATTGCAATCACGTTTAAGCCGCCCTAGCTTCTGCTTCAGAGGTTCAAAACGGCAATTTTTCTCCAACATTAAGACTGCCAAGCTGGCATCCATCTTATCATATGCATGAATTATCTCCTTGACCCGGCGCACCCAATGGGTTGTGGACTCACCCTCCTCTTGCTTACAATTGGTCAGGTCCACGATTGACATAGGTTGTTTGCATGTGTCCTTGAAGTTCTGAATGAACCGGGCTTTTAACTCCGCCCGTGAGCCGATGGAATTGGGGGGCAACCCTTTTAGCCAAGTACGAGCCGTTCCATCCAACATCATGGTGAAATATTTAGCCATTGCCGCGTCGCTAACCTCCAACAGCTCCATGGCCATCTCATAACTCTCAATCCAGGCCCCAGGCTGTAAATTGGCCATGTAATTAGGCACCTTACGAGGCCCCTTGAAATCCTTTGGCAAACGCTCATTACGTATGGCCGAAACCAGGCAAGGAACACCTCCGGTTCTTGTGGCCACTCCTGCCTCAACCGAGGTTGTTGGATAAGCCGAAAACGTTTGATGAGCCGCCTGTTCCGCTGCCAGTTGAACCGCTCGCTCAGCCTCTTGTCGGATCCTCTCCTGATCTGCCAAGTTAAGGGCTCCAGCCTATCCCGGCTCATGCCTGTGCGGCTGGTTGCGGCGTTGAACATTGCTTGACATGTCGGCTGAATCCATACGCCTACTATAGCTTGGGCTCCGGCTCGGGCGAGGGGTTGAATGGATCCTGTATCGACTGTAAGAGTACGCATCCTGCTGGGCCAAAGCTGTTTGAAGAAGTTCTCTCACCCTTCATGTTTCGATTGCCGCCGGAGAGTCGCCCTCCATCGGGAGAGCCGCCAAACGAGCCGAAGCTGCAATGAGGTTTTCCAAGGGATTGGAGAAGTGACCCGGCGGTGTTGGTACATAATGAGGTGGAGTAGTATGTATATGAGGCAGTTCCTGATGTCTACTACACAACCTTCTTCTTGTAGACGTTATTGGGCCTCCAAGTGCAGAGGTTTGTAGGACAGTAGCAAATTTCCCTCAAGTGGATGACCTAAGGTTTATCAATCCGTAGGAGGCGTAGGATGAAGATGGTCTCTCTCAAGAAACCCTGCAACCAAATAACAAAGAGTCTCTTGTGTCCCCAACACACCCAATACAATGGTAAATTGTATAGGTGCACTAGTTCAGCGAAGAGATGGTGATACAAGTGGTATATGGATAGTAGATAAAGGTTTTTGTAATCTGAAATTATAAAAACAGCAAGGTAACAAGTGATAAAAGTGAGCGTAAACGGTATTGCAATGCTAGGAAACAAGGCCTAGGGTTCATACTTTCACTAGTGTCAGTCCTCTCAACAATACTAACATAATTGGATCATAAAACTATCCCTCAACATGCAACAAAGAGTCACTCCAAAGTCACTAATAGCGGAGAACGAACGAAGAGATTATGGTAGGGTACGAAACCACCTCAAAGTTATTCTTTCCAATCAATCCGTTAGGCTATTCCTATAAGTGTCACAAACAGCCCTAGAGTTCATACTAGAATAACACCTTAAGATACAAATCAACCAAAACCCTAATGTCACCTAGATACTCCAATCTCACCTCAAGTATCCGTGGGCATGATTATACGATATGCATCACACAATCTCAGATTCATCTATTCAACCAACACAAAGGACCTCAAAGAGTGCCCCAAAGTTCTACCGGAGAATCACGACGAAAACGTGTGCCAACCCCTATGCATAGGTTCATGGGCGGAAACCGCAAGTTGATCACCAAAACATACATCAAGTGAATCACGTGATATCCCATTGTCACCACAGATATCCACGGCAAGACATACATCAAGTGTTCTCAAATCTTTAAAGATTCAATCCGATAAGATTACTTCAAAGGGGAAACTCAATTCATTACAACAGAGAAGAGGGGGAGGAGAAACATAAGATCCAACTATAATAGCAAAGCTTGCGATACATCAAGATTGTGCCAAATCAAGAACACGAGAGAGAGAGATCAAACACATAGCTACTGGTACATACCCTCAGCCCCGAGGGAGAACTACTCCCTCCTCGTCATGGAGAGCACCGGGATGATGAAGATGGCCACCGGAGAAGGATTGCCCCCTCCGGCAGGGTGCCGGAACGGGTCTAGATTGGTTTTCGGTGGCTATGGAGGCTTCTGACGGCAGAACTCCCGATCTAATGTGTGTTCTGGAAGTTTTAGGGTACGACGATATATATCGGTGCAGGAAGTACGTCGGAGGAGCCACGAGGGCCCCACGAGGCAGGGGGCGCGCCCTAGGGGGGTGGGCGCGCCCCCACCCTCGTGGGCAGCCCGTGTCTCCCCTGACGTGCACTCCAAGTTCCCTGGGTTGCCTTTCCTTCCAAAAATAACTTCTCCAGTTGATTTCGTTCCGTTTCGACTCCGTTTGATATTCCTTTTCTTCAAAACACTGAAATAGGCATAAAACAGCAAATCTGGGCTGGGCCTCCGGTTAATAGGTTAGTCCCAAAAGTAATATAAAAGTGGATAATAAAGCCCAATATTGCCCAAAACAGTAGATAATATAGCATGGAGCAATCAAAAATTATAGATACGTTGGAGACGTATCAAGCATCCCCAAGCTTAATTCCTGCTCGTCCTCGAGTAGGTAAATGATAAAAAGATAATTTTTGATGTGGAATGCTGGTTGGCATAATTTCAATGTAATTCTTCTTACTTGTGATATGAATATTCAGATCCGAAAGATTCAAGACAAAAGTTCATATTGACATAAAAATAATAATACTTCAAGCATACTAACTAAGCAATCATGTCTTCTCAAAATAACATGGCTAAAGAAAGCTATCCCTACAAAATCATATAGTCTGGCTATGCTCCATCTTCACCACGCAAAGTATTTAAATCATGCACAACCCCGATGACAAGCTAAGCAATTGTTTCATACTTTTGATGTTCTCAAACTTTTTCAATCTTCACGCCATACATGAGCGTGAGCCATGGACATAGCACTATAGGTGGAATAGAATGGTGGTTGTGGAGAAGACAAAAAAGGAGAAGATAGTCTCACATCAACTAGGTGTATCAATGGTCTATGGAGATGCCCATCAATAGATATCAATGTGAGTGAGTAGGGATTGCCATGCAACGGATGCACTAGAGCTATAAGTGTATGAAAGCTCAAAAAGAAACTAAGTGGGTGTGCATCCAACTTGCTTACTCACGAAGACCTAGGGCATTTTGAGGAAGCCCATCATTAGAATATACAAGCCAAGTTCTATAATGAAAGATTCCCACTAGTATATGAAAGTGACAACATAGGAGACTCTCTATCATGAAGATCATGGTGCTACTTTGAAGCACAAGTGTGGAAAAATGATAGTAGCATTGTCCCTTCTCTCTTTTTGTCTCATTTTTTTATTTGGCCTTTCTTTTTTATGGCCTTTCTCTTTTCTTTTTTTTTGGGCCTTCTCTTTTTTATGGCCTTTCTCCTCTTTTTTTGGGCCTTCTCTTTTTATGGCCTTTCTCCTCTTTTTTTATTTTCGTCCGGAGTCTCATCCCGACTTATGGGGGAATCATAGTCTCCATCATCCTTTCCTCACTGGGACAATGCTCTAATAATGATGATCATCACACTTTTATTTACTTACAACTCGATACTTAGAACAAGATATGACTCTATATGAATGCCTCCGGCGGTGTACCGGGATATGCAATGACTCATGAGTGACATGTATGAAAGAATTATGAATGGTGGCTTTGCCACAAATACGATGTCAACTACATGATCATGCTAAGCAATATGACAATGATGCAGTGTGTCATAAACGGAACGGTGGAAAGTTGCATGGCAATATATCTCGGAATGGCTATGGAATGCCATAATAGGTAGGTATGGTGGCTGTTTTGAGGAAGGTATATGGTGGGTGTATGGTACCGGCGAAAGTTGCACGGTACTAGAGAGGCTAGCAATGGTGGAAGGGTGAGAGTGCCGTATAATCCGTGGACTCAACATTAGTCGTAAAGAACTCACATACTTATTGCAAAAATCTATTAGTTATCGAAACAAAGTACTACGCGCATGCTCCTAGGGGGATAGATTGGTAGGAAAAGACCATCACTCGTCCCCGACCGCCACTCATAAGGAAGGCAATCAATAAATAAATCATGCTCCGACTTCATCACATAACGGTTCACCATACGTGCATGCTATGGGAATCACAAACTTCAACACAAGTATTTCTCAAATTCACAACTACTCAACTAGCATGACTCTAATATTACCATCCTCATATCTCAAAACAATCATCAAGTATCAAACTTCTCTTAGTATTCAACACACTCATAAGAGAATTTTATTATTCTTGAATACCTAGCATATTAGGATTTTAAGCAAATTACCATGCTATTAAGACTCTCAAAATAATCTAAGTGAAGCATGAGAGTTCATCTATTTCTTCAAAATAAAACTACCACCATGTTCTAAAAGATATAAGTGAAGCACTAGAGCAAATGACAAACTACTCCGAAAGATATAAGTGAAGGTCAATGATTAGTTGAATAATTATGCAACTATGTGAAGACTCTCTAACATTTAATAATTTCAGATCTTGGTATTTTATTCAAACAGCAAGCAAAGCAAAATAAAATGACATTCTAAGAATAGCAAACATCATGTGAAGAAGCAAAAACTTAGGATCAACCGATACTAACCGATAGTTGTTGAAGAAGAAAGGTGGGATGCCAACCGGGGCATCCCCAAGCTTAGACGCTTGAGACTTCTTGAAATATTATCTTGGGGTGCCTTGGGCATCCCCAAGCTTGAGCTTTTGTGTCTCCTTAATTCCTCTCATATCACGGTCTCCCTAAATCTCAAAAGCTTCATCCACACAAAACTCAACAAGGACTCGTGAGATAAGTTAGTATAAACCATTGCAAAAACCTTATCATACTCTACTGTAGCAAATCACTAAAATTATTATTCAACATTGCATACTAAATGCCTCTGCATATTTAATAGTCCTATCCTCAAATAGAATCATTAAAGAAGCAAACATATGCAAACAATGCAAACATAACAGCAATCTGCCTAAACAGGATAGTCTGTAAAGAATGCTGCAACATCCATACTTCCCTAGATACAAAAATTATTAAAGAAAATTCCCACTGTAGTAAATTTATCAGAGCTTAATATGCAAAAGGTTTCAACATTTTATCACATTCTGACTTTTCTAGGGAATTATTGCAACAGCGGTAAACTTTCTGTTTTCGAACAGCAACATGTATACTTGTAACATAGGCATAGTAAAGGCTATCAATTCCACTTTTATTGAAATAAAAGATGCAAAACATTATTCTAAATAACATAAAGCAAATCCTAACAAAATAAGTTGACGCTCCAAGCAAAACACATATCATGTGGTGAATAAAAATATAGCTCCAAGTAAAGTTACCGATGAACGAAGACGAAAGAGGGGATGCCTTACGGGGCATCCCCAAGCTTAGGCTCTTGGCTATCCTTGAATATTACCTTCGTGTGCCTCGGGCATCCCCAAGCTTAGGATTTTGCCACTCCTTATTCTATAGTCCATCGAATCCTTACCCAAAACTTGAAAACTTCACAACACAAAACTTAACAGAAAACTCGTAAGCTCCGTTAGTATAAGAAAATAAATCACCACTTCAAGGTACTGTAATGAACTCATTATTTATTTATATTGGTGTTAAACCTACTGTATTCCAACTTCTCTATGGTTTATAAACTATTTTACTAGCCATAGATTCATCAAAATAAGCAAACAACACACGAAAAACAGAATCTGTCAAAAACAGAACAGTCTGTAGTAATATGGATCAAACGTATACTTATGGAACTCATAAAATTCTCAAATAAATTTCTGGACATGAGGAATTTATATATTAATCATATTAAAAAATAATTAAATAAATATCACTCTCCAAATAAAAATGGCAGCAGTTCTCGTGAGCGCTAAAGTTTCTGTTTTTACAGCATGATCAACAAGACTTTCCCCAAGTCTTCCCAAAGGTTCTACTTGGCACAAACACTAATTAAAAGCATAAAACCACATCTAAGAAGAGGCTATATGAATTATTTATTACTAAACAGGAGCAAAAAGCAAGGAACAAAAATAATATTGGGTTGCCTCCCAACAAGCGCTATCGTTTAACGCCCCTAGCTAGGCATGATGATTTCAATGATGCTCACATAAAAGATAAGAATTGAAACATAAAGAGAGCATCATGAAGAGTATTACTAGCACATTTAAGTCTAACCCTCTTCCTATGCATAGGGATTTTGTGAGCAAACAACTTATGGGAACAATAATCAACTAGCATAGGAAAGCAAAACAAGCATAACTTCAAGATTTTAAGCACATAGAGAGGAAACTTGATATTATTGCAATTCCTACAAGCATAAGTTCCTCCCTCATAATAATTTTCAGTAGCATCATGAATGAATTCAACAATATAACCAGAACCTAAAGCATTCTTTTCATGATCTATAAGCATAGAAAATTTATTACTCTCCACATAAGCAAAATTCTTCTTATTCGGAATAGTGGGAGTATCATAGGAAACTTGAATACTATAAATTGATTCCACATTAAAAGAGTTATGTTTAGAGAAGGAGTAATCATAACCATGATAAGTTTTATAAATATAATCACTACTTTTTATAGCATAAGTATCATCATAATAATCATCATAAGTAGGAGGCATGCTATCATCATTATAAACTCGCATATCAAAACTTGGGAGACTAAAAATATCATCTTCATTAAACATAGCATCCCCAAGCTTGGGACAAACATTAATTGCAGCAAATATATTCTCAAAAACATCATCTTCATCAAACATAGCTTCCCCAAGCTTGGTCCTTTTCATATCATAAGCATAATCACTCTCATCATTAATAGTATAGATAGCACCAATAGTATAGCAATTATCATATTCTTCCAAGCAAGTGCCAAAAAGATTTCCAAGATCACAAGAAGTATCATTATCTTCCACAATTATATTTTCATGAGGCATAATAGTAATAGGGGCAACTTTATTTGGGAGAGATACCTTTTTACCTCTCTTCCTTTTTCTTTTCTTCTTCTTCACCACATCATGTGTGGGTTCAATCCTCTTTTTGGAGCTCCTTATCAATGAGATTGGTTGAATAGGAGGCTCTTCCTCATTACCTGATTCATCATAAGAAATAATAGGAGGGTATTGGGAAGTCTCTTCCCTTTCATTAGTATTCTCTTCATCCTCTATTTGTTTTCTTTTCTTTATGTAATTGGCAATATAAGGATTTTCAATGCAATTCACCGCACAATACATATAAATCTTCTCTAGATCAAAACCAAGAAGTTTATCGAGATTAAATTTTGGAATGCCCTCAGTTATACGTTTCACTTCTTCATAACCCAAGAGCAAACTAAGTTCATTATGATGTGCAAGGGAAATCAAGTCATCACAATTTTTGGACACGATACGGTCATGGAACAATTTGCATTTGATATTTAAATGACCATGTTCATTGCAAAGTTTGCAAGTATGGGTAAGATATCTTAAATTTTTAGCACATTCATCTAGCTCTTCTTGCAACAATTTGGTTTCTAAGTACTTATGCCTCTTGCAATATCTATCTTCCCTATTTGGTGTGTACTTGCAAACCCAGTCTACTCCACCAAAATTGACATGTTTATAGGAGGCATTTTCATCATAACTAGTGCAATCATCATTAGTGTCATGGATATTCAAAGAATTCGTACTAACAACATTGCAATCATGCTCATCATTCATATATTTTATGCCAAGCATTCTATGTAATTTTTCTTCTAGCATTTGAGCACAATTTTCCTTTCCATCATACTTACGAAAAATATTAAAAAGGTGAAGCGTATGAGACAAACTCAATTCCATTTTTTTATAGTTTTCTTTTATAAACTAAACTAGTGATAAAACAAGAAACTAAAAGACTCGATTTCAAGATCTAAAGATATACCTTCAAGCGCTAACCTTCCCGGCAATGGCGCCAGAAAAGAGCTTGATGTCTACTACACAACCTTCTTCTTGTAGACGTTGTTGGGCCTCCAAGTGCAGAGGTTTGTAGGACAGTAGCAAATTTCCCTCAAGTGGATGACCTAAGGTTTATCAATCCGTAGGAGGCGTAGGATGAAGATGGTCTCTCTCAAGCAACCCTGCAACCAAATAACAAAGAGTCTCTTGTGTCCCCAACACACCCAATACAATGGTAAATTGTATAGGTGCACTAGTTCGGCGAAGTGATGGTGATAGAAGTGGTATATGGATAGTAGATAAAGGTTTTTGTAATCTGAAATTATAAAAACAGCGAGGTAACAAGTGATAAAAGTGAGCATAAACGGTATTGCAATGCTAGGAAACAAGGCCTAGGGTTCATACTTTCACTAGTGTAAGTCCTCTCAACAATACTAACATAATTGGATCATAAAACTATCCCTCAACATGCAACAAAGAGTCACTCCAAAGTCACTAATAGCAGAGAACGAACGAAGAGATTATGGTAGGGTACGAAACCACCTCAAAGTTATTCTTTCCAATCAATCCGTTAGGCTATTCCTATAAGTGTCACAAACAGCCCTAGAGTTCGTACTAGAATAACACCTTAAGATACAAATCAACCAAAACCCTAATGTCACCTAGATACTCCAATGTCACCTCAAGTATCCGTGGGCATGATTATACGATATGCATCACACAATCTCAGATTCATCTATTCAACCAACACAAAGGACCTCAAAGAGTGCCCCAAAGTTCTACCGGAGAATCACGACGAAAATGTGTGCCAACCCCTATGCATAGGTTCATGGGCGGAACCCGCAAGTTGATCACCAAAACATACATCAAGTGAATCACGTGATATCCCATTGTCACCACAGATATCCACGGCAAGACATACATCAAGTGTTCTCAAATCTTTAAAGACTCAATCCGATAAGATTACTTCAAAGGGGAAACTCAATTCATTACAAGAGAGAAGAGGGGGAGGAGAAACATAAGATCCAACTATAATAGCAAAGCTCGCGATACATCAAGATTGTGCCAAATCAAGAACATGAGAGAGAGATATCAAACACATAGCTACTGGTACATACCCTCAGCCCCGAGGGAGAACTACTCCCTCCTCGTCATGGAGAGCACCAGGATGATGAAGATGGCCACCGAAGAAGGATTGCCCCCTCCGGCAGGGTGTCGGAACGGGTCTAGATTGGTTTTCGGTGGCTACGGAGGCTTTTGGTGGTGGAACTCCCGATCTAATGTGTGTTCTGGAAGTTTTAGGGTACGACGATATATATGGGTGCAGGAAGTACGTCGAAGGAGCCACGGGGGCCCCACGAGGCAGGGGGTGCGCCCCCCACCCTCGTGGGCATCCCGTGTCTCCCCTAACATGCACTCCAAGTTCCCTGGGTTGCTTTCCTTCCAAAAATAACTTCTCCAGTTGATTTCCTTCCGTTTCGACTCCGTTTGATATTCCTTTTCTTCAAAACACTGAAATAGGCATAGAACATCAAATCTGGGCTGGGCCTTCGGTTAATAGGTTAGTCCCAAAAGTAATATAAAAGTGGATAATAAAGCCCAATATTGCCCAAAACAATAGATAATATAGCATGGAGCAATCAAAAATTATAGATATGTTGGAGATGTATCAGTTCCATGGCGCGCGGTTGAATCGGGGCCCCGGGTGTCGTGATCCGATTTGCCTCTGGGGGGTTACTTGCCCCAGCTCCGGGCGTATGAAAAAGGTTCCTAGGATCGAGCGTCAGAGGTAGACATGACTGACTTTTCTGATGCCTTCTTCTCATTACCTCGTTTGACGCGTTCAGATCCACCGAGAGCTGGAAAGTCCCTGCCTGAAGCTGTTGAGCACGAGCGTCCAAAGCCACCTGCTCCGCGGCCATCCTGTCCTCCTCTGCTGCTAAGTTTTCTTTGGCTTGTACCATCTCCTCACGTACGCGTGCCACCTCTGCGTCATGCTGAGCTTGATTCGTCGGCTCTACCACGTCAGTCAACAGGGTCGTCAGTTTATCCATGAGGTCCATCAGAATCTGAGCCGGGGGCGCGCAGGGTCTCCTGACCCGGCCGCGGCCGACCCGTGGCTGTTGCTGCTGCTGCTGTGGAGTTCTGCCCCGGCTGTGTTCCTGCCATGAAGACTCCGGCCCAATTCGGCGGCTCAAGGGGGTCCGGAATACTGCTGCCATCGGAACAGCCCCCGAGCATGCCACCTGCAACTGATACAAAGAGTTCGTCTCTCCCGTTGATGATGTGGCGTCAGAGCAGACAGTCATCTCACCGCCATCCACCAATTCTTCAGAGTATTCACCGCCGTGGATGCAACCTACGAAGGCATGCTTCATGGCAGATTGAACATGGGTGGACCTCGTGCACTGAGCCGTTTCTATGAGGTTGGTGTGGACGTCCGGCTCAGGGCCCGACTCGCCAATCTGGCCGATGAAGACATGAATTCCGTCGAAGGGGACCCGGTACCCGTACTCAATTGAGCCGACCTCGGGGCCCCAGCCTTCATCGTTGATGTAGAGCTTGCCGCGACGACTCTTGGTCATCCGGCCCACAGCGTATCCCTTGAGCCCTTCGAAGTTGCCCTTCAAGAACTCAAATCCACCGTGCGCTGGCCCCACGGTGGGCGCCAACTGTCGTGGAATTGTCACAGCAGATGTCCTAGCAAAATGACTTAGTCGTAGGGCCATCGCAACTAGGAAGCTTAAAGGGGTTAATCGGGACAAAGAACACGAGAGGTTTTATACTAGTTCGACCCCTTATGATGAAGGTAAAAGCCTACGTCTAGTTGTGTTGATGTTGCTGGGGTTTCGATCACCAAGAGGCTAGTTCGTTGGCTTGGTTATCGATCTCCTGTTTCTTGCCCTAAGCCGCCACCGGGTCTTCCCCTTATACACACAGGTTGACGCCTGGTGGCCTACAGAGTCCCGGACAGCTCATAAATCGTGTCCGGCTCGGTGACTTCTTTTATATTCCTTTCCTTACATACGGCGGTTTACAATATTGGGCCTTAAACCGCCGCTAGGCCTTCAAGCCTTCTATAAGGTTTAATAACCTATCGCCTTGAATGTCTATTGGGCTTCCTTTGTGACCCACCGTTGGGGCTGACCCGGCCCCTCCTGGGTGGGTCATAACTGATAGCTATATCCCCAACAAAATACAAGAAATCTCTTGTGTCCCCAACACACCAAATACAGTGGCAAATTGTATAGGCGCACTAGTTCAGCGAGCGATGGTGATAAAAGTGTAATATGGATGGTAGAAATATATTTTAATAATCTGAATAAGTAAAAACATCAAGGTAGCCAATAGTAAACGAGCACAAAAATGGTATTGCAATGCTTGAAAATGAGGCCTAGGGTCCATACTTTCGCTAGTGCAATCTCTCAACAATTCTAATATAATTGGATCGTATAACCATCCCTCTACGTGCGATGAAGAATCACTCCAAGGTTCCTATCTAGCGAAGAACATAAGAAGAAATTGTTTGTAGGGTACGAAACCACCTCGAAGTTATTATTTCCGATCGATCTATCCAAGAGTTCATACTAAAATAACACCAGATAATTTCAGATTCATAATATTCAATCCATCACAAAGAACCTGAAAGAGTGCCCCAAGATTTCTACCGGAGAAACAAAGACAAGAACGTGCATCAACCCCTATGTATAGATTACACCAATGTCACCTCGGGAATCCGCGAGTTGAGTGCCAAAACATATATCAAGTGAATCAATACGATACCCCATTGTCACCACGAGTATTCATATGCAAGACATATAGCAAGTGCTCTCAAATCCATAAAAGTATTCAATCTGATAAAACGAAATCTCAAAGGGAAACTCAATTCACAACAAGATAGAGAGGGGAAAACACCATATGATCCAACTATATTAACAAACCCCACGATACATCAAGATCGTGACATCTCAAGAACACGAGAGAGAGAGAGAGAGAGATTAAACACATAGCTACTGGTACAAACCCTCAGCCTCGAGGGTGGACTACTCCCTCCTCATCATGGTGGCCGCCGGGATGATGAAGATGGCCACCGGAGATGATTCCCCCTCCGGTAGGGTGCCAGAACGGGGTCTAGATTGGTTTTCGGTGGCTACAGAGGCCTGCGATGGCGGAACTTCTCATCTAGGTTACCCGAGGGTTTTTGGAATATTTGGGATTTTATAGGGCAGAGAGGGGGTGCGGGAGGCTACCGAGGTTGGCACAACCCACCTGGGTGCGCTTGGGCCCCCAAGCGCGCCCTAGTAGGTTGTGCCCCCCTCGGGGCACCCCCCCCAGTGCTGCTCTGGCCCATCGGGAGTCTTTTGGTCCATAAAAAAATCCACAAAAAGTTTCGCGGTGTTTGGACTCCGTTTGATATTGATTTCCTGTGATGTAAAAAACAAGCAAAAGCAGCAACTGGCACTGGCACTGGGTCAATAGGTTATTTCCAAAAAATGATATAAAATTATTGTAAAACATCCAAGAATGATAATATAACGGCATGAATACTTCATAAATTGTAGATACATTGGAGACGTATCAACCTCGGGCATTTGAGGAAGCCCATCATAGGAATATACAAGCCAAGTTCTACAATGAAAAATTCCCACTAGTTATATGCAAATGAAAGTATAGGAGACTCTATATATGAAAAACATGGTGCTACTTTGAAACACAAGTGAGGAACGGATAGTAACATTGCCCCTTCTCTCTTTTTCTCTCAATTTCTTTTTTTCTCCTTTTTTGGACTCTCTTTTATTCCCTTTTTTTATTTTTTGTCTGGAGACTCATCCCGACTTGTGGGGGAATCATAGCCTCCATCATCCTTTCCTCACTTGGGACAATGCTCTAATAATAAATATGATGATCATCACACTTCTATTTACTTACAACTCAAAAAATTACAACTCGATACTAGAGCAAAGTATGACTATATGAATGCCTCCAGCGGTGTACCGGGATGTGCAATGATTTAGCGTAACATGTATAAAAAATGATGAACGGTGGCTGAGCCACAAATATTATGTCAGCTATATGATCATGCAAAGCAATATGACAATGATGATGTGTGTCATAATAAAATAGAACAGTGGAAGTTGCATGGCAATATATCTCAGAATGGCTAAGGAAATGCCATAATAGGTAGGTATGGTGACTGTTTTGAGGAAGATATAAGGAGGCTTATGTGTGATAGAGCATATCATATCACGGGGTTTGGATGCACCGGCAAAGTTTTCACCACGTCTCAATGTGAGAAAGGGCAATGCATGGTACCAAAGAGGCTAGCAAATTGTGGAAAGGTGAGAGTGCGTATAATCCATTGAATCACATTAGGCATGAAGAACTCACATACTTATTGCAAATGTTTATTAGCCCTTAAAGCAAAGTACTACTATGCATGCCCCTAGGGGATAGATTGGTAGGAAAAGACCATCACTCATCCCCGACCGCCACTCATAAGGGGGACAATCAATAATAAATCATGCTCCAACTTCATAGCATAACGAGAGACTATAAAAGCATGCTTCGGGAATCACAAACCTTAACACCAATATTCTTACTAAACCACAATTACTCACTAGAACCACCCACATATTACCACCATTATATCACAAAACTATTGCAAAGAATCAAACTTATCATATATAGGCTAAATCCGAGAGCACCACAATTACTATTCAGTACCCGTGAGAATCAAACCACGAAACCTTATTTCCACCGCCACAACCTTCTGTACCCATGAGATCCCATCTTGGGGCCTTTTTCGGCGCTCCGCCGGAGGGGGAATCGATCACGGAGGGCTTCTACATTAACACCATAGCCTCTCCGATGATGTGTGAGTAGTTTACCACAGACCTTCGGGTCCATAGTTATTAGCTGGATGGCTTCTTCTCTCTTTGGATCTCAATACAGAGTTCTCCTTGATTCTCTTGGAGATCTATTCGATGTAATTCTTTTCGCGGTGTGTTTGTCGAGATCCGATGAATTGTGGGTTTATGATCAAGATTATCTATGAACAATATTTGATTCTTCTCTGAATTCTTTTATGCATGATTTAGTATCTTTGCAAGTCTCTTCGAATTATCAGTTTGGTTTGGCCTACTAGATTGATCTTTCTTGCAATGGGAGAAGTACTTAGTGTCGGTGTCAAAACCATCGGATCTTGGGTAGGGGGTCCCGAACTGTGCGTCTAGGATCGATGGTAACAGGAGACGGGGGACACGATGTTTACCCAGGTTCGGGCCCTCTCTATGGAGGTAATACCCTACTTCCTGCTTGATTGATCTTGATGAATATGAGTATTACAAGAGTTGATCTACCACGAGATCGTAATGGCTAAACCCTAGAAGTCTAGCCTATGAATATGGTAATGAGTATATGTGGTGTCCCTTCCGGACTATCCCCTTCGGTTTATATAGACACCAAGGGGATCTAGGGTTTACATGGAGTTGGTTACATAAGAAGGAATCTTCGATCGCCAAGTAGAGTACAATCCGGACACGATGCAGTCTTCGGCCTTCATGTCTTCACAGTCCATCAGTCTGGCACATGGATAACAGGTCGAACGCCCGAGGACCCCTTAGTCCAGGACTCCCTTAGTAGCCCCCGAACCAGTCTTCAATAACGAGGTGCTTGGCACACATATTGTCTCCGGCATTGCAAGGCGGGTTCTCCCTTCAATGATCTCCAAGTAATGTATTCGGCTTCTGCGCGTTGAATAATCTTTGTCCTCCATGCGTCAAGTGAATGTGGAAAGTCGGGGTATTTTTGCGAATAACACTCCATCCATGTGAGGAAGAGCGCCTATTTAAAGAGATTGGATCCTAGATCCATTCAGCACCATGCAGAAGAAATTCCCAGAGACTGCTCAGGAGAAACTATTCCGGCATGGCTAGTGTTCCCAGCTCCTCCGCTCGTCCCGGCCCAGAGAAAGGCGAGTGGGAGAGGTGTTCCGTGTCTCATAGTCGATTGACAAAATTGCAAACGCAGGGATTCCTTCCCCATGTGGATCTAGTCCCTGTTCGAACGGGGCTAGCTTCCTTCAATGAGGGGACTCAGGCAGAGGACTTCCCCAATCCGTCCGGGGGGAGCGAGTGTGCTTTGTCCCCTATCTTCTAAGAGGCGTTGGATTTCCAATCCATCCGTTCCTCTAAGGGATTCTTGAATATTATGGCCTCTAGCTGCACAACTTCACTCCGGCCTCTATTCTGCACATCGTGGGTTACGTCTCTTTATGCGAACTTTTCCTGGGCGTCGAGGCTCACTTCAAGTTGTGGAAAGCTGTTTTGTCTCGTCCCACGCAATCACGAAGGGTCAATATTTGAAGTGGGCGGAGCCGAAGTATGGTGCGTCGCCGATACCGGATATCCATCTGGCACACCAAGGAAGGCCCCTGATGAATGGCCCTCCGAATGGTTTTATATAGAGGACGTTGCGCTTCCTGACCCGATTCGAAAGGGTCTTCCTGAATTTGCGCACGTCCCGCTGAAGAAACGCCACAGTTGGCGTCCCCGGAGTCCTGAAGAGGAAGACGGCGTGGAGGTTCGTCAGCTGATGAGTAGGATAAGAGAGCTCACTCAGTCCAGACTCATAGTAATCGAGGTTATGTCAATTTCCATGGCGCGAGGGGTTCAACCACTCCAGTACAGAGGGATACCCCTGCCGCTTTGGCTAAGATATTAGTCGAACTGTTCAAAGGGGAGGAAAAGGAATTTCTCTGCATCAAATTTAGAGACGGGTACTCTATGTGTAACCCTCCCAGCTGGGTAAGGTCCGACTCCTCTGTATTTACTTCTTCCATCTCTGAATTGCCTTTTATAAACTTCTAGCCTGCTTGCTTATGACAACACTGGCAAAAGGTCACCGAGGGATTTTATAGTCCCGCCCCGCAGCCGGAGGACCACAACCGGGAGCTCGATCCCGGGTTCGAAGAGGATCTGGATATATTTGTGGTGCTTGCGGAGGGGGTGTTTTACCAGACGAGCTACGATGGCACAGAAGTGGCCATCATCGCCGACTACCCCGGTCTTCTTCCAGCTTCACACGTAAGTGATCCGAACACACCTTATTCGAAAGAGATCTCTCCTTCCGTCTTACCCACCGCACTATCTTGTGCTCAAAAGAGGAAGGGTTCGGCGCTCCGTACTACTCCAAGGGTACCTCCGAAGAGAGCGTCCCTCACTCCGGGCGAGCCTTCCAAGAGGAAAACAAATGAAGATACGGCCGTGCCCTCATCGAAGAGGTATGAATTCACCAACCTGCACCTAAGCAGTCACGTCCAACCGTGACCTTCGTGTTATTCATGTGTCGGGAGAAAGATGCGCCGGACCGTATCTGGAGGCTCGAGCGACCGTACTTCCCGCAGCCAGGATTCATATCCTGCCATGAAGACGGAGGCCGATGCGGAGGCGAAGCCGGACTGTCCTCCCGCCGAGGACTCGGATGATGTATCCTTCACCAACTCGGAAGTGGAGAGTGCGATGAATCATCAGCGGCGCCGGGCCATTTTGCAAGACCCTGGCTTTTCAGAAGAGTTGTTTAACGCCTTCAACTTAGCCGATGCGTACATCCGAGCTGCTCGAGATGGGATTAATAGGGCCACAAAGCAAAATTTGAAAGATGTGCAGGTAAATTTATTTTGTCTGACTATGATAACCATATGCCAGTAGCCCCTGAGACTTAAAGGAGTTGAAACAACTGATTTAAGGATCAATGTATGACCAGGTGCTTACGGAGAAGAACACCCAGCTAGCTCAGGAGCTGGAAAAGTGTCAGTGTCGGTTGCTTGCTGCCAATGCCGAACTAGAGAAATACAAGGCATCTCCCGGTAATGTTTCCTTCTATCGAAAATTCATAATGATGCACCGATAGTGCGAATCCGGGTGCTAATCTTTGTGTTTGGCCATTAGACCAAGTGCAAGAGCGGCTGGACGCTACTCGAGGCGAAGAACGCAGAGCCAAAAAGCTACTAGCCGCGGGCGAGCGTGTATTGACAAAAGTCATTCAAGAGAAAAAGAAACTCTAGGACTCGAACTCCAAACTGGGCGAATAACTGAAAGATGTTCGAGCTCAGCTAGCTGACTCCGTGAAGGAGAACAAGAAGCTGCGAGGCAGCATATTCAGTATGTGGCCACTTTTGTTTTATAACAGTTTTGGAGGTAACGATAGCTGACATAGCTGTAATTGCAGGTGTTTTGATGAACTGCCCCGAAGAGGAGGTGTCCAGATCATCGAGTGATCTTCTGCAAGGGCTGTCGCAGTTGCACGAGCAAGCTCGGCAGGCGATGCGGAGTGTAGCCAAGGCTTTATGGCCATCCAACCCCCCTCCAAGAAGCATGGAGCAGCTGGTAGAGTTGTTCAAGGGAGCGCGACGGCGTATCCGGCTGTGGAAGATATCGGCATGCCGAGAGGGTGTGCGAGAGGCCTGGGCCATGGTGAAGACGCGATATACCAAGCTGGATCCTAATCACATGGCTCATGTCGGACCGGTAGGGTCGAATGGGGAAGAAATTCCCGTTAGTTTAGTATATGACCAAGTAGAGGTGGCCGCCAAATATTCCCAACATGATTGTAAGTTAGACTACCTGTTGGAAGGTGTAGAGGAGGAGGTTTTCGAGTCCACGTGACTGTGTACTTGCCTCATCTAGCTGAATTGTATATCATTTGTCATGGCGGACCTTTCCGCTTCAACCTCCGGTCCCGAAGGTGCGGAGTGTTTCTGGATACCATCGCAGCCGAATAGGCCGGGGTATGCCTGGAAAACTAGGTGTAGGGGTCATAGTTGCTTGAACAGACATGTTGTATCTGGCTAGCTATGTTATATTACATTGAAATCATAAGAAACATCTTCCAGAGAGAATAGTTCCGTTATGGGTTCCTTTCCCTGGGTGTGCATGCATTTAATGCGCATGTCCGAATTGTGATGTGAGCACCACAGTTTGTATAACTTCTGGGGGTGCACAATGGAGTGAGTTCGAATAACATCTTTAATTCAACGACCGAATATTCCCTTAAGAATGATAGCTTTCGGCTTCACCTAGTCTGAGGTACACATCCGGATGACCCGGCGGTAACAATCGCAGAGGTGCACCCTTTATGCCCTAGCCGAACTAACGGGAACATAGGGCATAAGCATAGGAGCCAGGCAACCCATCTTGGCCAAAACTTAAGTCATATCGATGCATATAATGGCAAAGAAAAGGTACATATGGAAAAACTCATATGTGAGGAGTTTGATGCTCAAGGAATGACAAGAACTTTTGTCCAAGAAGCCCCCAGGTACAAGGGGCGTACATGTTTAAAGATGTATGTGCCAATGGTGTGCGGTCTAGCCGCACTTAAAGCTTTAAAGCGAGAAAAAAAGAAAGTAATCGTAAAAGAGAGAAAAAATAAAGGAAACTACAGGGGAGGAGGAGATGAACAATGGGTTTAGCGCTAGGCGTAGAATCTCCGGAGTCTAGCCGCATTCCAAGGGTTCGGCTCGAGGCCATTGTCTGATGCATCGCGGAGACGGTACGCTCCTCCAGTGAGAACTTCGTCAATTATGAAGGGACCCTCCCATTTGGGCTTGAGTTTGTCCTTTTTCTTCTCAGGGAGGCGTAGAACGAGTTCGCCGATGTTGTAAGTCTTGGCCCGTACTTCTCTGCTTTGATATCTTCGAGCTTGCTGTTGGTAAACTGCTGAACGGGCTTTTGCGACATCACGTTCCTCCTCCAGGGCATCTAGGCTATCCTGCCGACCGAGCTCAGCTTCTCTCTCTTCGTACATACGCACTCTAGGTGAGTCGTGAATAATATCGCAGGGTAATATGGCCTCTGTACCATACACCATGAAGAAAGGTGTGTACCCGGTAGTACGGTTGGGCGTGGTCCGCAGCCCCCAGAGTACGGAGTCGAGCTCCTCAACCCAGTGCTTGTCTGATTCTTTCAAATACCGCACTAATCTGGGCTTGATGCCACTCATAATAAGACCGTTGGCACGTTCGACTTGACCGTTGGTTTGTGGGTGGTAGACGGAGGCGTAATCGAGTTTAATACCCAGATTAGTACACCAGGGTTTTACCTCGTCGGCTGTGAAGTTGGAGCCGTTGTCAGTGATGATGTTGTGTGGGACACCATAACGGTGCACAACATCAGATATGAAGTCTATCACCAGGCCAGACTCAGCTGTTTTGACCGGTTTAGCCTTTATCCACTTAGTGAATTTGTCCACCGTAACCAGCAGATATTTTTTCTTATGGCTTCCCCCTTTAAGGGGTCCAACCATGTCGAGTCCCCAGACTGCGAAAGGCCAAGTAATGAGGATTATTTGTAGGGTCGTGGGGGCATATGGTTTTGATTGGCAAAGCGTTGGCATCCGACGCAACGTTGGACAAGGTCCTGTGCGCCCGCTTGGGCCGTCGGCCAATAAAACCTTGTACGGAAGACCTTGCTAACAACGGCCCGAGCTGTGGCGTGGTGACCGCCGAGTCCGGCATGGATTTCAGCCAAGAGTTGCTGCCCCTCTTCCTCGGATATACATCGTTGAAGGACTCTGGTGACGCTTTTCTTGTAGAGATCTCCATCATGAACCTTGTAGGCCTTCGAGCGCCGGACAATGCAGTGGGCCTCATTCTGGTCCTCAGGAAGCTCCTTCCTGTTAAGGTAGGCCGGGAAGGGTTCGGTCCATGGGGCAATGACTACCATGATGAGATGCGCCGACGGTGTTATGTCGATGTTTCCGGGATCTGGGGTTATGTTTGGGTCCGGAATAGTGTTGTCGTTTCCCCCCTGCCACACCACGGATGGCTTAAAGAGCCTTTCCAGGAAGATATTAGGTGGGACGGGGTCGCGCTTAGCACCAATACGAGCAAGAACATCCGCCGCTTGATTACTTTCTCGAGCCACATGATGGAACTCGAGCCCCTCGAACCAGGCCGACATATTTATGACTGCTTTACGATACGCTGCCATCTTTAGATCTTTAGCATCGAAATCTCTGTTTATTTGAGATATTGCAAGGTTTGAGTCCCCGTGCACTTCTAGGCGTTGTATGCCCATGGAGACAGCCATCCAGAGACCATGCAATAAGGCCTCATATTCGGCTGCGTTATTGGAGTCTGTGTATAGTATTTGGAAAACATACTGGATGACGTCTCCCGTAGGGGACGTTAAAACGACACCCGCTCCTAACCCTGCCAGCATTTTGGAGCCGTCAAAGTACATGACCCAATTAGAGTATGTGTCGTACTCTTTAGGGAGTTCGGCCTCTGTCCATTCGGCGATGAAGTTGGCTAGTACTTGGGATTTGATAGCTCAACGTGGTTTATATGTAAAGTCAAATGGCAGGAGCTCGATGGCCCATTTGGCAATTCGGCCTGTAGCATCGCGGTTGTTTATAGTGTCATTGAGTGGTACTTCGGAGGCCACCGTGATCGAACACTCCTGGAAGTAGTGACGGAGCTTCCGGGATGCCATGAAGACCGCGTATGCTATTTTTTGATAATGAGGGTAGCGGGATTTTCATGGTGTAAGGACAGTAGATACGTAGTATACTGGCTTCTGAAGCGGGAATTTATGTCCGTCCTATTCTCGTTTGACAATGAGTATAGCGCTCACCACCTGATGTGTTGCCAATATGTATAATAACATCGGTTCGCCGGAGTTTGGTGCGGCCAGGATTGGATTGCTCGCGAGAAGGTTTTTTATTTCTTCCAGTCTGGATGTTGCCGCGTCCGTCCACTCGAAGTGGTCGGTTCGCCATAGAAGGCGATAGAGAGGCAGTGCCTTTTCTCCTAATCTGGAGATAAAGCGGCTTAGAGCTGCCATGCAACCTGCCAGTTTTTGAACTTGCTTAAGGTCTATTGGCTTAGCCAATTGTGACAAAGCTCAGATTTTGGCTGGGTTTGCTTTGATTCCTCTATTGGAAACGATAAAGCCCAACAGTTTTCCAGCGGGGACGCCGAAGACACACTTTTTCGGGTTGAGCTTAATGTCATACGCCCTGAGGTTGTCGAATGTAAGATGTAAGTCGTCTATTAGTGTTTCCATAGATTCACATCCATAGATTCATTATTATTCTCAATAAAAGTAGACAAGGGCATATCATTAGGATCAGAAGAAACACTCTTATTAGCAAATAATTTCATAAGTTCATCCATCTTTCCACTAAAAACATTAATTTCTTCTATCGCATGCACCTTTTTATTAGTAGATCTTTCAGTATGCCATTGAGAATAATTAACCATAATATTATCTAGGAGTTTAGTAGCTTCTCCTAAAGTGATTTCCATAAAAGTGCCTCCCGCGGCCGAATCTAAAAAATTTCTAGAAGCAAAATTCAATCCGGCATAAAATTTTTGTATAACCATCCATAAATTCAAACCATGAGTAGGGAAATTACGTATCATTAATTTTATTCTCTCCCAAGCTTGTGCAACATGTTCGTGATCAAGTTGCTTAAAGTTCATAATATCGTTTCTAAGAGAGATGATCTTAGCAGGAGGAAAATACTTAGAGATAAAAGCATCTTTGCACTTGTTGCAAGAATCAATACTATTTTTAGGCAAAGATGTAAAACAAGCTTTAGCACGATCTCTAAGCGAAAAAGGAAATAGCTTCAATTTAACAATATCATTATCCACATCTTTCTTCTTTTGCATGTCACACAAATCAATGAAGCTATTTAGATGGGTAGCGGCATCTTCACTAGGACGGCCGGAGAACAGATCTTTCATAACAAGATTCAGCAAAGCAGCATTAATTTCACAAGATTCAACATCGGTAAGAGGAGCAATCAGAGTGCTAATAAAATCATTGTTGTTGGTGAAGTCACACAATTTAGTATTATCTTGAGCCATCCTGACAAGCAAGCAAACTAACACATAAGCAAACAAAAGGCAAGCGGGCAAAAAGAGGCAAATAGAGGGAGGATAGAGAGAGGGCAAATAAAACGGCAAGGGTGAAGTGGGGTAGAGAAAAACGAGAGGCAAATGGCAAATAATGTAATGCGAGAGATAAGGGTATGTGATGGGTACTTGGTATGTTGACTTTTGCGTAGACCTCCCCGGCAATGGCGCCAGAAATCCTTCTTGCTACCTCTTTTAGCACTGCGTTGGTTTTCCCCAAAGAGGAAGGGATGATGCAGCAAAGTAGCATAAATATTTCCCTCAGTTTTTGAGAACCAAGATATCAATCCAGTAGGAGGCTACGCACGAGTCCCTCGCACCTGCACAAAACAAATAAATCCTTGCAACCAACGCAAATAGGGGTTGCCAATCCCTATAGGGCCACTTACGAGAGTGAGATCTGATAGATATGATAAGATAATATTTTTGGTATTTTTATGATAAAGATGCAAAGTAAAATAAAGGTAAAGTAAATGGCAAAGTAAATAACTAAGTAGTAGGAGATTGCTATGATAAAGATAGACCCGGGGGCCATAGGTTTCACTAGTGGCTTCTCTCGAGAGCATAAGTATTCTACGGTGGGTGAACAAATTACTGTTGAGCAATTGACAGAATTGAGCATAGTTATGAGAATATCTAGGTATGATCATGTATATAGGCATCACATCCGAGACAAGTAGACCGACTCCTGCCTGCATCTACTACTATTACTCCACTCACCGACCGCTATCTAGCATGCATCTAGAGTATTAAGTTAAAAACAGAGTAACGCCTTAAGCAAGATGACATGATGTAGAGGGATAGACTCATGCAATATGAAGAAAACCCCATCTTGTTATCCTCGATGGCAACAATACAATACGTGCCTTGCTGCCCTTACTGTCACCGGTAAAGGACACCGCAAGATTGAACCCAAAGCTGAGCACTTCTCCCATTGCAAGAAAGATCAATCTAGTAGGCCAAACCAAACTGATAATTCAAAGAGACTTGCAAAGATAACCAATCATACATAAAAGAATTCAGAGGAGATTCAAATATTATTCATAGATAGACTTGATCATAAACCCACAATTCATCGGTCTAAACAAACACACCGCAAAAAGAAGATTACATCGAATAGATCTCCATAAGAGAGGGGGAGAACATTGTATTGAGATCCAAAAAGAGAGAAAAAACCATCTAGCTACTAACTATGGATCCGTATGTCTGAGGTAAACTACTCACACTTCATCGGAGGGGCTATGGTGTTCATGTAGGAGCCCTCCGTGATCGATGCCCTCTCCGGCGGAGCTCCGGAACAGGCTCCAAGATGGGATCTCTTGGAGGTATGTGGGTATATATATAGGAGGAAGAAGTACGTCGGTGGAGCAACAGGGGGCCCACGAGGGTGGAGGGCGCGCCTGGGGGGGTTGGCGCGCCCCTACCTCGTGGCCTCCTGTTACGTGACTTGACGTAGGGTCCAAGTCTCCTGAGTTGTATTCAATGAGAAAATTACGTTTCCGAAGGTTTCATTCCATTTGGACTCCATTTGATATTCCTTTTTTTCGAAACCCTAAAACAGGCAAAAAACAGCAATTCTGGGCTCGGCCTCCGGTTAATAGGTTAGTCCCAAAAATAATATAAAAGTGGATAATAAAGCCCAATAATGTCCAAAACAGTAGATAATATAGCATGGAGCAATCAAAAATTATAGATACGTTGGAGACGTATCAAGCATTCCCAAGCTTAATTCCTGCTCGTCCTCGAGTAGGTAAATGATAAAAACAGAATTTTTGATGCGGAGTGCTACTTGGCATAATTTTAATGTAATTCTTCTTAATTGTGGTATGAATATTCAGATCTGAAAGATTCAAGACAAAAGTTCATATTGACATAAAAATGATAATACTTCAAGCATACTAACTAAGCAATTATGTCTTCTCAAAATAACATGGCCAAGGAAAGTTCATCCCTACAAAATCATATGGTTTAGTCATGTTTCATTTTCATCACACAAGAATGCTATCATCATGCACAACCCCGATGACAAGCCAAGCAATTGTTTCATACTTTAGTAATCTCAAACCTATAAACTTTCACGCAATATATGAGCACGAGCCATGGACATATCACTATAGGTGGAACAGAATATAATGAGGGGGGTTATGTGGAGAAGACAAAAAAGGAGAAAGTCTCACATCAATGAGGCTAATCAATGGGCTATGGAGATGCCCACCGATTGATATTAATGCAAGGAATAGGGATTGCCATGCAACGGATGCACTAGAGCTATAAATGTATGAAAGCTCAACAAAAGAAACTAGTCGGTGTGCATCCAACTTGCTTGCTCACGAAGACCTAGGGCACTTGAGGAGGCCCATTGTTGGAATATACAAGCCAAGTTCTATAATAAAAAATTCTCACTAGTATATGAAAGTGATAACATGAGAGACTCTCTACTATGAAGATCATGGTGGTACTTTGAAGCACAAGTGTGGCAAAGGATAGTAACATTGTCCCTTCTCTCTTTTTCTCTCATTTTCCCCTTTTTTCTTTGGGCCTTTTCTTTTTTTATGGCCTTTCTTTTTTTTGGCCTTATCTTTTTTGTGGCCTTTCTCTTTTTTATTCCTCACTTGGGAGGATGCTATAGAAAATAATGATCATCACACTTCTATTTATTTACAACTTAATGATTACAACTCGATACTAGAACAAAGATTACTCTATATGAATGCCTCCAGCGGTGTATCGGGATATGCAATGGACCAAGAGTGACATGTCTGAAAGAATTATGAACGGTGGCTTTGCCACAAATACTATGTCAACTACATGACCATGCTAAGCAATATGACAATGATGAATGTGTCATGATGAACGAAATGATGAAAAGTTGCATGGCAATATATCTCGAATGACTATGGAAATGCCATAATAGGTAGGTATGGTGGTTGTTTTGAGGAAGATATAAGGAGGTTTATGTGTGAAAGAGTGTATCATATCACGAGGTTTGGATGCACCGGCGAAGTTTGCGCCAACTCTCAATGTGAGAAAGGGCAATGCACGTTACCAAAGAGGCTAGCAAGGATGGAAGGGATGAGAGTGCGTATAATCCATGGACTCAACATTAGTCATAAAGAACTCACATACTTATTGCAAAAATCTACAAGTCATCAAAAACCTCGGTACTACGCGCATGCTCCTAGGGGGATAGATTGGTAGAAAAAGATCATCGCTCGTTCCCGACCGCCACTCATAAGGAAGACAATTAAATAACACCTCATGTTTCAAATTCGTTGCATAACGTTTGCCATACGTGCATGCTACCGGACTTGCAAACCTCAACACAAGTATTTCTCAATTTCACAACTACTCAACTAGCATGACTTTGATATTATTACCTCCATGTCTCAAAACAAGCATCAAGCATCAAACTTCTCTTAGTATTCAACACACTCATCAGAAAGTTTTATTATTAATCTTGCATACCAAGCATATTAGGATTTTAAGCAAATTACCATGCTATTCAGACTCTCAAAAAAATCTAAGTGAAGCATGAGAGATCAATAATTTCTAAAAAAAATCCACCACCGTGCTCTAAAAGATATAAGTGAAGCACTAAAGCAAAATTATATAACTCAAAAGATATAAGCGAAGCACATAGATTATTCTAACAAATTCCAAATCATGTATGGCTCTCTCAAAAGGTGTGTACAGCAAGGATGATTGTGGTAAACTAACAAGCAAAGACTCAAATAATACAAGACGCTCCAAGCAGAACACATATCATGTGGCGAATAAAAATATAGCTCCAAGTAAAGTTACCGATAGAACTAGACGAAAGAGGGGATGCCTTCCGAGGCATCCCCAAGCTTTGGCTTTTAGGTGTCCTTAGATTATCTTGGGGGTGCCATGGGCATCCCCAAGGTTAGGCTCTTGCCACTCCTTGTTCCATAATCCATCAAATCTTTACCCAAAACTTGAAAACTTCACAACACAAAACTTAAAGTAGAAAATCTCGTGAGCTCCGTTAGCGAAAGAAAACAAAAGACCACTTCAAGGTACTGTAATGAACTCATTATTTATTTATATGGGTGTTATGCCTACTGTATTCCAACTTCTCTATGGTTTATAAACTATTTTACTAGCCATAGATTCATCAAAATAAGCAAACAACACACGAAGAACAGAACAGTCTGTAGTAATCTGTAGCTAGCGCAAGATCTGGAACCCCAAAAATTCTAAAATAAATTTCTGGACGTGAGGAATTTATCTATTAATCATCTTCAAAAATAATTAACTAAATAGCACTATCCAAATAAAAATGACAGCAGTTCTCGTGAGCGCTAAAGTTTCTGTTTTTTACAGCAAGTTCAACAAGACTTTCCGCAAGTCTTCCCAACGGTTCTACTTGGCACAAACACTAATTAAACACAAAAAACACAACCAAAACAGAGGCTATATAATTTATTTATTAGTAAACAGGAGCAAAAAGCAAGGAATAAAAATAAAATTGGGTTGCCTCCCAACAAGCGCTATCGTTTAATGCCCCTAGCTAGGCATAACAAGCAAGAATAGATTTAGGTATTGCCATCTTTGGTAGGCAATCCATAAATGGATCTCATAATAGATTCATAAGGTAATTTAATTTTCTTTCTAGGAAAGTGTTACATGCCTTTCCTTAATGAAAATTGGAATCTAATATTTCCTTCATATCAATAATTGCACCAATCGTCTAAGGAAAGGTCTATCAAGAATAATAGGACATGAAGGGTTGCAATCTATGTCAAGAACGATAAAATCTACGGGCACATAATTCCTATTTGCAACAATAAGAACATCATTAATTCTTCCCATATGTTTCTTAATAGTGGAATCCGCAAGGTGCAAGTTTAGAGAGCAATCATCAAAATTACGGAAACCTAACAAATCACACAAAGTCTTTGGAATCGTGGAAACACTAGCACCCAAATCGCATAAAGCACAGCATTCATGATCTTTAATTTTAATTTTAATAGTTGGTTCCCACTCATCATAAAGTTTTATAGGATAGAAACTTTCAATTCAAGTTTTTCTTTATAAGATTGCATCAAGGCATCAACGATATGTTTAGTAAATGCTTTATTTTGACTATAAGCGTGAGGAGAATTTAGCACGGATTGCAACAAGGAAATACAATCAATCAAAGAGCAATTTTCATAGTTAAATTCCTTTAAATCCATAATAGTGGGTTTAGCAACATCTAGGGTTTTAATTTCTTCAATCCCATTTTTATCAAATTTAGCATCAAGATCAAAAGATTCAGAATTCTTGGAACGCCTTCTAGGTAAAGGTGGATCATATTCAGTCCCATCATTATCAATATTCATATTGCAAAACAAAGATTTAATAAGGGACACATCAATAATTTTTAGATCTTCATCATTATTTTCATAGGAACTAGAAGAACATGCTTTTATAAAGGCATCTTTCTTAACACGCATCCTAGCGGTTCTTTTTTTGCACTCATCAATGAAAATTCTCATGGCTTTGAGAGACTCATTGATATCATGCTTAGGTGGAATCTCTACTCCTAATGGAGCAGTTGGTAGTCTCCGCCGGTCAATTTTTGTCCCACCACTTTTGTCCGGGTTTTTTAAGGTTATTTTGGTTCCCTCCACCACCTCCCCTCCGCTGGTTTTTCCGTTGCGACAGAACCAATCTCTCGCTAGCCCTACCTCGTTTCCCGTCTCCAGTCGCAGCCGCCGCCGCACCCCAATCCAACCCCGCCGCCGGCGATCTCCTCGCCCCCCTGCGCCGCTGCCCCCAACCTTCTATTCCTCTCCCAAGGGAAGGGAAGGGAAGGGAAGGCAATGGAAGGGAAGGGAAGGGAGAGGGAGCGCCCAGATCCACGGCGGCATCAGCGCGCTGTCGTCGACCTGATCCGCGTCCGTCCTCGAGGGAGGTCGGCCATGGAGGTCCGACGCGGCCCAGCAGCAGCCATGGACGGACGGAAACACCCCAAACCCTACCTGGGACGACGCCTCAACCTTCAAGGACGCGCGCCGGCGACCGCAGATCTCCGGTGACGGCTATGTTGAGTGCGTACCTGCGGACGTTCTTCCTCGGATTCATCATCTCCCCCTGCTCGTGATTCCTTCCTTGGATTCTTTTCTTTTGTGTGCAGGATGACTGCCCCGGATCTGGACGCACAACCTGCAGCTGCAGCAACAGTTGGACGACCGAACGCACGAGCCCTCCTTCCCTCCCTCATGGCTCTGCTTCCTCCTACCCTGCCCCCTCACGTGGGCATGGTGAGCTTCCTACCCCCCGTGCACATCTCATCTAATCTCATCAAATCTAGATTTCTCTGGACGTATTTATTGTTCTAGACACAACTTGATTCTCTTCAGTTTGATGTCACTCCTTTCCTGCCGGAGTGAGTCAGTCAAATACTCCTACTAGCAGTATAAGATGTTTGCTGACTTTGAAAAATGATAGATAGTAAAAAAACGCTAATGAGGTTGTGCAGCGGCGGACGTATGACTGCTACCTGCACAAGCGGATGGCCCTGCGAGCCGGACCAACCTCCAGCTGCTGTGGCGTACCACGGGCAGATTTATCCCAACGAGGTATGCATGTGCACAATCATCATCTGAAACATATGGATGCAAATGCTTGGTGCTGCGTGCATGCATATATACATCTAAACAGAATTACGGTGGGATGCAGGAAACAAGGAGCCCAAAAATTAAATTAAAACAAATCGACGCCAACAGCGATGGGGGTGAGTAAGCTATTCATATTTCTTTTCGTCTGTGGATGCATTGATGGTTTGTATTTCACATTTTGTTTTATTATTATTGTTATATACATTACGGTCTTGTTTCTTGCGGTCATACACATTAACTTTGCAGTCACGTCTTCACATCACATTTGACCTGCAGCAATTGGTTGTGTGTCCAATGTACATGTCTAAATTTTGTTTAGGTGGATGTCACGCATGCTTTGGTTGTGTGTGCAATGACTTTTCTGTGGTATAACCCTTCATATTATTACCCGCAAAAAAACCCTGAATATTATTAGTTGACCGTTTACATGTTTGAATAACCTTTACCGTCACGCTAAAGCCTAAAAGGTAGTTAGGTAGAGAGTCTCAAGTCACCATTCGATCAAAAACTATTTAGTAAGTTGTTGTTCTCTAATTTCTCAGCGAATGAGCACAAATTCAGAAGGGTACGTACACAAAAGAACCCATGTACAAAGTCTCTACTCTTTTACCAGGCTATCCACCATCTACACAGCAGGATTCACAAAGCCATGTGGATGCTACCAAAGTGATAAAATTTGGATGTTTTTGGAAATATAGCATCATAGGCCCAGTAAAGGGGAAAAAGCCAACATCATGAAGAATGCATTAGGATAATGATTTTACCTTGGGGTTATAATCTGCATTACGTGCCTAGAGAGCTATTTGCTTTCAAGTCCAATTTACAATCCAGGCGCTGACCGTCGACACAATATTCTTGTCATCAAATCAGACACCAGAAAGCAGAGTACACCCAGGAGAAATCAGACTAGGAAATATCTCTGGCTCATACTGTCAAGTAACCATATAAAATATCATTTCCAACACAAGGAAAGAGATAAGTTCTGGGAAAGAAAGAATAAAAATATCATACATGATAAAATAGTGCTGAGAGAACAGATTTCAACTTAGTAACTTACACTTCAGAAAGCGTCGTGAAAATATGTGAGACCCTCAAGCCTGATAGCTTCTTGATGTAATGGTTCTTTGTGTTTGTCCTTCCATTCAAGACAAATATACCTGGTCAAAAACCTAATGGTTGAAAAACATATGTACTGATCAATTAGTGAAACAAAGTTGTATCACTGATGCTGTGTTTTTCATTGAAGCAAAATATGACAATGTACTAATCTAATAGTGCAGATGTAGATTATCTCGCCTAACCTGGTCGCATGCTTCAAAGTTAGATTTTGGCCCAGTATATATTTAATGTGTACAGTTCACAGAAATAATAATGGTTTATTTTATTTCGTTACAAGCGCCGACAGACCATGACGCTTGAAGATATGGAGGCGACAAATCTGTGCCGATCCCCTCTTGGTGATAACTCTAGCTGAGCCCCTCTTGGTGACATTCCTAATCTTGAGCATCCTTCCCAAATCCTATATACCTAAGAGATTCACCCCCACTATCCTATTTATCTTAACATGCAAGTTATCCACATCAGCAGTCCACTCACATCAGCGCTCCGTTACCGAATTACAAGAGGGACCCACCACAGGTTGACATGGATTCTCTGCCTCCACGTCACCTCAACTTCTTCTACCAAGTTGTGTCACACACACGTCACCTCAACTTCTTCTACCACATTGTGTCACACACACATGCTGTGCGTTATCACGTTGTGCGGCACGCAGCAAATGTAGGTGGCATACGAAACGAGGGCCTGCCCATATTCCTTTCATCCACTATCTCGCCACTGATCATTAATAGGCCCGTTTACTAGGATAAAGCCAGTTCGTCTCACACAAATCATGAACGAATCATTGCGCCTTCCAACTGGGTGCTACTGCGACGGGGCGGCGGCGGACATGTAGCAGAGCACCGGTATCCATTAACTAGAGGAATAGGTGTCAGGCAGGCAGCGGTGAGGACGTAGCAGCAGCCAGCAGGCGAGGCGCCACACACCGACGACAACGATCGTAGACTGAACGCTCCAGCTAGGGCTGAGGTATGTCAAAATATCAATTAATCTTTTTGCCTAATTTTTGGACAGATTGGTTTGGTGAATCGGTTTATCTAATCACATCATAGAGATAACGAGTACTTCTTTTTCGTAGTGAATAATTTGTGCATCATTAAATTTTGGACCGATTTATCTACGTTCAATACTGTCAAAATTCTGCAGCCGCCACTGGGTACTACTGCAAGGGTCGAACAAGCAGAACGAGAGTGCCAGATCGATAGAGAAGAACACCGCTACATGACCAGAAACTGGAGCCCTATGTTGCCATCATGGACATGGATCGGAAGGCTCTGAATTACGCCAGATGCATTCATCCCTACAAACTATAATATTTCGGGGCAACCTTTTAATCATAATTTAATTTTATTAATATCTGTGTAAATGCAGATAACTCATCATGCTTATTTCTAGGAATGGAACTAAGCTTCATCAAATTCAAAAGCATGTATAATGCTGCGCACTACACAAAACAAACAAAAAGAATGAGAACAACCTGAGTATACTGTCATGAATGGTAGCAGTATGTTGCACAAGGTTGATCCGGTGAGAAGCATGATTTACTCAATAGTGTACCTCGTGATTTATCAGTGATATCTTTTAACAGAAAATTAGATTATTAGTGAACTCACATTTTTTCTTCTGAGCAAGCTATGTTTTTATGGAATGGATAGTTAATAGTTGTCATCGTTGTTTCAGGTTTTTTCCAAGGGCTGAGATGTCTCTACTTAAAGGTGTTTTTTTTTGCATCAGCTTGGTTTTTTTTTTGCGGGTGATGTATCACCTTGGTGATATACTTTTTTTGCGGGGAACCTTCGTGATATACTATTAAGGTAATAAAGGAGAAGAAGTTTATCAAAGAAGGTAATAATTAGTAAAAAAAATCACGTGCACACAATTTAAGCTTTTCAACACTTTTATCTTATTCTAAACAATATTTTTTTCCAAGAATGTTATTTAAAAAACACATTTATCATATTCTAAACAATATTTTTTCCAAAGAATATTCTTTATCATCGCACATACTAAAATTCATGTGCACACAATTTTAGCTTTTCAACACTATTCTCTCTTATTCTAAACAATATTTTTTTCCAAGAATATTATTTATCATCGGCACATACTATCTCATGTTTCTAAACATCAAATTATTTGTTAGAAATTCCCGCAACAACGTGCGGGGTATCATCTAGTGACTCCAGTGCCCGTGCCAGGTAATTGCGAGCATAATTTTTTGTTGTTGATCGCATTGGGGCATACATATAGTTGATACGGCTTTTCTACTGTTAAATTCTTGCTGCAGAAATACAAAAATTATATATAAATCAGAACGAACATCACAACATGTTCTTAAACACAATGGTGTTAGCACACAAAAATCTAGCTAACAACAGGAACTACGGTTTTAACCCAGGCTATTAACTAAGGTAAGGGAGAGAATTTAACTGGAAATTACCTCTTGGTGCAAGTAGTACATGTGCTTTCAAGAGGAGCCAACGATGCGGCCAACCATGCTTAAAATGATACACAGTGCAAATCCCACGCCTCTGGATTCCTCTTCATCAGCTCACTTGAGTAATGCCCTGCTTGTTTAGCAAATAAATCTTAGTTGTGTCTGGAAGATGATACATAGCTGTCTATTATATCATGAAGAGCATGGCTCCAATGTATTTCAGGTACTTATGTCTAGCTTCAACAGATGGCATCTCTAATATTCTGAATCTTTCTTTTTCCGGATAATGCATCTGTATGTCTGCATTCATATGCTTATGTATATCCTTGAATCCATTTTAGTCAAACATTGCGATCAATAGCTCACAAGAAAAAAGAACATTGTACAGTAGAAGAGGCATATGTGAATACATTGCGCAAATAACTGATACCAGTTTTCTGAACTAGCCTGGTGGTACTTCAGAACAACATTGTATTCTCCAAAAATATGAAGGTATGAAAAGAAGTATTCTACACTTTGGAAATTCAGAGATTAATTGGCTACATTGGTGCATTACCTATCGGCCTGGGGTGGCCTGCCATGGAGATCGACGAGGCAGCAGCGCGACTGTGCTCAGCGCAGTTTGAGTGGGGTAGAAGACAGAGAAGTCCATCGCTGCACGCAGCGCATCCACGGCTGGCGGAGCATCGCGATTAGGACTAGCTGGAAGTGCTACTTCGAGTATAGAGCACCGCCAACTAGCGTAATGTTTCGTATTCGTTTTATCCGTTGTACTATGCACTGACAGCCGGACTGACTCATCTGCTGCAAGCACTGCATATGTATAGTACAGGCGAAAGGACACAATATTACCGTTGCACCGAACACTATATAAAGTAAACACTTCACCCAGCTGCATGTATTTAAGGCTCATGCACCAGCCGCTGCGTGCAGGACCGATCGTTTTGCTTCAAACACGCACACAAGCACCCGAGTTGCTGCGATCCGTTGACGTCGCCGTGCCGCGATGTCCCAGAGCTCATCTTCCGCTCGTCGTCTCCGGACACCCCTGCCCCCGCTGCCATTGATCCTGTGCCCGAGGTGTGCCGGGACGAGGACTAGATGGTTTGTCTCCGGGATAGACCGGAATCCCGGCGTCCGTTTTTACAAGTGCCCGAACCAGGGGTAAGTCTGTTATCTGTACACCCATCCATCAGATGTTGCAGTTTTCTGCTGTTTGCTTTGTATTTTTTTGTTCATTATTCAGTTTTGAAACTGACCCAGGACGGAGGCCCGTGCGACTTTTGGTTGTGGGATCACCAGCGTTGGCATCAACCTTCTCATCAAGGCGGCCGGAGGTGGGAGCAACGTGATGTTTGGTATCGGACGCGCCATGGAAGATGTACATTTTTTTGGTCAATGAAAAATAACCAGTGTACATAATGCCGGGGCACGCGTACTACTGTAACCGAACACCGGGTCATGATTAAGAAAACGGGTCATGATTAAGAAAACGAGTAAGGACCATTTTCTGCCAAGCCTGATCCAGAATATATTCCCTCCCCCACTCTACATTCAGACTAAAAAAAAAAGGGCAACCTGGTGCATGTAGCTCCCGCTTGCGCAGGGTCCAGGGAAGGGTCCGACCACTTTGGGTCTATAGTACGCAGCCTTTCCCTACATTTCTGTAAGAGGCTGTTTCCAGGACTTAAACCCATGACCTCATGGTCACAAGGCAGCAGCTTTACCACTGCGCCAAGGCTCCACTCTACATTCAGACTGCTGCACGAAATTCACCAAACTTCTACAATTGGATTATATCGAAGTATAGCTTTCCCTTTGCAATGTTTGAACACTAAAAAATGTCACCATCCCAACAGAGAAACAGCGACGAGAATAATATTGGACAGAAAGAACCTAATCATGCAACTCCGGTGGTTATTTTTACTAGCAATTCAAGCTCTTTTGTCAACGAAAATTAACCAGGGAAATTAACCAGCGACGAGAATAAGATTGTAGAATTCATACACCTCCGGCATAGAATCGAAAATTGTGCCAAGCACCGGGTTGACAACCACATCAGTCCCCCTGTCAGCGAACCCTCGTATGGCAGCTTCAAGTACCGGCACACGATCAACCACCGCCGCCCGCTCGTCTGGTGCTTGCGGCCCTCTTGGCCTGCCAACATAAGCAGAAGGAAAAGAAGATAAACAGAAAGCATGCCTGTAGTTGGGAAAACCATTTTTTCCCTCTAATTTTACATTTATGAACATTGACAAATAAAGATTGTACTGCGTGTGTGCCACCCAGTATGCTTACTACTCGAAATTCACGGGTTTGTGGTAATAGAATCAACCTATGAAAATTTGACCAGGGACGTTAGCTGCCCTCGGACAATTTTTCTGAAAATCAACTAGAGTATGCTTGGGCATTTTTACGGGTTCGAGCTGGGAAAAAACAAATACAAACAAGCATAATGCACCAATTCGGCAACTTGCTCCTACTAGACAAGAATCAGATTGCTAGAAAAAATCCCAAGTCAGCGAATCCTCATAGAGAAGCTTCAATGCGACGGCACGCGATCACTGCTACCGCATTGCCGATCGTCTGCCGCTCGTGGCCCTGTAACTAACTAATTACCACCAAAAATCAGAAGAAACTTAAGGGAAAACAAAGGCACACCTGGGAGAAGCTCTTTCCCCCGTCTTTGCATTGTACATTGGACCACAAACTAAATTGGAACAGGCTAGGATTGCCAAGGCCAGTCACTCCTGCAAGACCACTAGCGATTGGTATCTCACAAATTCTGAGCTTTTTGCGGCAATAGAATTTTTAACACTGTCTATGTTTAGGCAAAGGCATTAATCGCCCTAAGTTCACTTGGTTGATGACGCTTTACAAAAAATCCTTATATTATGACCGGATCGAAGCTGTAGAAAAATCCACCAAAGTAGATTCAGACTCTACTTAGTCGACCTAGCCAGATTTTCAGATGGCTGCAAAAAATAAATCCTGGCAGCCTGCTAATTCCTAGCTGCACATGTGAATGGGAGTCAGCAAGAACGCCTCTTAGGCACCAGCGAAAGAAATCAACGAGATACCTGCGCTTCCAGCCAACTCGGATGGTGGTGTTTGCGGATGCTTGCGCACCGTGGGGTAAGGACTGAATCGAGCCGCGCGAGACGACGGGCGGCGCCGCGCCATGGGCGCGTCCGACAGCCACATCGCCACCGCCCGAGCTGAACATGGTGCAGGACCCCCCCGGAGAACTCAACATCAGATAAAGCCTTCTCCGCCGCCGGCTATGCCCCACCCTCATCTGACCGACGCGTATCAGGAGAGAACGGGCGGACGACCGATTCCGGCGAGCCTACTCCTGACGCGGCCGCCGCGGCGCCGCCACCGGCCGTAACGGAAGCCCCCAAGCACGCTGCTGAATCGTTGGCAGTCGACGTCGATCTGCAGTACCGGCGAGCGGTGCGAGCTCGTAAGTTACAGATTCCATCGAAGAATAAAAATAAAGGAGCAGAGTTTTCACTCACCCAGAGTCGAGCGCCGGCGCCTCCGCAGCTGGAATCGCCATGAGCAGAGCCTGACCCACTGCCTCCGGCTCGCCGTAGTCCTCCCCCCAAATCCGAAAAGGGATCCCGTGCTAGATGTAGGACCTGAGAGCGGCCGTCATGCGTCCAATCTGGGTACACGCCACCCAGCCGAAGCCAGGGCCCGCGAGCCAAAATGCAATAATGTGCGCCCTGCACTTTCTGACCGGACCGGCCCAATCGTATGACCGAACGTACCTCGGCGAGTCCACAAGGGCCGACTTAGGGGATGTATTTGCTTGTATCCAGCTATGTATGCACGCTTTACTGAATCTGGCGTTTTCTTTTGCACGGATCACCTCGCGCAGCAGGGCCGTCGATGCGCTGCGTGCATCTGCCGCTGCGTGCAGGACGGCCGCACTCGTAGAAGACAGGGCTCGACGACAAGGGCGCCGTGGTCTTCCCACCCACATCCGAACGGTATAGCTACGTGGCCGGCATGTACGGAGAGCCGTGAGCCCTTTTGCAACTACCATCTGGTTCTGGCTGCCCAGGATGCCAGACCGGTAGGCGCGCGGGATTGGCGTCGACACGGCGGCGCGAGATGTTGACGGGGAGAGAAGGAGGCCGTCGACGCCGTCGCGGGGAGAGGATCGTGCGGGCGGGGCTGTGGCGTGGAGGAGAGATGGCGGGGCAACGCCCTGGCGGGGAGAGGAAGGGTCGGGCGACGCCGTCGATGGGAGGGGCGCCATCGACTGGAGTGGCTGTGAGGGTGAGAGAGTGAGAGGAACTAGCCGATGTCATGTGCATCGAGGATAAGCATGCTTTTTTAGGGGATAAGACTTTTTTTAGGAGGGGGTAAGGCTGTGTGGGTGGAAAAAACAGTTCGTTGTTCCACTCTTGTTTATATATGTTTAATATTAATATATAAAATATTTTTATACAAAAACGCAAAAAATTTAAACACAGGAATTTTGCAATAGATCCGAACGGATCCTTTGCCATCGAATCTGAATCCTATGTTGGTTGTACGTCCGCTCGAACTGCCTTTTTATTCCTTGTTTGCTTATGTCCCCACTAATCCAGTGATCGCCCACACTCCCGCCAAATCCCTTGATTGCCCGCACTCCTGATTTTTTAATGATTGATGGCCGAAAACAAAGGTGGGGATTGAGAAAAATATGTCGCGAACAAGGGTAATAGAACCCACAATCCATCAGACTGCAATTGGAGGGCACAACCATCTCAGCCAACTTAACTTTCAATTTGTTCAACGCTTGTGCTTTTCGTAATTGGGGGTCTCCAAGTTTTGATTCAATTTATTAGAATGATTGCTACTATCTGCTTGATGAATGGAATGTGAAGATTATATAAAACAGTAGGATTTTCAGTTTGTATGCCCGTCCAGTAACTGAGTTTTTACAGGTTTCATGATACAGTAATTGTGCAAATGTGTTATACTTTCTAATTACTTTTGCAGTGCCATTTAATTGTTAAATTTTCTATTGGGCATGCTTCTCAGATCCAAGGCATGGAGAACTCCAAGGTGTTTGCTGACAAGCTGTTCGGGACATGTCGAGGCAGAGGAACATTGAGCCGGATGAAGGCATTAACAAGGATCGGCTCAGAGAGGTCTAGACGGAGATTACTGACCATATCTTGGACTAAGCT
Source organism: Triticum aestivum (assembly GCF_018294505.1). Taxonomy (NCBI): domain Eukaryota; kingdom Viridiplantae; phylum Streptophyta; class Magnoliopsida; order Poales; family Poaceae; genus Triticum; species Triticum aestivum. Next base: position 12,093,398 of record NC_057806.1, on the reverse strand, counting down.
ATGTTCAGTTTAAGTCAATCTAACATACTGATAAAAAATTTCCTTTGGGTGTCTCAGATTAACAGGTGGAACATGAACATTGATGGGATGCTCACAGAAGATGAGGTCAAGAAGGTGGCTACGCAAATGATCACAGAGAAGACTACTGCTGGTTCATCTTCCCCGCCCTTTAAATATGTTCATGTCTGCACATCAATCTATTTATATTGTTTGGGATATTTTTCCAGGGCCTTTTGATCGACCATGCGATTCAAAAAGCTCTTTAGTGCAGTTTGCAACAACAAAAATCAGAGGATCGGTCGTTTGTAAGGGTGGATATCTCAGAGGTGGCTGCCACCCAGATTGGAATTTAATTCAATCTATTTCCCTGTCTGAAGTTTCATACTAGATGTATGTTCCTGTGATAAGATTTGTTTATGGAGATGGAGAGATGTGACTTTCAGAGTGACATAAATTCAGAGTCCTTCTATTGAAATCTAGAGGATCGGTTGCATTTTTGTTGAGGTACTAGAAGAACTTTGTTTTGTGTTAACAATGGTGTCCTTTTGTGCATTGATATTCCCTGAGTGCCCACTGCTATGTTGTAGTTCCTTTTCCAACCAAGTTATTGATGTATTCATTTTGACAGAACCGATACCAAGTGTACACACTTTGCGATTAAACCAAAGACACCAAAGCGCTAAGAGCGCACTGAATTGTTGGACTGAACAATATATAGATAATTCATCTGTCAAGCATCGGAAACTAACCCACTATGACAGTCACATGAATAGATACAAAAATTTCCAAGCAATCTGCAAAGTATATACAAACTGATCTGTATGAATACCACAAAAAAGGTTGTGCCTGCGTGAGGACTGCATTCACAGTGTGGGCAAAGAATCGATTATGGAATCTGTGCAGTTCTTGCGAGGTATTCTGAAGAATTTAAATCAGCGGCAATGAGTGGCGATCATGAAGCGGGAAAAGGTGTGGGTGCAATTGTGGTACAGCAGCCCCGCTGCCCCACCACGCAGCACTTGCATTGGACAGGGCCGGCCTTGGGATCAATCAAACTAAATTTTGTAGCCTCGTACTTGGAGCAAAAGGGTGAATATTCTGCCGGTGCCGTCGCAAGGGACAGCAGAGGGCATGTTGTTATTTCTATCTGAATGTTGTGCAGTTCTTGCGAGGTATTCTGAATATTCTGCAGGTGCTGTCGCAGGTGTTGAGGAGGCCGAAGCAAAAGCAGCCCTCATTGGGTTGCATGCTCTCAAGGATCTACAGGGCCCCACGATTTTGGAACTTGACTGCCAAATTCGGATTAAGGAACTGATGACAGGGAAGCAGTCCCTCTCCCCCTGCTATGGACTGCTAAGAGACATCAAGCAAGCACTAACAAACTTCTCGGATCATAGTATCAGTAGCGTGGGGAGATTGTGCAATGCCCTTGCTGATGGGCTTGCAGCGTTGGCTAGGAATTCGGAAGACCAGGAGAGGATTGCGGACGTACCGGACTGCCTCCGCCCGCTTATGATCTCTTTATTTGTGGTTTCAGCAGAGTAGCTTTACTACTCTGAATCTCAAAAAGAAAAAGGTTGTGCCTCTCCCTGGGATAATCATGGCAATTTCAAGGGGTAAAATTAAGGGGGGATTACCTGTAGGGGATAGAGCCAACGGCGGCCGCGTTGGAGCCCACGACGTTCACTACGACCATCGAACGCGAAGACGGTGCCCCCGCCGGCCTCAAAGTTGTCGTCGCCGTATGCTTCCTCGCCCTCGAAGAGCCTCCATGATGCTGGACCCCCGCCACCCCTGCGTAAGCCACCGGCAACCGAAGCCAACAGGACCTCGCGCCCCAGCCCCATGAGATGAGCTCCTCCCGTGGTCTTGCGTCGTCGTCGGCCCGCGAGTCACCGGCCACCTCGCCGGAGATGAGCACCGCCGTGGATCCGGCCGGAACGGGACCGGATTGAGCACCAGCGCCCGGATCAACGCGTCCCTGCGTCCGTCGTCGTCCGTCACGCCGCACCCAGCTCGTCGGAGCCCCGAGCCCCGCGCTGCACCTCTCCTGCATCCCCAGCCTGCACTTATCCCGGTGCTCGAGGCCTCCACCATTGGGGCCGCTCCTCTTACTTGAGCGTCCGTCGCCATGGACCTATCGTCCTCCTCCAGCCGAGGCTGCTGCGGGACCAGCGGCGATCTTCATCGCGCGGCAACTGCCGATGCATGCGACAAATGCGGTGGTCGATGGTCGGAGTCGCGTGGTTGCGGCAGGATCTCAACGACGCGCGCGGCGGATGCGCCGGGGGGAGGGAGGGGAGACCGGGAGCGAGAGAGGTTGAGTGAGTGGAGAGGAGAGGAGAGACCGAGAGAGTACTGGGGGATAAGGTAGCGTTCCGTTTGGTGCCGAATGAAACAAACTTTTGTTTTCTGAGAATTCCTTTTTTAGGTGTTAGATTGGGGGCTGGTAGGGCCGTGCTGGATAGCTAATTTGGGCCTTGGATCGGCAAGGTTTGCTCTACGACAAAATATAGATAATTAAAGTATATATATACCTCACAAAAAATTTAAAGTATATATATAATTATATATTAAACATGGTTCATACAAATAAATATTTTTATACTTATTAGATATATTGAGAGTATCACAAAAATATTGAGAGAAGAAACCGAATATACTTGGTTTATGTTGGTTTGCTTGCATGTTTTTATCTTTTGTTGGACAATTTTCCATAGCGTATATAAATAATTTAAAATGATTTAAGAAAGTTTAGATGACTACTTATTTATATATGAACATTATTGTTGGTTGTTTTCCCCAAGAGAAATGCAACATCTTTTTTTAATAATATGAAAAAGGTTTTCTTTTTTACAAAATAAAACAGTTGTGTTAGTTTCACTTTTATTTTTATTATACATTATACATTTTTATTTATATGATGCAGTAGAAAATTTCATTTATATTTCATCAGAGATAGAAAGTGATACATGTAATA